>NC_057805.1:507521252-507855669 GCF_018294505.1 Triticum aestivum | reverse complement strand
TCATCCTAACACTTATGCAAAATTGATGACTTAGATGTGCAACACATGAAGAAACGTTTTTCTTCAATCAATGAAGAATAACACTCTAAGTGTGAAGAAATTAATGAAGAATTTGATTCTCAGAACCCTACGACAATTGTACGCGGTGTCTGAAATCATCATTCTTATACGGTGGGTCACGCCACCACAAAAGTTGAAAATCTTCAATTTGAGTTTTTCCTCAGTTTTAAAATTTCTCAGTTGTTCATATTCTTCAACTTTGCAAAATCTTCACTGTTTCCGTTGTTCATATATATATATATATATATATATATATGTATATATATATATACATATATATATATATATATATATATATATATGAGTTTATGTCCTCTACAGCATTCACTTATGGCTAATTCTTCAAGTTGGTTTTTTTGCTAAGTGAATGTGATCGGACCCTTCCCCCTCTATGCTATACTCAACCCAATCTATTCACAAATTCTTCTTGTGCGTTCTATTTGAAACTCGTTCAAAATCTTCACTGTGTCCTTGTCAGCTGAAGAATTTGCGAACGGAACTTTTAACTTATCTTATCCAAATTTTCGGTTTTGCCGCTCAAACCGTTCCGCTTCTCACGATATACTTATCTATTCACCCACGATCTAACACGATCTCCACTTCTCAGTACGTGGGTGACACATGTCATGCGAATGAGAAGGGTCAGGGGCACGTTCGTCCAATTTCTTCGGGTGAACCGTTTTTCACCGTGGCTATAAATACCCCCTCTCCCCTTCCTCACTTCTTTTACTCTGCTCGACCTCTCTCCAGCTCGAGCTTATCAAACCCTAGCGCCGCCGCTACATCATCGTCGCCGGTGAGGAAGAGCTTCACTGCCTCGACCTCGTCGCCGCCGTACTCACGCCGGCCACGGAAATCTTCACTCCGCCGCCGTAGCCGTAGCCGTCTTCCTCCGCCAAGTTAGGGCGTGGAAGATCTGCACAGACGAGCTTCACTTCTCCACATCCCAGTTCGTCGTGTTCTTCGTTTAGGGTAATTAAAAGTTACTTTTACTGCCCACTTTGATTCAAATGTTTACTACAAAATGTTCAAAGGTGTTTTTTTCTTCAAATCCTCACACACTAAACACCTCACATGTCATCTGCTCTTGATTCGTTTCTCTAAGCATCACTTTTCTTCAAGATTCCTCAATTGTGTGGATCTTCGATCTATACAACTCTGGAACCTAAGACAAAGAACGCTTAGTGAAATTCTTCAAGACTCATCTGGTCAAATTCCTCAAACTTGTTCTTATTGAAAAACCTTCTGAGAACGCATATGACCTCTCCAAATTCCTTGCAACTATACTCTGTTCACAGGTACTCATGTCCGCTGCTTAATCACTAGGTTCTCATCAACTTTACTCATTTGCAGCGTTCCTTGAAGAAAAGTTGCATACTTCTTCAGAGAGTTCAATTGTTCAAATTCCTCAACTAAAGAAAATGGCTAATGAAAAGAGGCCACAGAAAGGAGGAAAGAAGCCTGAGGTCAATACTGCCTTTGAAATCCCTGAGGACATTTATGCTGGGTACTGCACACCCCCTGAGGTAGATAAAAATCAGCGCAAGGTGCGCATTCAGAGGATAGAAAGGAGATGGGCAAAAGAGTGGAGGGAGTACAGGTATGTGACTCCAAAATACATAAAGAAATTCGATGTTACTCCTCCAAGCTCAAGACCTCCATTGGCACCTGGCCAAGAGGCAGATCCCACTAGCATCAAGCGCGGTGAGGATTTTCCTAAAGAATGGGCCAAGCGCCAGGCCAAGTTGGCCAAACATGCAAAAGATGCAGTGAGGAAATTCAACGAAGATTGCACTGCTGCTGCTGCTGAGGCCTCTGTAAGGCCGAAGAAATCCATGGCAAAGAAGCCTGCGCACAAGCCAAGTGCCTCTTCTTCAATGCCCTCACGGCCAATTTCCTCACCTCAGCCCTCACGGCCAATTCCTCAAGCCGCTCCTGCTCCTCCAGAGTCCTCAGCTGCTCCGACCAAATCCTCAGCACCTGTGCATCTTGCCACGTGCCAAAGGACTACATGCATCTCTATTGCCTCAGGAGCTTCAGCTAGTTCCTCAGCTGCACCAAACTCTTCAACAGGACCCTCTCTGCTGAAGACAAAGACAACTGCTGGACGAGGCTCTCGCCCAAGTCCTCAGAAGAAGCAGGTCGCCTTCCAAGTACCGTATGATGAAGACGAAGCTGATGATGAAGAACTTGCTGAAATCATCAGAGACAAGCAAGTCAGGGCCGCTAGAGCCAAGGGCACAGAAGTGCCACTGCTTTTGGATCCAAAGCTGATCCTCGACTATATTGATATCTGGCACAAGGACCCAAACACTCCTATGCCTGATTTCAAGTTGACACCTGGCCAAAGTCACATGCTGACCCATTTCATCAGTGAAGAAAAATGGAAATATGAGAAGGCCAGGCAGCTCAAGAAAGCACAGTACAGGAAGGAGAAGTTCCTGAAGAACAACGTTGTCTCTATGACAACTGATGAACTTGTAAAGCTCCAGTCTGAAATCAAAGTCCTCAGCGATGAATTCAACGCTTACTATGCTGATTGGAAAGGAGCCAAGGTCAGGTTCGTCAATCTGACGAAGACACTCACTTCAAGTGCCGCTGCCCCTGTGCATATTGAAGTCACTCCGGCTGAAGCATCTGCTCAGCAAACTAAAGAACATGCCAACACCGCTGATGACAATCAGGCTGCTGAAGATAATATGAGTTCCAGGGCTGATGACTGCATTCCAGCCGCTGAAGAAATTCCCAGGGCACCCACTTGTGGTGCGCCTGAAGAAAATGAAGAGGTCAGGGCAACTGCATCAGTTGTGCCTGAAGAAACTGCACCAAATTCCTCTGCTCCACCTGCGCCTACTCCAACTCCAATCCTTCCATCTGCATCAGATGTGAAGAAGACCAAGGCTGCAAAGCGTGCAGCAGTGAAGAAAAGGAAAGCATCAGCTTCTTCAGATTCTTCTGCTCCAAAGAAAATGAAGCCTATGACCAGCTCTTTTGCAAACCCGATTGATGTTGTTCCAATCTCAACCATGCCATCAAAGGAACTTGTTCCTTTTGGTGAAGAATATGTGATCCCTAGGGGATCTAATGAAGAAACTCCTTCTGCTGCTACGTCAGAGCAGATGGATGAAGAAATTGAAGTGGATGAAATCCCTTCAACCCCAGTTGTTTCCTCGCCTGTGCCTCAGTTTACTGCTGAAGAGGCCGACGTTGAAGAAATTGAAGATGAAGATGTGGACATTGGCTGTACCACACCTGTGATGACTGATGACTTTTGGGAAAGTCAGCACCCCAATTCTCCACTCTTCACTCCACTGCAGCAAATTCCTCAGTCCCCAGTCACTACATTTCAAATGGGATCTGATGAAGCTCATGAAGACATTCCAGCCGCTAGTGCTGAAGAAACTGAAAATGAAGAATTCAAGAACCAGGCTGCCACTGAAGAGGAACCAGAAATTCCTCAGCCTGAAGAACCTGAGATTGCGATTCCTGAGGTTGTGATGCAACTCACTGACACTCCTCTGCCCAAACCAAAGGATCCATTCTCTAGGAATCAAAAATTCAAGACTGATGCCTTCTTTGGCGAGCATGTATTCTTCACTGATTACAACCCTTATGACTCTGCTCGTATAAGGAAGAGGCGTTTCTGGACTGCCAGCCAGTCAAATTTGTATTCCTCAGTGCTGTCCGACAAGGACAAAGTCTTCGATCATGAGCACATTCCTCACGTGGACATGGAATCTCTGCGGTGCTTCGTGCCACTCCTCAGTGTTCTTCATGACGCAGGACTGTTAAATTTTTGCACTGACATCTGTGATTGGAATGAAGAACTTATTCTTCAATTCTATGCAATGCTGCACATCATCGGAAATTCTGAAAATGTGAATTCATGGGTGCTGGACTGGATGTCTGAAAACACTCACTACAAGGCACCAGCTACTGAATTGCTTCATGCCTTACCTCTCACTCTGCCCCTTGAAGGTGCTTGTTGCGTCTACAATGAACCTGAGCTAACCGATCACTACATGCAAGTGCTCATGAAGCCTTTGAAGCCAGGTCAGACCTCAAGAACAAAATTCCTTGTGAAGGAATTGATGTATGTGCCTCGGACTGTCTATCGCATTCTGACGAAGCCATTGAGTCCAATCAAGGGCCACGACTCAAATGAAGAAGAAGTCGTTGGCATCATGAAGAATCTGCTTTTCAATATCATTCATGGCATTCCCGTCAACTTCCATGATTTCTTCATGAGGACTCTGGCTAATGTCGCCATGTCACCATTTGAGTTGAAGCCTTATGCACCTTGGATTATGCGATTCATCAGTACAAGGTCTTCACTCAACTATAAAGCTGATACACTGAACCATTGCAGCTACTTGCCCCCAATTGAAGTCCTCAAACGGACATTTTCCTCAGCTGATCAAAAGGGCAAGGCTACTGCTGTAATTGATGAAGGCATTCGTCCATTGGATGGACAATTTCGCAAGGCTACATCCTACTCCACCAATGATGACTCTGCCACCCATGACTCTGCCGCCAACGCACCCAAGCAAAATCCTCAAGGCACAGCACCCAGGGTGATGACTGACCGTGAGCTTCTCCTTAGTCTTCACCAGAAGGTTGATCGCAATCATAAATGGGTCAAGCGTCAGTTTGGTTCAATTCTTCACAACATGACTGCTACCCACAATGCAGTGAAGAAAAACCACTACTACCTTCATGAAATCCTCAACCGCACCTGGGTTGTTCTGTCTCAAGTCTATAGTGAAGAAGATCTGAAGACAATGGGTCTCAAGGACGATCTTGACTGGGCTGCACCTCCTCCGAAGAAGTACAAGAAGGTCAAGGTTCCTTCCTTGGTGGCCAGCTCCTATTCTTCATCACGTGACACTGATGAACATGAAGATTTGGACGACACTGCGGCAGGCCCTACTCCAACAACCGACCCCAACAACGCTGACGCTCCTTCATCACCTTGATATTCTTCAGGGGCGTTAGTCCTCATTTTCGACCCTTTTGGTCATTTGATGACAAAGGGGGAGAAATTTGAGTTAGTCTTCAAGCGGGTCTATTATATGGGCGTTTTTTTCCTAAGTTACAACTCTCGTTCTTCTGATGACTTTGTTGGATCGAGTTGTAAACTTAAACTCTATGGTGGCTTGATACTTTGGCTGTTTCTTCTGCATGCTTATTCCTCGTTAATGTTATTGCACGCATGCTGAATTACATCAGTCACCATATTTCATCATGCATTTCAAATTCTTCATATATTATGTCAAATGCGTGTATGAATTACAAGATATAGGGGGAGATCTCCATGATTCAACTCTTCAAGTGTGCATTGCTTCAAAAGAAAATTCCTCACTATGCACATCTTCAGGGGGAGTTCTTCTATATCTTGCAATCAAATTCCTCAATATCAGTATTTACACTTCATATGTTTATCCCCGTTGAAAACTTAACCTATATTGTCATCAATCACCAAAAAGGGGGAGATTGTAAGTGCATCTAGTGCCCCTTAGTGATTTTGGTGTATTGAAGACTTATAGGTTAAGGGACTAATGCATTTGTGAGTGTACACAGATCTATAAGTCTATGAGGAGTTTGATAATTACAGAGAAAGTCGACCCCTAAAAATGAAGTTCTTCGACTGAAGACTTTGGATTTCTGAAGACTTTCTGAAGACTTTGAAAGTGAAGAAATTGGTGTGACCTTGAAGACTTGGTATTCATTTGAGGAATATGAAGCGTGAAGACTTTTGGTTTCGTAGTTTCATTTTCTCTTTCTTGAGTCATAGGAAACACCGTACTATTAAAGGGGGTCATGGAAATACTAAGGAAAAATTTCCATGTGATGCTCAACTCAAAATCCTACACCTACCAATCCCTTCGAGTGAAGCCATTGGAAATCTCATACAGTTCAGTCATATTCTTCAGTGACAGAGACGAAGTTCTTCTGGTCTCTGAGGAATTTGTTCTGACTGAGGAGTTAGGAATTCGCCAGTGCGGATTGCCTACATAGCGAGGAACATGATAGCCCTGAGGAATTTGAACCTCAAATTTCCGACCGTTGCTGTGCTATGCGCCAGCTCTCCCAAAATATCTACCCACCTAACGGTCATATCAATGAAGGGCATTTATGTCTTATCATGCGGGCTGCTCCCTAGGCTATATATAGCCGCCCCCTACAACCACTAGCTGGTTGGCTGCTCCGAGAGAAACCGACACTTGTCATTTGAGAGCATCCCATCCTCCGAGGACTTTGAGCGAAAATCATCAAGTGAGGAAAAACCCCAAACCCAAACACCTACAAACCCAAAGTGATTGAGCATCACTGAAGAGATTGATCCTGCGTGGATCCGACGCTTGTTACCTTTGAAGACTGTGCTTCTTCCAGACGGTTAGGCGTCATGGTCTAGAGCATTTAAGAGGAAATTGTGGATCACCGAGTGACCGAGTTTGTGAAGGTTCGGAAGTCACCTGAAGACTTACCACGAGTGATTGGACGAGGTCTATGTGACCTTAGTTCAAGGAGAATACGGTGAGGACTGTGTGTCCGGGACTGGGTGTCCTTAGGTTTAAATACCTAGCCGCTCCAACCAGACGTACAACTGAGACAGCAGTTGGAACTGGTCTACCAAATCATTGTCTTCACCAAGCCAACTGGTTCTATTTCCTCAACTCTTTCATTTCCTCATTCCTGTGTTGTGCAATTGTTCATATCTGTGTTTGAAGACTTCGACTGAAGACTTTCTCAATTTCCTCAGTTTGTTTGTCTTCATCCTGGGTTATCCTGTGTTTACGCTTTCTGTACTCTGTGGTTGTTTTCATTTCTTCATGATGATTATGCTTGTGTTCTGCTATGCATACTTTTGAGTACTTATTCCACTGCAAGTAGTTCTTCGCTTGTGATAGCGTTGCCATTGCACACGATATTAACAATTTTATCGTTTGCGTTATTGAATGCATCACAGAAGGTGCGTAGAAGAAACTGTGTGGCAAAGGCTGTCCATCAAACACAGTTTTTATGTGGTAAACTTTTGCGCAAGGTGGCCTAACGCAAATAGTTTTCAAGAGGATGTCATGTGTGCAGTGGAGATTGATCGCACACGTAGTGGATCCTAGAAACATTTCTGATCTCCACGTCTATCGCAGACGTTTCGCTTTCGCAAACCGTGTGCAGTGTAATCCCTAATTTAAAAATCACATGTTTTGAATTTGAAAGTAGGCAATCACTTATTTCATATCTAACCATGTTTCTTACAAATACAAGTTCAACCACGAATGCATAATTCGATGCACAGGTACATATACTCAAGAACTACAGAAGCACCAAGTAAAGAATGATGAACCACAGTTGTACTAAAGACTGTAAAGAGAGAGGCGAAAGACATTCTGGTTGCTGGAGAAGGTGAAGCTGAATGCCCATATTGTGCCCTCCTCCATGCGTAATGCACACACGACTCTAGGCTAACCCCTTGTGATGGCTGCCCGTCCATCCTTCACTGTCTTCATTACGACTTCTCGATGCTGATTGTAGTCTGGATGAAATACTTTAACCTTCATTGCGTGTCCACCAATCATGTACTTTGCGAGGTAATCTTGAGTGAACTGCTTCGGGAACCACTGGGAACGAAAAAGAATCAGACATTGTTGTCTAACAACTCATTATGGGCAGTAAAAAGAGTTGTGTTGGATAGAGCATAAACAAATAATTTGCTTGCCACCATTCATATCTTTTTGCTAATAATCTTTGTCAGTTTCCTCCCTTGATGCTTGTTCATGAATATCTCATTGCCCCATCCGCAAAAAGGGTCGATGCGTGGATCCTTGCCAAGGGCATATGTACCTACAAGCAACAAGTGAGCATTAGAAGCTAACAAGTGTCCAGGCCTAGATCTATGTGCACTACATTATGGAACGACGGGGGGAGTACAAGCCGAGGGATGAATGGTGGCCACTCCCGTTGTTGTCCTGCCTAAGTAGTGGAAATGCATGATAAGTACAGCAACCTTAACATCAAACAAATATAGCAAAGGTAAACAACATCATCTCCAAATGATAGCTTGAATGTGTAGGTTTCAGCATGCTGCTAAAGCAGATATAAAATGGAAGGCAATGTTACCGACATCAAGCTTAACAGCCATCAAATATTGCAATTCAAACTGGTATTGTTGAAAATGAATAGAACGTAGGTAATGCTTAAACATCACACTGGATAAATGTGTACAACTGAAATAAAGGGCATGTGTTAACTACACCAGGAATAACTGGAACCAAATATAGCCGTTCAAACTGGTATTGATGTAGTCGAGCGGCAAAGTTCCGACTTGCACATAGTGAACAACACATTGTGAATGACTGAAATAAACAAGGCATAAATGACCAGTATAACAACAAAATATAGCCATTGAAAACTGGACAGAGTCTCACTGCAACCAACCTAACAAGCAAATACAGATAAACATGGCATATGCTTGAAAACTGGACAAATGCTCACTGCAACCAACCTAACAAGCAGATAAAGATAAACAAGGCATCTGCTTGATAACTAGGCAAATGCTAAAAAAGCAACCTAACAACCAAATACAGATAAACAAGGCATCTGCTTGATAACTGGACAAATGCTAAAAAAGCAACCTAACAACCAAATACAGATAAACAAGGCATCTGCTTGATAACTAGACAAATGCTCACTACAACCAAACTAAGAACCAAATACATATAAACAAGGCATTTGCTCGATAACTGAAAAAATGCTCACTCCAACCAACCTAACAACCAAATAAAGATAAACAAGGCATCCACTCACTATAAAAAACCAAATATAGCCATTCGTGAAACTAAAGTGGACAATTCATACTTAAACATCACATAGCCCTATTGAACAATACATTTTCGCATAACTGAAATAATTAAACACGACACCGTTAAAGCACCGCACGGCAAATGCTACTACAACAAAGGGTACGTGTTGGAAAGCTGGAAAAGGTAAGATTTGTTGATAGAATGTTGCCTCACATTTCATGGACGGGATCCTTCCAGTTGGAAGAGCACAGACCCATGGTGCGCTCTCTGATGTCACAGATGAGCTGTTTCACCTGGGAAGAACCTTCGTGGGTGCCCTCCTCGTGGTCGTGGTCGTGGTTGATGAGATCTGACTTGGCAATTGAGGATCCCAAGCCGACGCCGTAGAACGTGTCCTTCAGAAATGACAAAATGGGCTCGATGGTGTATAAAGCTCGCAAATCCTTGACCGCTTGGCGGAGGAGATCAGCAGTAGGGCCGTCGAAGAGATCGATGGCGGTTGAACCAGAGGGGTTGGGGATGGACCACTTAACCTGTGACATGGCCCGCGTGAAGCCGACGCTGTGGACGAGCTTGATGTCGTAGCCAGGTTTCCCGAGATACAGTAATACGCTAGCCCGCTGACATGAAGCCTTTGGCATGGCAACGTAGTCAATGTCTTCGCTGGCTTCCGCGGCAACGTGGTTCTCCAGGATCGACAGGTCGGGGCGAACTGCGGCCACCTCGCCAACATCCGCCCGAGAGGCCATGATAAACCTCTTCTTGGCCGAATGCTCGTCGGGCTCCTCGGGATACGTGGTCGAGCTTAGGCTGCGACATTCTGGAGTAGGGGATGTGGATCTGGCGGGGAGGGACACCGCAGGCCTCATCTAAAAACTCAGCGGAGTGGGGCGACAGTATGGGAATCGCTGGGTAACCTGAACTTTATTATCTAAACTAGGAGGAACAGGCAGATCGGCATGGGTTGTCGGCGGCGCCGTCGGCGGCTGCGAGCTAGGGTTCGAGGGGGGAGGGGGCGGGTGGTGGACTGTGGAGGGGGGGTGGTGTTTGAGGATACGCTGCGGCTACTATTTTTTTTAGTAATGGTGGGTGGAGATGGTGGTGGACGGCAGAGGGCGACGGTTCAAATGCCTCGGCTACTGCAATTTTACTATAAGGTCGGTGCTGGAGGAGTATGGGCGACGGTTGAAGTACGGAGGCTACTAAAATTTGGGTAAAGGAATTGATGCGGGGCGGGAGTGCCCAAGATCGCGCACGGTCCAATAACAATATGCGTGTATGATAATAAGGAAAAGTGGCGCGGAACCACCGATTTTTGCAACGCTCAAGGCGGGTAGTTTGTTTTTATATTTCTAGCTAGCTGGTCTATCGCACACGGTTCATCCTAATTTCCAAATAAACTTACCCACCTTTAGCTTGCACAGGTGGTTGTTTTACAGCGCACTTGCATCGCACACGGTTAAGCCAGTACCACCACCATTTGCTCGCGCTTGCGCGATCATGGTGATTTCAGCGCACTTGTATCGCACACGGTTGAGCCAGTACCTCCACCCTTTGCTCGCGCTTGCGCGGTCGTGGTGATTTCAGCGCACTTGCATCGCACACGGTTGAGCCAGTACCTCCACCCTTTGCTCGCGCTTGCGCGGTCATGGTGATTTCAGCGCACTTGCATCGCACACGGTTGAGCCAGTACCTCCACCCTTTTCTCGCGCTTGCGCGGTCATGGTGATTTCAGCGCACTTGCATCGCACACGGTTGAGCCAGTACCTCCACCTTAATTTGCTCGCGCTTGCGCAGGCATGGTGATTTACAGCGCACTTGTATCGCACACGGTTAAGATATTCTACCCGTGTTCGTTGAGCGTCACCGGAGTCTTTGCAGCAAAAAATGACGTTAGAGAGGGTCAGAAGACAGCCACACCAGCATGTGGCCCAAATATATATGAGTGAAAAGGGTGGTCTGTGATGTTCAAAATTCCAATGCACAACTTTGACCGCGCGGGCCCACGGTTGGGCGCGTCGTCGAAGATCGATGAGAGGGGCCTGAAGTCAAGAACCACCTGGAAGTGGCTAAATATATGTAGGAATATTGGGGATGTTTAAAACTTTAAATACATAATGCATAACTTTGGTGGCACCTGCCTCACAACCCCGAAAGCACCCTTGGATATATATATATATATATATATATATATATATATATATATATATATATATATATATATGACATAATGTCGTACCTAGCTAGGATGCTTGGTCCACCACCTCCCACTTTGTGTCAGCAGGGCAGATGCACATAATGATCGATACTTTGGTCATACATGCATGTCGCCATGACCTACCATAAGACGGACCAATGAATCTATCGTTTGGTCAAACGACAGTTGTTGTTGTCGATAAACCGCTTGGGCCAATAGATTGAACCATCATGAAAATCGCACGAGAGGGACCACAAAACCAGCACCTCTTGCATGCGGCCCAAAATGATGTACGTTGGGAAGGGGTGATGTGTGTTTTTAATATAGAATAATGTACAATTTAGATGTCGTGCCTACCTCTCGATACAGAGAACAACCATGAAGGCAAGGTAGTTAAGGACGAGATACGCAGGGTTTGATGTAGGTCGAACCCAGCAATCCGAGCATGTGGGAGGAAATCCTGACAACGCATGAGCTCGAGCTTTGGTTGAGCGACATGTGACGGTGACCGGCCCTAACACAAACTAGGAGGAATCCATTCATGGCCAACACATACCCCTCATTATCGGTCAAAGGGATGATATATATACACTCGGGGAGCCCACATATATGAGTGTCGTCACAAAAAACCGCAGAAGGGAGACGTGGTCGATCAGAAGACCCTGTATACACTGCATGCGGCCCGGAAATATGTATGTGTACGGTGGTGTGTGATGTGTTTAAATCCCAAATGCACAACTTCGATGGGCCACCAACTACATTACAAACCGAACACCGTACCCGAGTCCAAGCCTGGTTCAATACGTACGATGTCAGTTTCCCAACTTCGAGGAGGCGACGACGGGGGGAGGGGGGGTCGTCCCACGCATGCGCTCAAACTTTATTTGGTCTACCATGGGACACATCTATATATATCTATACATCTATATCTATACATATATATATATATATATAGTGTGCGAATAACTTTGAAAGTTGGTCGTTGGATGAAGCCAATCCGATGGTACAGAGAGGGCAAATCCGAGAACTATTGGCCGTTGGATATCATCTACATTCCACCAGATTATGCCACATGTACAATCTAGAAGACTCCATGGTTGAACTTAAGCATAATGCACAAACCTCAAAACATGCTCGAGAAGAACACCCTGCCCCCTATACCCTGCATGCAACCTGAAAAAGGTTTATATAATCGCCATGGCAGGTCAAGTCAGTCATTCTTTTATTTTTTAGAGGAAAAATAACCCATAAAAACATAGTAGGTTTATATAATCACCATGACAGGTCCAGCCAATCATTTTAATTTTTTAGAGCAAAAAATAACCCATAAAAACATAGTCTACAGATTAGCAAGACAAGGATCCCAAGGTTTATATAATTGCCATGATAGGTCACTATAGAGATATAATGTATCTCTATAATGACCGTGTCATGGTATTTAAATGAAGCTTGGGATATGCAACTTCCCACCAGGTCACCCATCCTTGGACTACTCCAGCCCGAGCATGCTTAACTTTTGCGTTCTATTCGACTAGGCTAGCGGATGGGAAGCCGGCCCTTGCTGATAAGAATTGCCTCCTTGCCATTAAGGCATTTCGCGCTGGTCACCCTATGGGACCTACTCCCTCCTATCACACACATTTGTGCTTTTAGAAACTGTGTGGGATATTTTATATGGCCGGTGTGTCGCCGCTAGCCTTCAATGAGCACTAACACTGGTAGAAGGAAAACGATGGGAGAAGAGGCGGGAAACCGATGAGAGGAGTGGCGAGAAACGGTAGCCTGTTTTGAAAACTTAGTAGAGAAGGAAGCGTGAGCTAGCACGACGCATGCGCACAGTGCTTACCCATGTACTGCATGTGCCGTCGAAAGGGCTCAGGGTTGCCGTTCGATCTGGGAGCATCCAACGGTGCACACGTACGATCCGTGGGGTTTGGGTTCTAGCCAATCAGAACGCACGACTCAGATCGCGCGCGCAGCAGGGGGGAGAATATCATACGGAAACCAACATTCGGTGGCAACCGGTGAAAACTACGAGAAAAACATGTTTTGAAGTTTCAAAAAAATTGAAAAAAATGCGGGATGTTAAGAGGATGATATTTTATTGCCACACAAAATTTCAAGTTGAAACACATTACGAGATGTGAGCTATGAAAAAGACAAAATCAGCGTTGAATAGTGCCGAATAGTAATGTCACTTTTCAGGGCTGAATCTGTCTTTTTAATAGGTCACATCTCGTAATGTTTTTGAACTTGAAATTTTGTGTCGCAATAAAACATCACCTTCTTAACATCCCACATTTTTTTAGATTTTCATGAAACTTTAAAATATGGTTTCCACAAAGTTTTCATCGAATATCGGCTTTCGTGAGTGAACCGTGTGCCATTTGAAAACATTTGGTGAGAAGAATCTCGGTTTTCAAATCCCCGTAAATCCAAAACTAAGCCGAAAATCGTGAAACCTGGCATGGTGTCACGACATGGCACTTATATGTCGAGGAAATTTTTTCGTCCATTGTGGGGCAAGTTTTATTACAAGCCTCTTACAAACTGGAGCTTCTCTCAAAGAAGCCTCGTGGTTCCGATAGGGAAACGTGTCCCCCTTGTGGGCGAAATGTAATCACTGCCTCTTTTCACCTTGTATTTTCTTCTACGGGCAACATGGAACGATAGGATATCTATGCTGAAATTTAAACTTATTCAGGGTTCGTTCGGCCTTTTTATACACTAATTGAGTTTCCTAGGCATTTAATGTCCATAATTCAAATCTGAACTTCAAATACATGCTCCTGTTCACCAAAATGGCTAGAAAATTTATACATGTGTCCTTGGGTGCATGTTTAGGTCCGATGCCTGGAATGGGAACGAATTACAACCGTACCCGCGTCCTGGCTCGTCCTCAAACATTTGGAATCTCGGTTTTTAAATCCCCATAAATCCAAAACTCACCAGAAAGTCATCAAAGGTGGCATGGTGTCACGTCATGACACATATATGTCGTGGTAAAAACATTGCCAATTTGGGCCAAACTTTATTACAAACCTCTTACAAATCGGAGCCTGTCGCAAGAACCCTCGTTGTTTCGATAGGGAAACGTGTCCCCTTGTGAGCCAAACGATAATCACTCCCTCTTCTAGCCTCGTATTTTCTTCTACACGTGACATGAAACAACGTGAGATTCGCGCTGAACTTTGAAATTATTCAGGGTCCGTTTGACCTTTTTTATTCATTAATTGAGTTTTCTAGACATTTAATGTCCATAATTCAAATCCGAACTACAAATACATGCTCCAGTGCACCAAAATGGCTAGAAAAAACGTACATGTTTCCTTGGGGTGCATGTTTAGGTCCCATGGAACGAATGGGAACGAATTTAACCGTCTCGCCGTCCTGGCTTGGCCACAAACATTGCGAATCTCTGTAAATCCAAAACTCACCAGGAAATCATGAAACTTGGGATGGTGTCACTACATGGTACATATAATTGTCCTATTTGGGCGAAGCTATATTACAAACCTCTTACAAAACGGAGCCTATCGCAACCCTCGTGGTTCCGGTAGGGAAACATGCCCCTCTTGTGGGCGAAACGATAATCGCTGCCTCTTCTCGCCTTGAACTTTGTTTTCTACAGGCAACATAGAATAACAGGAGTGTCGGGCTGAAATTTAAAACTGTTCAGGGTTTGTTTGGCCATTGTATATATATATATATTACTAATTACTAAGTTTTCTACGCATTTAATGCAGTCCATAATTCAAATTTGAACTACAAGCAAATGCTCCAGTGAAGCAAAATGGGTGGAAAATCGTACATGTGTCATTGGGTGCATGTTTAGGTCTCATTTAAGGAATGAGAATGAACTACAAACTTGTCGTCGTCCTGAAACATTGAGAATCTCGGTTTTTAAATCCTAGTATTTCAAAAACTCACCCAAAAAAATATGAAACTTGGCATGGTTTCATGACATGGCACATATATGCCATGGTAAAAAACTCGTCCAGTTTGAGAAGAGCCGCACACATTAGTAGCCAACGAAGTCCTTTTTGAAACAAAAAGCTGACACGTTAATATCGCAAACGGGTGTATTATATTAACCGTGTCGAAATTTAACCATACTCGGCGGCGTGCGTGTAGCTGTTTGATTAGACGGGACGAGCGCGAGAAGTCCGCCGTGCAGGCTCGACGGGACGCGTGTGAGCAGTCCGCCGCACAGGCTCGACGAGACGCGTGCATCCTGTCCACCTCGTAGTCACAGGCTCGATGGGACACGTGCGAGCAGCAAGGCCGCCCATGCTCACCGGGAAGTGAGCTCTTTGACCTCCATGCACCAGCCGCCGCCCGCCTCGCTCACAACGTCTCCATTAATGGGTTAATTAAAGCACCTGGATGGAGGGTGTTTGCTTATGATCCCATGGCAGCATTTTCTTTGTTCGTGTTTTCAACTCGTATTTCGCCCTAATTTAAATTGCCACATAGGGCAACGGATAATACAACCACAAATAAAATGGCAACGGATAATACGACGACAAATTTACAATGGCCCAGATAATAATTGTCTTACATATTCCGGATAATTTAAAATGCCACATGCGGGAAAGCCCGGAAGACACGGGGGCAAGAGAAGAAGGAAATTGCAGACAACGATCTGGGTCGCTACTGTATCTACTCGTCGATGGATCGCCGGGCGACGACATCCTCCAACTCCTTCTTCAATTCCTCACGACTTTGCTTGAAAGCAGCCACAGATTCCTCCACCTCCTGCTCGCACTCGATCCGGAGCTTCCTCAAGTCACCCACCAGTTCCTCGACGACCGATGTCAGCGTCATCCCCGAGGCACTGCTATGCTCATGCAGCATCTTCCAGCCGGCGGCCTCCTCCTCCTTCTCGGCGAGCGCCTTGAGGAGCTTCGCATTGTCACCCATGAGTTGCTCGACTAGGCCGATCGCCTTGTCAACCGAGGCATCGTTGATCTTGAGCAGCTTCATCAAGCCGTCGACCAGCTCCTGCTGCGTAGTGACGCCAGTGAGAATGTCGTCGTCACGGGCAAAGGACTTCAGGAACGCCGGCTCGTCACGATGGCCGACGACGTGAATGCGCCTGTGAGAGCCCTCGCGTGCCCGTGAGAGCTTGTTCGAGGGCTCTGCGGCGCGCCGGGACATCTCTGCTGCGGCTTCGCGGCGGGACCTCTCCAGTGCTTCCACGGCCTTGGTCTTTGTTGCCTGGTTATATGTCCACCCTAAACTCCTCCTACCAGTCATGGCGGAACGACTTGACAGGACAGACCAGTTTTGTGGGTGATGAGGAGAGGTACTGTGAAGTAATTTTCGAGTGGGTAGTTTTTATAGCCTGGTGCTAAGTGTGAACACATATTAGTTTGATAGGTGTGAACAGATTCGCAATTACTTATTGCGTTGTAATCTGCAATGTGACGAGAAAGAAGGTCAAAATTTATTGATGGCAGAAGGTTGACCATGTGGTTGCTCGCCGTTGAGTCGGCTGTTTGCCACGTATCACACACATCTTGTTAAGTTGAACCATTTCTGTTGTGTTCCTTAATCGAAAACAGTTCATCCGAGTGAACCGTATGCCCTATATCACACACACCTGATCTGGCTAACCGTTTTTGTTGCACTCCCTAATAGCAAACAGTTCATCGGAGCGAACTATATGCCGTATATCGCACACACATTGATCTGGCTGCCCGTTTCTGTTGTTCTGCCTCATCACAAACAGTTCGAACGGGTCAACTGTGTGCCCTGGACCGCACACGCAACTAAAATCTGAACCGTTTTTGATGTATCATTCATCGCAAATGTTTTGCACCTTTTTTGACGGTTTTTACATCCCCGTTTGTGATTAATGCATCGCACACAGTTTCGTCATAGGGACTCTGATCGTAGTGTCGCGTTAGCAGCATCCTGCAGTAGTGACTTCACCATCACCGTCACCACGCCGTCGTGCTAACAGAACTCATCTACTTCCTCGACATCTTGTTGGATCAAGAGGACGAGGGACGTCATCGAGCTGAACGTGTGCAGAACTCAGAGGTGTCGTACGTTCGGCACTTGATCGGTCGGAGCTAGAAGAAGTTCGACTACATCAACCGCGTTGTCAAACGCTTCCGCTTACGGTCTACAAGGGTACATAGACAAACTCTCCCCCTCGTTGCTATGCATCTCCTAGATAGATCTTGCATGAGCGTAGGATTTTTTTTTTAAATTGAATGCTACGTTTCCCAACAGTGGCATCCGAACCAGGTCTATGTGTAGATGATATGCACGAGTAGAACACAAAGAGTTGTGGGCGGTGATCGTCATACTGCTTACCACCAATGTCTTATTTTGATTCGACGGTATTGTTGGATGAAGCAGCCCGGACCAACCTTACTTGACCAAGTTCATGAGACCGGTTCCACCAACAGACATGCAACTAGTTTTGCATAAAGGTGGCTGGTGGGTGTCTGTTTCTCTTACTTTAGTTGAATCGAATTTGACTGCGGCCGGTCCTTGTTGAAAGTTAAAATAGCAAACTTGATAAATCACCGTTGTGGTTTTGATGCGTAGGTAAGAACGGTTCTTGCTAGAAGCCCGTAGCAGCCACGTAAAACTTGCAACAACAAAGTAGAGGACGTCTAACTTGTTTTTGCAGGGCATGTTGTGATGGGATATGGTCAAGACATGATGTGATATACGTTATTGTATGAGATGATCATGTTTTTTAAAAGTTATCGGCAACCGACAGGAGCCTTATGGTTGTCTCTTTATTTTATGAAATGCAAATGCCATGTAATTGCTTTACTTTATCACTATGCGTTAGCGATAGTTGTAGAAGAAATAGTTGGCGAGACGACCATGATGCAACGATGGAGATCAAGGTGTCGAGCAGGTGACGATGGAGATCATGACGATGCTTTGGAGATGGAGATCAAAAGCACAAGATGATGTTGGCCATATCATGTCACATATTTTGATTGCATGTGATGTTTATCTTTTATGCGTCTTATTTTTGCTTAGTACAGCGGTAGCATTATAAGATGATCCCTTAACTAAATGTCAAGGTATAAGTGTTCTCCCTGAGTATGCACCGTTGCGACAGTTCATCGTGTTGAGACACCACGTGATGATCGGGTGTGATAGACTCTACGTTCACATACAACGGGTGCAAGACAGTTTTGCACATGCGGAACACTTGGGTTAAACTTGACGAGCCTAGCATGTACAGACATGGCCTCGGAACACTAGAGACCGAAAGGTCGAACGTGAATCATATAGTAGATATGATCAACATTGAGATGTTCACCATTGATGACTACTCCATCTCACGTGATGATCGGACATGGTTTAGTTGATTTGGATCACGTATAATTTAGATGATTTGATGGATGTCTATCTAAGTGGGAGTTCTTAAGTAATTTGATTAATTGAACTTAATTTATCATGAACTTGGTCCTGATAGTATTTGCATGTCTATGTTGTAGATCAATGGCCCGTGCTACCGTTCCCTTGAATTTTATTGCGTTCCTAGAGAAAGCTAAGTTGAAATATGATGGTAGCAACTACACGGACTGGGTCCGTAACTTGAGGATTATCCTCATTGCTGCACAGATGAATTATGTCCTTGATGCACCGCTAGGTGAAAGGCCTGCTGCAGGAGCAGATGCTGATGTTTTGAACGTCTGGCAAGCTCGATCTGATGACTACTCGATAGTTCAGTGTGCCATGTTTTACGGCTTAGAATCGGGACTTCAAAGATGTTTTGAACGTCATGGAGCATATGAGATGTTCCAGGAGTTGAAGTTGATATTTCAAGAAAATGCCCGAGTTGAGAGATATGAAGTCTCCAACAAGTTCTATAGCTGCAAGATGGAGGAGAACAGTTCCGTCAGTGAACACATACTCAAAATGTCTGGGTATCATAACCACTTGACTCGGCTGGGAGTTAATCTTCCAGATGATAGTGTTGTTGACAGAGTTCTCCAATCATTGCCACCAAGCTACAAAGGCTTTGTGATGAACTATAATATGCAAGGGATGGAGAAGACAATTCCCGAGTTCTTCGCAATGCTCAAAGCTGCAGAGGTAGAAATCAAGAAGGAGCATCAGGTGTTGATGGTTAACAAAACCACTAGTTTCAAGAAAAAGGGCAAGGGAAAGAAGGGGAACTTCAAGAAGAATGGCAAGCAAGTTTCCACTCACGGGAAGAATGCCTTGTGTGCTATCAAATGTCACAACGTAACTGGGTGATTATAAAGATGCTCTACAGGTATCTCCGAAGGTGTTTGTTGAGTTGGCATAGATCAAGATTAGGATTTGTCACTCCGAGTATCGGAGAGGTATCTCTGGGCCCTCTCGGTAATACACATCATAAGAAGCCTTGCAAGCAAAGTGACTAATGAGTTAGTTGCAGGATGATGTATTACAGAACGAGTAAAGAGACTGGCCGGTAACGAGATTGAACTAGGTACGAAGATACGGACGATCGAATCTCAGGCAAGTAACATACCGATGGACAATGGGAATAACGTATGTTGTCATAACAGTTTGACCGATATAGATCTTCATAGAATATTTAGGAGCCAATATGAGCATCCAGGTTCCGCTATTGGTTATTGACCGGAGAGGTGTCTCGGTCATGTCTACACAATTCTCGAACCCGTGGGGTCCGTACGCTTAATGTACGATGATGATTTAGTATTATATGAGTTATGTGATTTGGTGACCGAATGTTGTTCAAAGTCCCGGATGAGATCACAGACATGAGAGGAGTCTCGAAATGGTCGAGAGGTAAGGATTGATATATAGGAACATGGTATTCGGACACCGGAAGTGTTCCGGAGTGTATCGGGTATTTAACGGAGCACCGGAGGGGTTACCGGACCCCCCCGGGAGAAGTTATGGGCCATATGGGCCATGAGAGGGGAGCACACCAGCCCACAAGGGGTGGCGCGCCCCCTATGGCAGGAGGCTGAGTGGGAGAAGCAAAAAGGAGGGTTTGCCCCCTTCCATTCTCTCTCCCCCTTCCCTTTCTTCTCCGGTAAAATAAGGAAAAGGGGGGGCGCCACTTGGGGAAACCCCAAGTAGGATTTGGATCCTACTTGGGGCCCACCTATATATATGTGGGGAGGGGGACGCCTAGAACACACAACATCAATTGTCATATTCTCGCGGTGCTTAGGCGAAGCCCTGCGCGGATCACTTCACCATCACTGTCACCACGCCGTCGTGCTAACGAAACTCTCCCTCGACACTTTGCTGGATCAAGAGTTCGAGGGACGTCATCGAGCTGAACGTGTGCAGAACTCGGAGGTGCCGTACGTTCGGTGCTTGATCGGTTGGATCGAGAAGACGTTCGACTACATCAACCGCGTTAAGCTAACGCTTCCAGTTTCGGTCTACGAGGGTACGTGGACACACTCTCCCCCTCTCGTTGCTATGCATCTCCTAGATAGATCTTGCATGAGCGTAGGATTTTTTTTGAAATTGCATACTACGTTCCCCAACACCTCCGTCTCCCGAGCCCGCTGCCTCGCACGGCGGGCATGCCGCCCTGTTTGCGTCGAACGATGACCATAGTGTGTTTACCTCCGCCTCGTCACACCAAAGGAGGGGTTGCTTGTCCGCCACCATGTTCGGATGCCAGATGGACCGCACCGCCTCCTGTGAGGTAGCGATGCCAGACCTCGCGGCGGATCCATGCGCCACTTGGGTGGACATAATGGATTCCAGACGGAAGGAGTCGGAGCACTGTCGTTGGGTAGCCTCCTCCCGGCAGCGGTGGAGTGCAAGCCAGACGGTCATCTCCACCTCGGGACTGCTTGGGATGAGCTAGGGGTCGACGGATCTGGAGGTGTAGGACTCAGATCCCCTGCCCGCCATGTCGGAGAAGGCCGGAGATCGCCGGACGGGAGCTTAGGGGCGGAGTGGAGTGGAGGGGAGTCGCATTGCTAGGGTTTGGTCCACGGAGTGGATGGGGACAAATATATGTGGGTCGGGTGGTGATACATCTCCGTCGTATCTATAATTTTTTATTGCTCCATGCCAATATTCTACAACTTTCATATACTTTTGGCAACATTTTATATTATTTTTTGGGACTAACATACTGATCCAGTGCCAGTTCCTGTTTTTTGCATGTTTTTTGTTTCGAAGAATATCCATATCAAACGAAGTACAAACGTGATAAAAGTTTACGAAGTCTTATTTTGGAATATATGTGATTTTTGGGAAGAAGAATCAACGCAAGATTGTGGCCACGAGGCACATGGGCGCGGCCAGGGGCGGGCGTGCCCAGGTGGCTTATGGGCACCTCATAAGTCGGTGACGCCCTTCTTTTGCTGCAAGAAAGATAATTTTTGGTTAAAAATCCCCTCAAAATTTCAGCCTAATCGGAGTTACGGATCTCCCGCAATATAAAAAACGGTGAAGGGGTCCGAAAACACACGCGAAACAGAAGAGAAACAGAGAGAGATATCTAATCTCGGAGGGGCTCCTGCCCTCCAGAAGCCATGGCGACCATGGACCAGCGGGGAAATTCTCCTCCCATCTAGGGGCGGAGAGCAAGGAAGAAGAAGAAGGAGGGGGCTCTCTCCTCTCTCTCCCGGTGGAGCCGGAACGCCGCCGGGGCAACCATCGTGACGGCGATCTACACCAACAACTTCACCACCGTGATCACCAACTCTCTCCCCCTGTATGCGGCGGTGTAACACCTCTTCTCCCCGTTGTAATCTCTAATTAAACATGGTGCTTAATACTACATATTATAATCCAATCATGTGTTGCCATCCTATGATGTTTGAGTAGATTCGTTGTGTCCTATGGGTCGATTGATGATTGTGATTGGCTTGAGTTGCATGTTTTATTTTGGTGTTGTCCTATGGTGCCCTCCCTATCGCGCAAGCGTGTGGGATTACCGCCGTAGGGTTCTGCAATACGTTAATAATTCGCTTATAGTGGGTGGCTAGAGTGACAGAAGCTACACCCGAGTAAGGGGGTTGTTGTGTATGGGAGCAAAGAGGACTTGATACTTAATGCTATGGTTGGATTTTAGCTTAATGATCTTGGTACTTGGAGATACTTGCTAGAGTTTCAATCATAAGTGCATATGATCCAAGTACGGAATGTATGTTAGCTCATGTCTCTCCCTCATATAAAATTGCAATAATGATTACTAGTCTAGTTAACAATTTCCTATGGACAAATCCTTCTTTTTGTGTTACAAAAAGCTCTCTACTAAAACTAACTTAATTGTTTCTTTATCTAAATAGCCCCTAACTTTTATTTACGTGTTCTTTATTATCTTCCAAACCTATCCCTTTACACCTACAAATTAGTTCTACTTTTATACTTGTTCTAGGTAAAGCGAACGTTAAGTGTGCATAGAGTTGTATCGGTGGTCGATAGAACTTGAAGGGAAAAATTAATTCTGCCTTTAGCTCCTCGTTGGGTTCCACACTCTTATCAAAAGAGGCTACAGTTGATCCCCTACACTTGTCGGTTATCAGGTGGGCCAGCGTGGGCCTCGTCCGACGTGGCAGACGCGCCCGGTCACGCTTGGACCTTTATTAGTGTGGAGAAAATAAGCTTTATACGATCTTGTGATGTGGAAGAAATAAAAGCGACGGACTGCATAATAAAGGTCCATATCACAAGTGGCAATATAAAGTGACGTTCTTTTGCATTAAGATTTCGTGCATCCAACCACGAAAGCGCATGACAACCTCTGCCTCCCTCTGCGAAGGGCCTATCTTTTACTTTTGTCTTATTCCTTATGCAAGAGTCATGGTGATCTTCGCCTTTCCTTTTTACATTTTATCCTTTGGCAAGCACATTGTGTTGGAAAGATCCTGATATATATATTCAATTGGATATAAGTTAGTATGAACTATTATTGTTGACATTACCCTGGAGGTAAAAGGTTGGGAGGCAACACTATAAGCCCCTATCTTTCTCTGTGTCCGATTAAAACTCCGTACTCATAAGTCTTGCGTGAGTGTTAGCAATTGTGAAAGACTAAATGACAGTTGAGTATGTGGACTTGCTGAAAAGCTCTTATATTGACTCTTTCTGATGTTATGATAAATTGCAATTGCTTCAATGACTCAGATTATAGTTTGTTAGTTCTCAATGAAGTTTCTGATTCATACTTTACATTGTGAATAGATTATTACTCGAGCATAAGAAATCATATGACAATATATATATATATATATATATATATATATATATATATATATGTTGCTCTTATAAGAATGATCATGATACCCTCATGTCCGTATTTTATTTTATCGACACCTCTATCTCTAAACATGTGGACATATTTATCGTTATCGGCTTCCGCTTGAGGACAAGCGAGGTCTAAGCTTGGGGGAGTTGATACGTCCATTTTGCATCATGCTTTTATAATGATATTTATTGCATTATGGGCTGTTATTACACGTTATGCCACAATACTTATGCCTATTCTCTCTTATTTTACAAGGTTTACATGAAGAGGGAGAATGCCGGCAGCTGAAATTCTGGGCTGTAAAAGGAGCAAATATTAGAGACCTATTCTGCACAACTCCAAAAGTCCTGAAACTTCATGGAAGTCATTTTTGGAATTTATAAAAAATACTGAGCGAAGAAAATACCAGAGGGGGCCCACACCCTGGCCACGAGGGTGGGGGCGCGCCCTACCCCCTGGGCGCGCCCTCCTACCTCGTGGGCCCCCTGGCAGGCCTCCGGTGCCCATCTTTGGCTATATGGTGTCTTCTACCATGGAAAAAAAATCATAAGCAAGCATTCGGGAAGAAACCCCGCCGCCACGAGGCGGAACCTTGGTGAAACCAATCTAGGGCTCCGGCGGAGCTGTTCTGCCGGGGAAACTTCCCTTCGGGAGGGGGAAATCATCGCCATCGTCATCACCAACGATCCTCTCATCGGGAGGGGTTCAATCTCCATCAACATCTTCACCAGCACCATCTCCTCTGAAACCCTAGTTCATCTCTTGTATCCAATCTTTGTCTCAAAGCCTTAGATTGGTACCTGTGGGTTGCTAGTAGTGTTAATTACTCCTTGTAGTTGATGCTAGTTGGTTTATTTGGTGGAAGATCATATGTTCAGATCCATTATGCATATTAATACCCCTCTGATTATGAACATGAATATGATTTGTGAGTAGTTACGTTTGTTCCTGAGGACATGGGAGAAGTCTTGCTATTAGTAGTCATGTGAATTTGGTATTCGTTCGATATTTTGATGAGATGTATGTTGTCTTTCCTCTAGTGGTGTTATGTGAACGTCGACTACATGACACTTCACCATTGTTTGGGCCTAGAGGAAGGCATTGTGAAGTAATAAGTAGATGATGGGTTGCTAGAGTGACAGAAGCTTAAACCCTAGTTTATGCGTTGCTTCGTAAGGGGCTGATTTGGATCCATATGTTTCATGCTATGGTTAGGTTTACCTTAATACTTCTTTTCTAGTTGCGGATGCTTGCAATAGGGGTTAATCATAAGTGGGATGCTTGTCCAAGAAAGGACAGCACCCAAGCACTGGTCCACCCACATACCAAATTATCAAAGTAACGAACGCGAATCATATGAGCGTGATGAAAACTAGCTTGACGATAATTCCCATGTGTCCTCGGAAGCGCTTTTCTCTATATAAGAGTTTTTCCAGGCTTGTCATTTGCTACAAAAAGGATTGGGCCATCTTGCTTCACCTTATTTACTTTCATTACTTGTCACCCATTACAAATTACCTTATCACAAAACTATCTGTTATCGATAATTTCAGTGCTTGCAGAGAATACCTTACTGAAAACCGCTTGTCATTTCCTTCTGCTCCTCGTTGGGTTCGACACTCTTACTTATCGAAAGGACTACGATAGATCCCCTATACTTGTGGGTTATCACTCGTCACTCCTCTATGAGCTGGCTTGGAGCGGCGAGTTGCTGAATCGCATGCCGGCTTGGAGCGCAAACTTGCCCCGTCGGGCTAGGCAAGGGAGGTGGAGGAGCGAGTTGCCTGGCTCGTATCCGGTGGGCTCGGCGGGCCACCCAACCCACTTTTATGCTGTAGAATTGTTCTTCTTACTCACTAAACGCCATGGATAGTGTAGAGAATATGGTGCAACTAGGAAATGGGGAGCGAAGTTGTGGTGTGATTCTTGCCCGGTGTCTGGCCTCGTTTAAATAGCAGGCTGTTGGAAAGAGCTTACCCCACCGGAGTAGGTTTCTTGATGCACGCGTGGGTTTAAGGATTGAATACAGCGAGGAGCCGTGTTCTGGTAGCGTGCAGCGGGCGGCGCCCTCGGCCGACGCCCCGCTTCAATGCCGGAGCCAATGAGAGGTCGCGTCCGCTCCGAGCCGGCTTCAATGTGGAGCGACCACTCTAAAGCGGCATGAATGCGGGCAGTTCGCACCGGGAGGCAACACGCCCGGGCAAGGGAGAAGGGTTTCGGGTGGGCCAGGGTGGCCAGAAGAGGGCCGTGACTATACTGTCCGGACGCTCGCAAAGCCCCCCTAGTTTGTCTTCGGTTTGCAGGAGAAAATGCATCATGGACTGTCAAGCGGACCAATACAAGCCGATGTTGGATGGCCAACACGTCCAGACCGTGTGATACGAACGCTTGCAGGCAGTTTAAGGGTCCGCGTTGGAGATGGCCTTATGATAGGGAAAGGGATAGGGGTACTTCTCTCTCAATTTCAATGATTAAGACCTACACACAACCTTAAATGAAACTTTGACCAAGTAATAATATATTTGTGACATAAAAATTATATCATTAAAAAGTTTCTTTGGAATATAAATTCTACGGCATTATCTGCCGTGGGAGTAAGTCTGACAATATAATAGGGGGTATGTATGGACAGGCAAGATCCTAGCTAGGATGAGGTTGTGCACGCAAGGTTTACGAGTTCAGGTCCTTCGCGGTGGAAGTAACAGCCCTACGTCTCGGTGCCCGGAGGGTTGGTCGATTGGATTATGCGTGAAGTTACAGGGGGTGCGAACCCTTGTCCCAGTGGAGGGGTGTCTTATATAGAGTGCGCCAGGACCCCAGCCAGCCCACGTTACAAGGGGTTTAATGTACATAAAGATAGGGCGTTACTAGTAACGCCAGCAGTTAAAGCAAATAAATGATCATTAAGACTACAGAGTGAACGCCTGACCGTTGCCATCCTGAGAGTCTGTAGGTCTTCTGTACTCCGAGTGATTTCTGGTATGGTCGACTGTTTATCTTCTGGTTGAATGGAATTGGGTTATCCGAGTGGGATTATTGGTCGAGTGAGTTGCACACTGAGATGATTCCAGTCGGTAGATGTTGTTATACTTTGAATGTTCTTTGATTGTAGGGCAGTGTCCTTGGGGAGGGTGTCTAGGTCAGGCCCATTACCCTACCCTAGGTACATGTCATCGTCATTAGCCCCCGAATGGGTCAGGGTCCGAGTGGAGAAGGAGCTGAAGGTGGTTCCGATCCGATTCTTATGCTTCGGAGGCATTTTACCTGGGTCGGTGAACCACGTTGGAACCTCAACTGTATTTTCAGTCGCCCTGATCCATTCAGAGTTTCGTCGAGTGAACTTATACTGATATGCTTCGAGGACTGGAACGGTATGAAATCTTTGGCGCGATTGGTGGTCCTGCCGTTCCCGGATCTCACGGGATTTGAAATTTGGGGAAGCGCGCGGGACGGAAGGCACCGCAGTAAACGGGACGGATTAGGCAGGGGTGCCTCGATTTCGGCACCGCCTTTTTCGCCACGTGCCCAGCGCGCGACTGTTGCGGGATTTGACGGGATTTCTTGGGCCCACGAGTCGGCCACTCGAAAACGGGCCTATATAAGGCGTTGTGGCCGATGTATTCTGCACAGTGCTCACCATTCCCCTTCTTCCTCCTCTGCTTCTCCACCGCATTCGTCTCCACTCTCGGTGTCGCCGCCCCATCCGTGCGCAACCCGCAGCGATGGGGAAGGACAAGACGGCGGCCCTGGAGCGCGCGAAGAAGGCGACGGCGGCGGCAAAGGGCAAGAAGACGAGTCGGGGGGGTTGTCGGTTCTATATCCGACGTATCTCATAGTAGGGGTCCTAAGCTAGGCGTCTTGGAGCGATGGTAACATGAACACGGGATTTTACCCAGGTTCGGGCCCTCTTGATGGAGGTAAAACCCTACGTCCTGCTTTTGATTGTATTCATATGGGGTGTAGTACAGAGTACATGTGTCTACCACGAGATTGTAATAATGAATATGAGATTGTCTATTGACTAGCCTGGCCTCGGTTTATATAACAAACCGGAGGCCTAGGGTTTAGGAGAGTCCTTGGCTTGGGCGCCAAGTCTTGTGGAAACCTCCTTGTATGCGGCATGGGCTGTCCGAACTGGCCCAATACTGAACCGCCATGGGGGTCCTCGGCCCGATCCAGCTGGTCGGGAGACGACGTGGTGAGTACCCCCTAGTCCAGGACACCGTCAGGGGTCATCGTCAAGGGCCGCCCTGCCGCCCGGATGGATCCAGGGCGACTAGATTCGGTCCACGATTACAAAGGATGATATCGAGGATCTAGCTGAAGGGGGCCTGATCGCCCATGGATCTTGGAGGCTGCCGGGCAACGAGACCGAGCCGCAAATGCAGGAGGGTGAGTGCGTCCTCCTCGCGACCCGTGTCGACCGCGGTTTCTCTCTGCCCCCTCATCCGTTTTTCTGGGGTTTTCTGAACTTTTTAGGAGCTCAACTTCATCACTTTCCCCCAACACCATCACCTATCTCGCTGCATTCGTGTCAATGTGTGAGAACTTTCTGGGCTATCGACCGCACTGGGGGTCTCTTCAAACACATTTTCACTTGCCGCTCCCAGTCCGTGAAAAAGGCTAATCCGAGTGATGTGAGGACGCATGTGATACAAATGTGTGGAGGTCTAGGGATCCAGATGAGGGGTAAAGGCGCTTTCCCCCTATGACTCTTCCTGAATCAGTTAGAGGGTATCAGTCGACCTGGTTTTATTGTAAGGACCAACCGACCCCTGGTCAGTCGAATGGCCTTCCTCCGTTTACCATGGAGCGAGTTGAGAAACCCTCCCCCTTGAAATTGACTCCAGCTGAGAAAGTGGAGGTGAATATGTCGGTCGAGCGAGTAGTCCAATTTGTCCGCGATGGTGTGACGGGCATGGACTTGCTAGAGGTATTTCTCATTCGACGCATCCAACCACTCCAAGCTCGACCATCCTATGTGGATGTATTCGGGTATTGACGACACCACTCGGATCCACCGGGAGGAAGTTGCTGAGGAGACGGTGGTGCAGTGCTTGCAGGGTATCACTGGCAACAAGGACAACCCCAGAGCGTCCAGGAGAGTTCCTGCACTCGACAACACCAGCGAACTAGACAAGGTCTGACCTCTGCTTCCGAGTTTTTTTTGGTTTTGATATGCAATTGTTCTCAAAGCTGACTGATATTTGATCGACTCTTTGCCTTGCAGATTTTCACGGAGATGTACTCGATGCCCAACGGAGAGCAAGACCAGGAGGGAGAGGCGAGCAGAGGCGATTGGCAATCCAATGAAGAAGACGGTCAGGAGAGCGAGGACTCAAGCAATGGTGAAGAAGTCGATTCCCCACCTCGCTCTGAAAGACGTTCCAAGCAGAAGCACGACCCCACAAGTGTTCGTGGCGAAGTGGTTGTGCACAGTGTGCAGTCTTCAAAGCGCACTCGGACTTCCTCCCCTGTTCCGACTGAAAAGGCTCCGAAGCAGCCCAAGGAGGCGCCCTCAGAGGCTCGGAAAGCCTTGCCTAAGATAAAAGTGGGCGTCCCTGTCGCTTCTGGGTAATTTTTGAGCTTTATATCTTTGCTTTTGCATAGTTTGACCTTCAGCAGACTCACTTTCCTGCCTGACCAAGCGAATTCTGAAATTTGTAGCGCTGCTACTTCCGGGACTTCCATGTACAAGGGAGATGATGACGAGGAGATGGAAGATGCGGCCACGTCCAAAGCGCGTATGACTCCTATTTTCTTGCCTTTACTTTGTCAATCATGTTCATGGTCGACTGAACTTTCTGCGGTCGATTCTTTTCCGGCTTCGCAGACTGCTATTGAACTTCCAGATGATGATGAAGATGTGCCCCAGAAGCCCACGGGAAGGAGGAGCAGGACCTTAGGCAGTAGGGTGCCAGCCAGCAAGACGCCCCAGATGACGCCAGCGTTAGAACCAGTGACCTAGCAGTCCGGAGACCTCAACCGAGCTTCTGTTACCTTTGCTGATCCTCTGTCGAGTGTACGCCCTTTGGCGTCGACTGTCCAAGTCCCTGTTTCGCCTGTGCAACTCCATGCCTCAGATCCCCAAGCTGCTGCAACTGTTCCATCAACTTCCCTCTTCGCTGTCCATCCTGCCCCAGAGGACCCAATAAATGCCGCTAAGGAAGCTATACGCCAGGCGAGCCTTATGATGGAGCAAATGAAGGTGGTGCGTGATACCGGCCAAGCTGCTTATGATGCCAGCTCAGCTCTCTAGGCTAACGTCCAGGTTAGTTGACTTCCGACTGATCTTTAGCTTGACGCTTGTTCTGTTAGGATATGCTACTTGAAAACTGCTGCTTTACTATCCGTAAGATGTCCGTGGATGAGTGTTCTGGAACCATAATGTGCATCTATCAAGAGTCTACATCTTGCATCTGTACACCCAGTGGGTGTTGTCAACTTTTTTTGAATAATTTTTCCACTTGAGTCGACCATGTCGTGTCGAGTGTATCTTTGAATCAGTGGGGGCATGCAGAGTGCACCCACTGGGTGTAGTCCTCGAGACCACTGTCGAATGTTTGATTCGGCGGGGGTCTTTATCAAAAAATATCTCTTTTCAGTTCTTCCACTCGATTTATACTGGTCGTGCCGAGTGGGATCCGGACCAGTGGGGGCACGCCAAGTGCACCCACTAGGTGTAGTCCCCGAGACCGCGGTCGACTGCGGGCAGACGGCGGTGGTCTGAGAACAAGTATTGCCACGCTTTTTTTTAACCACGTCGAGTGGAAAGCAGAACCAGTGCGGGCACGCCAAGTGCACCCACTGGGTGTAATCCCTGAGACTGCTGTTGAATATTTGATTCGGCAGTAGTCTTAGAACTCTTTTGCGGTAATGACTTGAACTTGTATCTTTTTCACTCGGAAGCAATTGATCTGTGTCTCAGTCGACTGACATGTCATATTCATTGAATGCAGAAATCTTCTGACTTTGGGGTCCAGTTCGCTGATTTGCAGAAACAACAGATCCAACTCAATCTCGACCGGGGTTTGGCCAAGGAGAACTTGAAGAAGGCACAAGATGAAGCTACTGCCATGGGAGGTAATGACTTGTCGACTGTCTGCTTTGTCATCTTTTCTTTTCGTTCATTGAACCGAGTGACACTACTCGAGCAGATGTGCGTAGTCAAAACAGACAACTCCAAGCTCATCTAAAGAATGTTATTTCTTTAGAGAAAATGAAGCAGGCGCTGGAACAGAAGGGCCTTGACCTTGCTGCAGCTCAGAAGACGGCGCGGGAAAAATCGAACTTGCCGACAAAAGGCTGGCCTCAGTCAGCAAGTTAGAAGAAGAAAACGCCAAACTGAAGACTGCCATCGGCGAGGCCAACAAGGAAGTCGTGCAGCTGAAGAAGGACAAAGTGGCTCTGACCGACAAAGTTGGAGATCTCACTCGGAAGAGGGACGAGCTGGAGGCTTATCTGGGAGGACTCACCAAGAAGTTATTTCTTATGCTTGAAGGTGCTTTTCCTCTTCCGACTGATTTGCCGTTATTGAATCGGCATATAGCTGTTGACTCATTGTTTGATTGTGTGTGCAAAATTCTGTGAAAACTTCGAAGAAGAAACCGGGCAAATTGAAACGAGCTTCGACCCCATCCTCTCTCCTCTTAAGGATGAAGCTGCCATGAACATGCTCCGACTGGAATCTCGTCTTGCCAGCGCCATGGACTACCTTGCGCGACTAAAGGTGGCGGTGTCGCGGATTGACACGGCGCTCTGGCCAAGGGTGACATTTCAGAACGATCTCGAGTCACTGATGACTCGACTTAATGAGATCCCTGGTAGAGTGCAGGAATGGAAGAAGTCATCCGCTCGATGTGGTGCTGATGTGGCTTTGTCTCTGGTTCGCGTCCATTGCAAGGAAGCCAAGGAAGAGAAACTAGCAGCGCTCAAGGTAGCCAATACCAAGAAGCTTGACTTCCAATCTTTCATGGAGACCTTCATCGAAGCAGCCACCCGTATTGCGGACGGGATCGACTTGGACGAGTTCGTCAAGCCTGCCAGCCCTCCCCCAGCGGAGTGAACAAATTTTAAGTCTTGATTAAATTTGCCTCGGAATGCCGAGTGATTTTGTAACCGTTAAACTCCTTCGGGCTTGATGCCCGTGCACTTTTATTTGCGGTTTTGAACCTTGCGAGATTTATCTGAACTTGGTTCTTCTTTGAACACAGTTGCTTCTGAATCTTTTGACTCCGAGTGGAATTTGTCTCTTCACTGAGAATAGACATTTGTACTTGTGATGCAGCTTTGAGGTGAGGTTTACTAATGACCTGCACCTCGTCATCCTTGCAGATCGGAATGAAGCGTACTTTGTACTTGTGACGTAGCTCTGAGGAGAAGGTCGTAGACGACCTGCACCTCGTCGTCCTTGCGGATCGGAATGGAGCGTACGTTGTACTTGTGACGCGGCTCTGAGGAGAAGGTCGCAGGCGACCTGCACCTTGTCATCCCAGCGGATTGGGATGGAGCGTGTGACAAAGTCCCCGAGCGAGGAGATTGCTCTTTTACTCGGAGTGTGTTTTTAACTTAGGCGAGTGCGAGACTGCAGCTAAGACCCCCGAGTGAGAGGATTGCTCATCACTCGGTAGGATTTTTTGAACTTAGGCGAGTATGAGACTGCAGCTAGGCCCCCGAGTGAGAGGATTGCTCATCACTCGGTACGATTTTTTGAACTTAGGCGAGTATGAGACTGCAGCTAAGCCCCCGAGTGAGAGGATTGCTCATCACTCGGTAGGATTCTTTGAACTTAGGCGAGTATGAGACTGCAGCTAAGCCCCTGAGTGAGAGGATTGCTCATCACTTACTAGGATTTTTTAAACTTAGGCGAGTACGAGACTGTAGCTAAGCCCCCGAGCCAGGGGATTGCTCTTCACTCGGTAGGATTTTTTAAACTTAGGCGAGTACGAGACTGTAGCTAAGCACCCGAGTGAGAGGATTGCTCTTCACTCGGTAGGATTTTTTAAACTTAGCGAGTACGAGACTGCAGCTAAGCCTCAGAGTGAGGGGATTGCTCTTTACTCGGTAGGATTTTTTAAACTTAGGCGAGTACGAGACTGCAGCTAAGCCCCGAGTGAGAGGATTGCTCTTCACTCGGTAGGATTTTTTAAACTTAGGCGAGTGCGAGACTGCAGCTAAGCCCCCGAGTGAGGGGATTGCTCTTCACTCGGTAGGATTTTTTAAACTTAGGCGAGTACGAGACTGCAGCTAAGCCCCCGAGTGAGAGGATTGCTCATCACTCGGTAGGATTTTTGAAACTTAGGCGAGTACGAGACTGCAGCTAAGCCTCCGAGTGAGGGGATTGCTCTTCACTCGGTAGGATTTTTTAAACTTAAGCGAGTACGAGACTGCAGCTAAGCCCCCGAGTGAGAGGATTGTCACATGTTCCACGATGATCTCATCGGATGAACCACGATGTCGGGGATTCAATCAATCCCGTATACAATTCCCTTTGTCCACCGGTATGTTACTTGCCCGAGATTTGATCGTCGGTATCCCAATACCTCGTTCAATCTCGTTACCGGCAAGTCTCTTTACTCGTTCCGTAACGCATGATCCCGTGGCTACCTCATTAGTCACATTGAGCTCATTATGATGATGCATTACCGAGTGGGCCCAGAGATACCTCTCCGTCATACGGAGTGACAAATCCCAGTCTCGATTCGTGCCAACCCAACAGACACTTTCGGAGATACCTGTAGTGCAGCTTTATAGCCACCCAGTTACGTTGTGACATTTGGTACACCCAAAGCATTCCTACAGTATCCGGGAGTTGCACAATCTCATGGTCTAAGGAAATGATACTTGACATTAGAAAAGCTCTTAGCAAACGAACTACACGATCTTGTGCTATGCTTAGGATTGGGTCTTGTCCATCACATCATTCTCCTAATGATGTGATCCCGTTATCAATGACATCCAATGTCCATGGTCAGGAAACCATAACCATCTATTGATCAACGAGCTAGTCAACTAGAGGCTTACTAGGGACATGTTGTGGTCTATGTATTCACACATGTATTACGGTTTCCAGTTAATACAATTATAGCATGAACAATAGACAATTATCATGAATAAGGAAATACAATAATAACCATTTTATTATTGCCTCTAGGGCATATTTCCAACAGTCTCCCACTTGCACTAGAGTCAATAATCTAGTTCACATCACTATGTGATTGTAATGAATCCAACACCCATGGGGTTTGTTCATATCTCGCTTGTGAGAGAGGTTATTAGTCAACAGGTCTGAACCTTTCAGATCCGTGTGTGCTTTACTAATCTCTATGTCATCTTGCAAATGCAGCTACCACGCGCTATTTGAAACTATTCCAAATAACTGCTCTACTATATGAATCCGGTCTACTACTCAGAGTCATCCAGATTAGTATCAAAGTTTGCATCGGCGTAACCCTTTACGACGAACTCTTTTACCACCTCCATAATCGAGAAAATTCCTTAGTCTACTAGTTACTAAGGATAACCTTGACCGCTGTCCTGTGATCCATTCCTGGATCACACTTGTACCCCTTGACTGACTCATGGCAAGGCACACTTCAGGTGCGGTACACAGCATAGCATACTTTAGAGCCTACGTTTAAAGCATAGGGGACGACCTTCGTCCTTTCTCTCTCTTCCGCCGTGGTCAGGTCTTGAGTCTTACTCAATACTCACACCTTATAACACAGCCAAGAACTCCTTCTTTGCCGATCTATTTTGAACTCCTTCAAAATCTTGTCACGGTATGTGTTCATTTGAAAGTACTATTAAGCGTTTTTGATCTATCCTTATAGATCTTGATGCTCAATGTTCAAGTAGCTTAATCCAAGTTTTCCATTGAAAAACACTTTTCAAATAACCCTATATGCTTTCCAGAAATTCTACATCATTTCTGATCAACAATATGTTAACAACATATACTCATCAGAAATACTATAGTGCTCCCACTCACTTCTTTGGAAATACAAGTTTCTCATAAACTTTGTATAAACCCAAAATCTTTGATCATCTCATCAAAGCGCAGATTCCAACTCCGAGATGCTTACTCCAGTCCTTAGAAGGATCGCTGGAGCTTTGCATACTTGTTAGCATCTTTCAGGATTGACAAAACCTTCTGGTTGTATCACATACAACCTTTCCTCATGAAAACCGTCGAGGAAACAATGTTTTTTGACATCCTATCTGCAAGATTTCATAAATAATACCGTAACTGCTAATATAATTCCAACAGACTCTTAGCATCGCTACGAGTGAGAAAGTCTCATCGTAGTCAACTCCTTGAACTTGTCGGAAAACATCTTAACGACAAGTCGAGCTTTCTTAATGGTGAGACATACCATCATTGTCCGTCTTCCTTTTAAAATCCATCTGCACCCAACAGCCTTACGACCATCAAGTAGTTCTTCCAAAGTCTATACTTTGTTTTTATACATGGATCCTCTCTCAGATTTTGATGGCCTCGAGCCATTCGTCGGAATCCGGGCCCACCATCGCTTCTCCATAGCTCGTAGGTTCATTGTTGTCTAGCAACATGACTTCCAAGACAGGATTACATACCACTCTGAAGTAGTACGCATCTTTGTCGTCCTACGAGGTTTGGTAGTGACTTGATCCGAAGTTTCATGATCACTATCATAAGCTTCCACTTCAATTGGTGTAGATGCCACAGGAACAACTTCTTGTGCCCTGCTACACACTAGTTGAAGTGACGGTTCAATAACCTCATCAAGTCTCCACCATCCTCCCACTCAATTCTTTCGAGAGAAACTTTTCCTCGAGAATGGACCCGTTTCTAGAAACAATCGCTTTTGCTTCCAGATCTGAAATAGGAGGTATACCCAACTGTTTTGGGTATTCTATGAAGATGCATTTATCCGCTTTGGGTTCGAGCTTATCATCCTGAAACTTTTTCACATAAGCGTCGCAGCCCCAAACTTTTAAGAAACAACAACTTAGGTTTCTCTAAACCATAGTTCATACGGTGTCGTCTCAATGGAATTGCGCGGTGCCCTATCTAAAGTGAATGCGGTTGTATCTAATGCCTAACCCATAAACGATAGTGTAATTCGATAAGAGACATCATGGTATGCACCATATCCAATAGGGTGCAGTTATGATGTTCGGACACACCATCACACTATGGTGTTCCAGGCGGTATTAGTCGTGAAACAATTTCCACAATTTCTTAATTGTGTGCCAAACTTGTAACTCAGATATTCATCTCTGTGATCATATCATGGACATTTTTATCCTCTTGTCACGACGATCTTCAACTTCACTCTGAAATTACTTGAACCTTTCAATAATTCAGACTTGCGTTTCATCAAGTAAATATACTTAGCATATACTCAAATCATCTGTGAAGTAAGAACATAACGATATCCACTGCGTGCCTCAGCACCCATTGGACTGCACACATCAAAATGTATTACTTCCAACAAGTTGCTCTCTTGTTCCATCTCACTGAAAACGAGGCCTTTCAGTCATCTTGCCCATGTGGTATGATTTGCATGTCTCAAGTGATTCAAAATCAAGTGAGTCCAAACGATCCATCTGCATGGAGTTTCTTCATGCATATATACCAATAGACATGGTTCGCATGTCTCAATCTTTTCAAAAACGAGTGAGTCCAAAGATCCATCTACATGGAGCTTCTTCATGCGTTTTATACCAATATGACTCAAATGGCAGTGCCACAAGTATGTGGTACTATCATTACTATCTTATATCTTTTGGCATGATCATGTGTATCACTACGATCGAGATTCAATAAACCATTCATTTTAGGTGCAAGACCATTGAAGGTATTATTCAAATAGACAGAGTAACCATTATTCTCCTTAAATGAATAACTGTATTGCGATAAACATAATCCAATCATGTCTATGCTCAACGCAAACACCAAATAACAATTATTTAGGTTTAACACCAATCTCGATGGTAGAGGGAGCATGCGATGCTTGATCACACAACCTTGGAAACACTTCCAACACATATCGTCATCTCACCTTTAGCTAGTCTCCATTTATTCCGTAGCCTTTTATTTCGAGTTAACAACACTTAGCAACCGAACCGGTATCTAATACCCTGGTGCTACTAGGAGTACTAGTAAAGTACACATTAATATAATGTATATCCAATATACTTCTGTCGACCTTACCAGCCTTCTCATCTACCAAGTATCTAGGGTAGTTCTGCTTCAGTGACCGTTCCCGTCATTACAGAAGCACTTAGTCTCGGGTTTGGGTTCAACCTTGGGTTTCTTCACTAGAGCAGCAACTGATTTGCCATTTCATGAAGTATCCCTTCTTTCCCTTGCCCTTCTTGAAACTAGTGGTTTTACTAACCATCAACAATTGATGCTCCTACTTGATTTCTACTTTCGTGGTGTCAAACATCGCGAATAGCTCAAGGATCATCATATCTATCCCTGATTTGTTATAGTTCATCACGAAGCTCTAGTAGCTTGGTGGCAGTGACTTTGGAGAACCATCACTATCTCATCTGGAAGATTAACTCCCACTCGATTCAAGCGATTGTAGTACTCAGACAATCTGAGCACATGCTCAACGGTTGAGCTTTTCTCCCTTAGTTTGCAGGCTTAAGAAACTTGACAGAGGTCTCATACCTCTTGACGTGGGCACGAGCCTAAAATCCCAATTTCAGCTCTTGGAACATCTCATATGTTCTGCGACGTTTCAAAATGTCTTCGGTGCCTCAATTCTAAACCGTTCAACATTACGCACTGAACTATCACGTAGTCATCAAAACGTGTATGTCAGATGTTCACAACATCCACAAACGACGCTCGAGGTTCAGCACACCGAGCGGTGCATTAAGGACATAAGCCTTCTGTGCAGCAATGAGGACAATCCTCAGTTTACGGACCCAGTCCGCATAATTGCTACTATCAACTTTCAACTAAATTTTCTCTAGGAACATATCTTAAACAGTAGAACTAAAGCGTAAGCTACGACATAATTTGCAAAGACCTTTTGACTATGTTCATGATAATTAAGTTCATCTAATTATTTAATGAACTCCCACTCAGATAGAGATCCCTCTAGTCATCTAAGTGATACATGATCCGAGTCAACTAGGCCGTGTCCGATCATCACGTGAGACGGACTAGTCATCATCGGTGAACATCTCCATGTTGATCGTATCTACTATACGACTCATGTTCGACCTTTCGGTCTCTTGTGTTCCGAGGCCATGTCTGTACATGCTAGGCTCGTCAAGTCAACCTAAGTGTTTCACATGTGTAAATCTGGCTTACACCCGTTGTATGCGAACGTTAGAATCTATCACACCCGATCATCACGTGGTGCTTCGAAACAACGAACCTTCGCAACGGTGCACAGTTAGGGGGAACACGTCTCTTGAAATTTTAGTGAGGGATCATCTTATTTATGCTACCGTCGTTCTAAGCAAATAAGATGTAACCATGACAAACATCACATGCAAATCATAAAATGACATGATATGGCCAATATCATCTTGCGCCTTTGATCTCCATCTTCGAGGCACGGCATGATCACCTTCGTCACCGGCATGACACCATGATCTCCATCATCATGATCTCCATCATCGTGTCTTCATGAAGTTGTCTCGCCAACTATTACTTCTACTACTATGGCTAACGGTTAGCAATAAAGTAAAGTAATTACATGGCATTTTCATTGACACGCAGGTCATACAATAAATTAATACAACTCCTATGGCTCCTGCCGGTTGTCATACTCACCGACATGCAAGTCGTGATTCCTATTACAAGAACATGATCAATCTCATACATCACATATATAATTCATCACATCCTTTTGGCCATATCACATCACATAGCATACCCTGCAAAACCAAGTTAGACGTCCTCTAATTGTTGTTGCAAGTTTTACGTGGCTGCTATGGGTTTCTAGCAAGACCGTTTCTTACCTACGCAAAAGCCACAACGGTGATATGCCAATTGCTATTTACCCTTCATAAGGACCCTCTTCATCGAATCCGATCCGACTAAAGTGGGAGAGACAGACACCCGCTAGCCACCTTATGCATCAAGTGCATGTCAGTCGGTGGAACCTGTCTCACGTAATTGTACGTGTAAGGTCGGTCCGGGCCGGTTCATCCCACAATGCTGCCGAATCAAGATAAGACTAGTAACGGCAAGCAAATTGAACGAATCATCGCCCACAACTACTTTGTGTTCTACTCGTGCATAGAATCTACGCATAGACCTAGCTCATGATGCCACTGTTGGGTAACGTAGCAATAATTCAAAATTTTCCTACGTGTCACCAAGATAAATCTAGGAGATGCTAGCAACGAGAGAGAGGGAGTGCATCTTCATACCCTTGAAGATCGCTAAGCGGAAGCGTTACAAGAACGCGGTTGATGGAGTCGTACTCACGGCGATTTAAATCGCGGAAGATCCGATCTAGCGCCGAACAGACAGCGCCTCCGCGTTCAACACACGTACAGCCTGGGGACGTCTCCTCCTTCTTGATCCAGCAAGGGGAGAGGAGAAGTTGAGGGAGAACTCCAGCAGCATGACGGCGTGGTGGCGTGGAGCTCGTGGTTCTCCGGCAGAGCTTCGCTACGCACTACGGAGGAGGAGGAGGAGTTGGAGGAGGAGAGGGCTGCGCCAGGCAAGGGGTGCGGCTGCCCTCTATCTCCCTCATTATATATAGGGGGAAGGGGTGGAGGAGGCGCCCTAGGGTTCCTAGGGGAGGGGCGGCGGCCACAGGGGAAACCCTAGATGGGTTTGGGCGCCCCCACCCCTGGAAAACTTGCCCCCCAAGCCGGGAGGGGTGGCTGCCCTAGGGGAGGCGCCCCCACCTCTCCACGTTATGTGAGAGGGGTTGGGAGGGGCGCACAGCCCCTTAGTGGGCTGGTGTGCCCCCTGCCCTTGGCCCATAAGGCCCCCCAACGCTTGCCGGGGCCTCCGAAACACCTTTCGGTCACGCTGGTCGTCACCCGGTACTCCCAGAACAATTCCGGACTCCAATACCCTTCGTCCAATATATCGATCTTCACCTCCGGACCATTCCGGAGCTCCTCGTCATGTCTGGGATCTCATCCGGGACTCCGAACAACCTTCAGTAACCACATACTATTTCCCATAACAACTCTAGCGTCACCGAACCTTAAGTGTGTAGACCCTACGGGTTCGGGAACCATGCAGACATGACCGAGACACCTCTCCGGCCAATAACCAATAGCGGGATCTGGATACCCATATTGGCTGCCACATGTTCCACGATGATCTCATCGGATGAACCACGATGTCGGGGATTCAATCAATCCCGTATACAATTCCCTTTGTCCACCGGTATGTTACTTGCCCGAGATTTGATCGTCGGTATCCCAATACCTCGTTCAATCTCGTTACCGGCAAGTCTCTTTACTTGTTCCGTAACGCATGATCCCGTGGCTAACTCATTAGTCACATTGAGCTCATTATGATGATGCATTACCGAGTGGGCCCAGAGATACCTCTCCGTCATACGGAGTGACAAATCCCAGTCTCGATTCGTGCCAACCCAACAGACACTTTCGGAGATACCTGTAGTGCAGCTTTATAGCCACCCAGTTACGTTGTGACGTTTGGTACACCCAAAGCATTCCTACAGTATCCGGGAGTTGCACAATCTCATGGTCTAAGGAAACGATACTTGACATTAGAAAAGCTCTTAGCAAACGAACTACACAATCTTGTGCTATGCTTAGGATTGGGTCTTGTCCATCACATCATTCTCCTAATGATGTGATCCCGTTATCAATTACATCCAATGTCCATGGTCAGGAAACTATAACCATCTATTGATCAACGAGCTAGTCAACTAGAGGCTTACTAGGGACATGTTGTGGTCTATGTATTCACACATGTATTACGGTTTCCAGTTAATACAATTATAGCATGAACAATAGACAATTATCATGAATAAGGAAATACAATAATAACCATTTTATTATTGCCTCTAGGGCATATTTCCAACAAGAAGTGCCTCATACTCAGCTTCATTGTTGGAGGAATCAAAGTGAATCTGGAGAACGTAACTGAGTTTTCACCTCGGGGGGATACCAGTACTACCCCAGCACCAGAACCATTCAGCATCTTGGATCCATCAAAGAAAATAGTCCAATGCTCCGAGTGAATCTGAGTCGGTTGTTGCTGCTCAACCCACTCGGCAAGGAAATCTTCTATTGCTTGGGACTTTATTGCTTTCTTTGCCTCAAACTTGATATCCAATGGAAGGAGTTCAATCGCCCATTTTGCCACTCGACCAGTTACATCTCTGTTGTTCAGAATTTCTGACAATGGAGCGTCGCTGACGACTGTAATCGAATGATCTGAGAAGTAATGTGCAACCTTCTTTGCGGTTAAGTAAATTCCATAAACAAGCTTCTGATAATGCGGATATCTCGGCTTGGATGGAGTCAAGACTTCCGAAATATAGTACACTAGGCGTTGAACCTTGTAGGCTTTACCTTCTTCCCGCTCGACCGTGAGTACTGTACTAACAACTTGTCCAGTGGCTGCGATATAAAGCAGTAAAGGCTCTTTGCTGATTGGAGCGGCGAGCACCGGCTGGGTGGAAAGCAGGGCTTTGAGCTGTGCAAACGCTGCGTCAGCTTCAGGAGTCCACTCGAACTTATCAGGTTTCTTCATCAGTCGGTAAAGAGGTAACGCCTTTTCACCAAGACGAGAGATGAATCGACTCAAAGCGGCCAAACAACCAGTGAGCTTCTGAACGTCATGCACACGCACAGGGCGCTTCATTCGGAGGATTGCACCAACTTTCTCTGGGTTTGCATCGATTCCTCGTTCGGAAACGAGGAAACCGAGTAACTTTCCGCCCGGGACTCCGAATGTGCACTTCGACTGATTAAGCTTGATATCATGTCTCCTCAGATTGGCAAAGGTTTCGGCGAGGTTAGTCAGCAGGTCGGAACCTTTACGCGACTTAACCACGATGTCATCCATATATGCTTCCACATTCCGACTGATTTGAGTGAGCAGGCACTTCTGAATCATCCTCTGAAATGTGGCACCAGCATTCTTGAGACCAAAGGGCATGGTAACATAGCAAAAGCACCCGAATGGGGTGATAAAAACTGTTTTTATTTCATTGGGTCCATACAGTCGGATCTGATGATACCCGGAATATGCATCCAGAAAAGACAAACGCTCACACCCCGCAGTTGAGTCGACAATCTGGTTGATGCGAGGGAGAGGAAAATGATCTTTCGGGCAGGCCTTGATATTTTTGAAATCAATGCACATACGAAGTGAATCGTCCTTCTTAGGGACCATGACAACATTGGCGAGCCACTCGGAGTGGTAAATTTCATGAATGAACTCAGCTGCCAGAAGTCGAGCCACCTCCTCGTCGGTTGCCTTTCTCTTCTCCACGGCGGACCGACGGAGATGCTCTTTAACAGGTTTTGCCTTCGGGTCGACTCGCAAACGGTGCTCAGCCAGTCCCCTGGGTACACCTGGCATGTCAGAAGGTTTCCATGCAAAGATGTCCCAGTTCTCACGGAGGAACTGGATGAGCGCTTCTTCCTATTTGCTGTCGAGTGTTGATGAGATATGAGTCGGAGCAGCATTGGGATTGGTCGGGTGAATGTGAACCGGTTTGGTTTCACCGGACGACTGAAATGCAGATTCTAAAGCAGGCTTCTTGGCGCGCAACAAATCAGTCGGATCTGCATTCTTCTGGCACTCTTGCATTTCTACTGCTGCCATTTGTTCATCAGCAATCTTTGAGCCCTTCTGGAGGCACTCTTCTGCTCTCTGCCAATTACCAGTAACTGTGATCACACCTCTGGGGCCTGGCATCTTCAGTTAAGGTACACGTAACACGGTCGAGCCATGAAACGAGCATATGCAGGTGTGCCCAGAATAGCATGATAGGCACTTTGAAAATCCATAACTTCAAATGTCAACTTTTCCTTACGGTAATTCTTTGAATCACCGAAAACCACGTCAAGAGTGATCTGGCTGAGTGAATCAGCTTTCTTTCCAGGGATGACTCCGTGGAACCTCATGTTGCTCTCACTAAGCTTGGACATCGGAATGCCCATCCCCTTCAGGGTCTCAGCATACAAAATATTCAAACCACTGCCACCATCTATCGTACTTTGGTCAGTCGAGTGCCTGCAACAACTAGGTCGACTACCAACGCTTGCCGCCCTGGAGTGGTAACGCGTGCTGGGTGATCGGGCTGGTCGAATGTGATTGCTGTTTGTGACCATTTCAAATATGTTGTTGTTGCCGGAGCAACCATGTTCACTTTTCTATTTATGACTTTCAGTCGACTTTTGCTCTCGATGTCGGAAAAAATCACTAAGGTGGAATTGACATTGGGGAAACCATCATCCTCTTCTTTGTCTTCATCCTTATCACATTCCTTCTCTTTCTCACTGGATTGCTTCTCTCAGAACTGCTGGATAAGGAGTCGACGTTGTCCAGTGGTATGCTTGGGATAAATCAGGTTTCCCTCTTCATCCTTCTTGGTGTGAATATGACACGGCAAATCTAGCACATCATTTCCTGCTTGATCTTTTACCTTCTTGGGGGTCCTGTGCCCCTTAGGTTTTCCCTTGAATTTTCCTTGAACCACAGCTGCAGTCTCACCAGGCCCTGCAAGTTCAGCCTTGCGCTTCTGCTTCTGACTGGAATTTCCTCCTCCGGTGTCCTGGCCGACTGGTTTGCTCTTGCCACTGTGGAGTCGGTCTTCTTCTTCGCCGTTAGCATACCGAGTGGCTATTTCCATCATTCGGGTCAGGGTCATGTCTCCTGTCCGACCGAATTTTAGGTTAAGCTCTGTGTACCGAACGCCCTCCTCGAAGGCGCAAACTGCTTGGTGCTGAGACACATTCTCCACTGTGTGATGCAAAGTGGTCCACCTCTGGATGTAATCCCTCAAAGTTTCATTCGGTTTTTGTACGCAATGCTGCAGCTCTGCCAGCCCTGTTGGTCGTTTGCATGTGCCCTCAAATGTACTGACAAACACTCGAGCCAACTCTTCCCAACTGAATATACTGCTGGAGTCAACTAATTTAGCCATGCTCTGGCCGAGCCTTCCAACGTCAAAGGAAGATGTTTCATCGCCACCTCATCATTACCACCACCGATCTGTACAGCCACTCGGTAATCTTCTAACCAATTGTCAGGCTTCGATTCACCAGTAAACTTGCTCACCCCTGTTGCCAACCTGAAGTTGGGGGGAATTTCAGCAGCTCTGATGGCTCTGTTGAAACACTCTGGCCCGGAGACATGAACTCTACCTCCAGTCGGACGATCTCTGTCGAGTCCTTCCCTATGTGCTCTGTTTCTGTCGACCAGACCTTGAACGAGGATTGACTTCGCATCAAACCCTGGCTCTCTTGGGTCGACTGGGACCCTCCGCTCGCTGCTGCACGGGTGCCTATCATCAAGGCCGAGTCGGTGATCATACTGCTCTTGACGATGCCCACGTCCCTCACGCCGCAGGGGGCGATCTTGGGCTGTGAGCCGACTGATCTGTGTCAGCCGCCACAGATCTGCTGTGGATCCTGTTGCGAGACTGAGAAACAGCTGTGTTTTGCTCTCCTGCTGCCCGAAGCAGTGCCCGGATCTGCATCAAACCTCTTCCAGCCTCTGATTGGGATGGCTGAATCAACTCTGCTATACGGGCTGCAGCTGTAAGGTTCTGGATTGGAGTGCGGTATACCTGAGGTTCAGGTGGGAACAATTGACGCTGCCGTCGACTGACTCAGGAATCTGCCAACAGGCCCGCTCGTTGACTGCATGTTGAAGGTTCTCCAGTCGTGCGCGCTCAGCAAGAGTGGCCAGTCGCGCAGCCTCCAAGGCCCGGGCCTCAGAAGTCTCCGCGATGATGGGAATGTGAAGAGCCTCCTCGTTGCGGCGGGCAGCTCCTCTCTCTGCTGCGAAGTGAGGGCTTCGGGATGATATTCTTCATGAACACGTGATGGAGCGCCACCGCCGTCGCCGCGACGGAAATCAGGCGGGTTGTGCAGCGCGTTGACCACCAAGACTTCTGCCGCAGGGTCGCTGCTGTCACACTCGGAAAGGGTATCGACGGAGCCACTCGACAGGTCGAACAGCCCGTAAAGAGATTCGTCGGGCTTGATTGCCGCAACTTGAGGGGTGGCCGACTGGCGGGCCACCGCATGCTTCACCCACCGCTGAAGTCGCGATCGACCGGACCGCTTGCGGCGACGAGCAGCGGGGACCAAAGACGCCACGGGAGCCGACCGATACTGAGTCGACGGCTGCCGCAGAAGGACACACACGCGAAAGTGCGTTTCCCCGCGGACGGGGAGCGTCTCGATGTCGAGGGGGGCCTCCTGGAGCCAGGCGGAGTCGTCGGCCACGAAAATGAGTGCGCCGAGACGAATCTCGCGGCCCTCAGCCAATCCACTGCCGGAAACCATGATGATGGGAATCGGAAAAATCGCAACCTCACCGGAAATTCGCTAAGACACCTGCCCCACGGTGGGCGCCAACTGTCGTGGGAGTAAGTCTGACAATATAATAGGGGGTATGTATGGAGAGGCAAGATCCTAGCTACGATGAGGTTGTGCACGCAAGGTTTACGAGTTAAGGCCCTTCGCGGAGGAAGTAACATCCCTACGTCTTGGTGCCCGGAGGCTTGGTCGATTGGATTATGCGTGAAGTTATAGGGGGTGCGAACCCTTGTCCCAGTGGAGGAGGTGGCTTATATAGAGTGCGCCAGGACCCCAGCCAACCCACGTTACAAGGGGTTTAATGTACATAAAGATAGGGCATTACTGGTAACGCCAGCAGTTAAAGCATATAAATGATCATTAAGACTACGGAGTGAACGCCTGACCGTTTCCATCCTGAGAGTCTGTAGGTCTTCTGTACTCCGAGTGATTTCTGGTATGGTCGACTGTTTATCTTCTGGTCGAATGGAATTGGGTTATCCGAGTGGGATTGTTGGTCGAGTGGGTTGCACACTGAGATGATTCCAGTCGGTAGATGTTGTTATACTTTGAATGTTTCTTTGACTGTAGGGCATTGTCCTTGGGGAGGGTGTCTAGGTCAGGCCCATTACCCTACCCTAGGTACATGTCATCGTCATTATCCTCTATAACACTAATCTCCCTAGTTTTATAGAGTCCATATTCAATTGAGGTCTCCAATTGAGATTGGGTCACTCAATTTTGACCGGGTCAACAATTTCTCAAAGCTTTCCCATTCAATTCTTTTATATTATACACTATGTTCTTTAATTTTTGAGACCTCAAAATTAATTGATGTCATTAATTTAGAATTGGTTCAACTCGATTTTGATCGGGTCAAAAATACAAAGCTCCCTAATTTCTAAGGCCTTACAATCAATTGAGGTCTTCAATTGAAATTGGTTCACCCGATTTTGAAAATTGGGTGAACAATTTCTCTAAATTCTCCCATTCATTTCTTTTATCTATCTATCAAATACACTATGCTCCCTAATTTTAGAGCCCACACAATCAACTGAGGTCTTCAATTTAAAATTGGGTCACCGATTTTGAACGGGTCAATGATTCAAGGGGCTCTCTCTTCAATTCTTTTATCATCTAATACACCATGTTCCCTAATTTTAGAGCCCTCTCATTCAATTGAGGTCTCCAATTTGAAATGGGGTCACCAATTTTGACCAGATTAATGATTTAAGGGGCTCTATCTTTAATTCTTTTATCATCTATCTAATACACTATGCTGCTTAATTTTGGAGCTCTACCGTTCAATTGAGGTGTTCGTTGGTTCTCGATTTGGACCAATTCAACGATTTTTCACGGAGCTCTCTCATTAAGTTGAGGTATTAATTTTGGATTGGATTTACGATTTTGACTGGGTCAGCAACTTCTCAAAGTAACCTGAAGCAACCATTCTGTAGAAACACATCAGTACCGTACACCCTCTCACCACCTAACAAAGAAGCGCCAACAAGTGCACTAACAGTACATGCTCCACCAACGTAGAAAACTTTTCCACGTATGGGTTTATTGGCAGATAACGTAAAATCACACTGCCAAACAACACGCCAAAACATCATATTATAAAAAAAACACCTCACTTTCTTCCCCACCCGTCAAACCAATTTTGATCATTATGAAATCCCAACAACATAACGGCGCAGCAAAGCGTGCTTAATCCTTCTAGTTTTTATGAACTATGAACCATATTCGATTGATCTAATTTATGATAAAAGTAGAATTTTAAGATGCATGTGCCCCTTATTTATTGGAAAGAAAAGCCCCTACCTCTGTCACCTCGGCTTGCTCTGGCCCACTCTTCACCATGCATGGCATGTCCTCATCTGGTGTGACGTGAAGGGGGCCAATCCATTGCACTTTGCTTCAACTAGAAATGGATGGATGGAAGTATACCTGGCCATATCTCGGGCCGGGCCTAACCAAGCCCGATGCAAAATAACCAGGCCCGGGCCCGGCCCGGGCATCGAGGCCTAAAAATCAGGCCCAAGCCTGGCCCGCTAGTGTAAAAGCCCACCGGGACTCGGGCCGGGCCTCTTTGTTAAAGCGCTAATATGGCGGGTCTGGGCCCGGCCTGGGCTTCGGGCTCAAAATCTAGGCCCGAGCCTGGCCCGTGGACAAGGTCGGTCCGGGCCGGGTCGGGTCGGGCCGACCGGGCCGGGCTGCCCATGGCCAGGTCTAGATGGAAGCATATGCCTTTGGAGTAAGAGTAATTTTTACTGCGCTGGCTGCAGTTGGGGCCGGGGCGTACCACTGTTTGCTTTTCTCGTCGAAAAGTTAGGATTTTGGATCCGTTCTACTACTCCACTACACTGTACTTTCGTTCATTACTAGAGTCTGCCACTGCTTGTAGTACTACTTGGACATAATTTTCTCTGCAGAAATTAAGTGCTTCTTGTACCAGGAGCATTGAAATTTAAAAGCATGAGAGTTGAATTAGTTTTGTGCAGAAATTAGGCAGTAGGATTGACTATTCAGACAACTGATCATGCGTTAAATTCCTTGGTAGGATCAAAGGGAGACAATGATACCTTGACAGCCCGTTTGTGGATGGATGAATGAATGAACAAAGTAGTACTCCCTCCGTTCACAAATACTTGTGGTAGTAGGAGTACCTCTTTTCTACTCCCTCCGTTCTATAATGCACGACATTTTCTAACATTAATTTCAAAAGATGTATTATATTATGAAACGGAGGGAGTAGTTTCTAGGGCTTATCTCAAAATTCTTATTTTTTCGTTTTGTACTATGTCTTATTTTTATTGCTTCTCATTACATGTGTAGATTTTGATGTGCATTAAATTGCCGCATGTAAGGATTAAAAGAAACTCACCAATGCATGTAAATATTCTTACTGGGCATGCCTACATGCATTGCAACTAATGCACCGGTAAAATAATTCTTTAGAAAAACAATCGCATTAATTGAGTATTTTTGCAAACCACAAAAATTATTTCACCACTCATCATTTTTCTTGGTTGATGAAATTTTATACCTTTTTTTATGCTAGAGAGGAGTAGCCTTTTTCTGAATCGGTTGCATATACACATGCTTTAGTGTATTTGTTCACTCATTCGTCCATTCCCATCTTTATGTAGTCTATATTGAATATTCAAAAAAATCTTATATTAATGAACGGAGGGAGTAGTATCTAGTGTGGGTATGTCCGTATGTGATGCTGATGATCTTTGTAATGTTTGTTTGTTTGCGTGTCAACTGTCGAAAGGGGTTGGGAGAGAGTGGATGGGATGGACCGCTGTCGGCCTGTGCTATTCACTAATCACACCAGTTTAAGCCAACGACTAACTCTGCTATGCATGGCCCTAGTTGATTAACTAATGCTACTAAAAACGTGCTAGTATTTTTGTACCTTGAAAAGATATTGTTGTACGTGTGAAATTCTAATCTTATAGTTGCTTTGAGAAATTCTTGAGGTTTTAATCTGAGCTCATGGCAAGTGTGTTAATTTTCAAGTACCTTTTAGGTTGGCCACTTTGTAACTCACGACCACCACCGTCTTTCTGCTGTGTTCCTACAACAAAGCACCATGTTGTGGAGCAGGGAATATCCTTTTCATGCATGACTAGAAATAACCAAGAGAAAAATCAACAGGTGAGAGAATATGCAAAATAAAAGAGATGGTGATGATAGGAAAGAGACAAGGAAAGCTGTCATGGGAGAATGAGCACATGCTACTGGTACTAGTAGCGGTACTCCTGCATCGAACAAACCAAAGTTGATGCTGCTGCCCAAAAAGCCCCTGCCTTTGTCACCTCAGCTACGGACTAGCTCCAGTCTCCTCCTCTGATCTGATGTGATGGGGGTCCTGCATCTGCATGCTCTCTCTTTCTGGGGTGCCAGAACCCACAGCACAGCACTCCACTGCACTTTACTTTACTGCCGAGCTACTAGCATTTGTTGCCCATTTAGCTGAAATGGTTTGTCTTTTCGCCTTAAAAGATACTCCCTCCGTCCAAAAAAACTTATCATCAAAATGACAAAAAGGATGTATCTAAAATTAAAATACATCTAGATACGTTCTCTTTTATTCATTTTTATGACAAGTATTTTCCGGCGGAGGGAGTACACTCCTACTACCTCTTTCTTTTCGTAAATTGGTTTGCCATTGCAAAGTTGAGAATAATTCCGTTGGAGGTGGTAGTAAATAGGAGGAGTAGTAGGTCAAGTGTACTACCAAGAAAGTAAAAAGGGGCAGCAAAGGAGAGGAAGCAAGCAAGAGTAGCATGAGTACAAGAGAGGGACAAGTGGCTGTGTGGTCCCCTCACGCCTAGACAAAATGGAGGATTAGCATTACTACTAGTACTAGTAGTGGGATAACACCAAAGTGCTCTTTTGATCCTGAGCTCATACGTTTCCGCGTGAACAGTAAAATAGAAAAAATAGTAAAAAATTAAAAAAAATTGAATTTTTTGTGATGAACATTGATGATTGTTCTAACTGCATGCAAAATTCCTGGTCGAAATGACATTCGTGGAGGTCTGGGCAAAAAAATAAAATCGATGGTCCAAAAGAACTACTGTAGGAAGCATTTTGGAGCACCGGTTTTGTTATTTTTGCAGTTGGCTATACTATTAACCATGCTCTAATGGATTAGGGTAGGCGAATAGTAGAACTGTTCTTAACAATTATTTTTTCATTTTTTCTGTGATATAAAAGCTACTGGAAAATCCCTAGGGTGGACCACGGATCACACCCTCTTGACAACGCAACTAATTACTACTAGTAGGAGTGTTCAACAATATGAAGAAAAAGATAATGTCAAATGATCATGGTGGTTTGTTAATAAGATGACAAGGATGAACCCAGAGAAAGATCGACGGTGGACCTATGGATCGAGCTGGTTAAGTATAGTACAGTACAACTTTCTTCTTTTTCTCAGAAAAAGGAGGATACTCCTGGGCGGCCTCTCTCAAAAGTCATATTATAGATATTTTGATTGTAGTTGGCCGGCAAGATTCTCTCAGAAAGGTAGATCGAGGATTAACCATTCGTGCTGCCGATATTTTTGTTTATGCAAGGATCAATCTGCCTAACTTCACTCAATTATTTTCCTATTATTCCCGGAAGAGCCCCTTCAAATGTACTCCTCGTAGCTATAGTTAGTTTATGGGGGGCCACCCTCCTGCTTCTTGGAGCGACGTACTACGTCTTGAAAGCTACGGGCATCTATAGCCATAGCTAGCCACGTTAGAGCAGGAGGCGGACGTTTGGTCTATGGGGACATATGTCCCTGGAATCCACATCGTGCATAAGTGCGTTGCGATCCGCAGCCAAAGTAGCGAATTAGGAAATACGGGCAGGCTCCTGCTGTGCCAAAACGCGTTATACACAGCTGCCAAAGTGTATACTGTCAGAAGGACGGGCTTGGACAGCATCTGGTACAGTGTTTTTCACGCAATAATCCATTATGTCGATGCATAAATGCTGCTCTACTGACATACGCCTCGTCCTGTTCTAAGGTGGCTACTGTTAGGGGCGTGTCCCCCCCGAATTCTGAACGTTGGTAAGACAAAACAAACTTTTAAAGCTCAATTAAATCATATTCGGTAGTAAAGCTATATCAAAATGGTTAGTTGTTGATGTGATTTTTATTAATATTTCTTGCCTATCATTCGATCCCAACAATGTAAACTATCTATATTTTTACTGGCACGGTTAGAAGTTGTCTATTTAGTGATTACCAAAAATGTACAAAAACCTGATTTTTTTGAAAATAATCTTGACTTTCTTTCATACTCGTATAAATAGTTTCAAGAAGGAAAAACAACCATTGACTTCAGTGAAACAAAATTCAAGGACAAAAAAGTATGAATAGTAACTTGTATATATTCAAATATTCAAAAGTTGTTCATTTAAAGTGTATATACATGTGACATGGAAATTTTTTAGTAACTTAAAAAAGTCAAAAAAATTGTGAAACTTTTTAAAAAATAAACTTGACCTTCTTTCACTCGTATAAAAAGTTTCGCCAAGGAAAACCTCCCATCGACATTAGAAAAAAAATATCAATATTTCTAGTACAGAACGTGTGAATGGTATCTTTTATATTGTGTTAAATTTGTTTTGTTCCACCAAGAATATCATGAAAAGTTATTCCAGCGAAAATATTTTGTGATCCCAATTATTTTAAGTCAGGTAATAATGTCTAGAAAAATACTCGCAAAAGAATGTCTAAAAAATAGGAGTGGTAAAAAGACTTGGGTGCTTAGAGAATTGAGTGAGCGTGCATGTTGTAGTTAAGCCACTAATCGAGACAAGTAATACATGCATTAAAAAAAAGGTATCAGCGTTGGCGGTGTAAGGGCATCAGCTAGTGGTGGTCTCAAGAACCACATCAGCTCAGGCTATAGCGTAGAAAAGTTTCATCCAACGCAGATGACGTAATATGGCAGCCTCAATGATCCCACATCTCTTCAAATGGGAGTACGTAAAGTATATTTGGGTGCTTGTGCTCTCTTTCTCTCTCGTTCTTTTTCTGTAAGGACCACACTTTTTCTATGAAGCAGTTGGTTCTTCCGCAAGCTGCACCTTGCTCTGCAAGCTGCTGTCATTTTGACCAGACTTGTCCACGGAGGCTTGTATCTGACGTGAAAACCGTGAGGCAGCTGTCCAGGGTGGATCATTGGCCATGCCCTAAGTGCCTGAGGCAGTTATCACTTGTCACCTGTTAGGAGCATTCAATGAGATTGTGGGGTCACGCCTGCAGAACAGGTCTGATCGCATCTTATACTAGGGGATACAACGCAGAAAAGACAGGATACACATAGCAGGGGGCTGATCAAGCCGGAAATGAATGGTGAGATTCAAGGGACAGATGCCCCCATAGACCATTGGGTATTTCCCCGTTAGAGCATCTATAATTGGACCTCTGAAATTCGTCTCATACATCCGGGCGGGCCGCCCGGTCACTGTCCGGTCATGATTTTTTGACCCAGACGACCGCTCAAACGACCCTCAAACGTCCGGCCTGACCGGCACCCCCATATCCAGCCCAAATATGGGGCGCATATGAGGGCGCCCGGGCACGCCCGCAACGTCAGCCTGACGGCGTGGCCCCACAAGGAAACGCCCGAAAATCTGGAGGTCCGACGGACGCTGCGTCCGTCGTCGCGGTGTGAACATCGCGTGGCGCCGCTCCGGCTCGCCGCCCAAGACGAAATCCGGCTACCGGCGTCCCGCGACCCTAACCCATCCCCCTCCCCCCTCTCCGCGCCGCCAGTCCGAGCCCATCCACCTCCTCCCTCTCCCGCTCCGACGCTCTGCCCACGGTCGGACACTGTGCCCACCTCCGGCACTCCGCCATGGTCCGGAGCAAGATCACCTACTATGCCATGCTGATGCCGGAGCGCCGCTACGAGATCCAGCAGCAGATCTGTGCGAGGGAAGCCGCACGCGCCACCCGCATTGTTGTCGGGCTGCCTCCGGACTCGCCGGAGACGCAGGAGGAGGAGGATCAGCCGGGGAAGAGGAGGAGGAGGAGGAGGAGGAGGAGATGGCTCCGATGGAGGTGGAGAAGGCGGAGGAGCCGGACCAGCAGGTGCCGGCCTTCAACATGGGGCAGGCGGAGGCGGAGTTTGTTGTCGCCCAGTCCGGTGAGATGGCCGAGTGGCCATCCTGGAGTCCATCCAGGATGAGGCCTATGTGGAGGCCAACCGGGCGTTCCTCCGGCGGGAGCAAGCGGAGTCCGACGCGCTCTTCGCTGAGCTCGACGCAGAGATAGAAGCGGAGGAGGCCGGAGCGGAGCAGCCGGAGGACCGGAGTTGCAGCTGCCGCCCATGCTGCCGGAGCCGGGCACGGAGATTGTCGTGATCTTCGACGAGGAGTAGCTAGGATCAATGTAGTATGTAGGTTCTACTTCCTTTTGCATATTTTTGTATGTATATAAGAATCGAGTATGAGATGTCCGATGCAACAAGTGAAATTTGAAGAGTACCCGGTCACTGCCCACGGACGCCCCCGAGCACGTCTGCGGGCGTTTGAGTGGCCGGATTTGTTACATGTGGCTGTAGATGCTCTTACACTAGTACTACCTCTGTCCTACTTAAACCTTCCATTCTGGCGAGAAAATTATAATCCTTTCATTATGGAAAACGTGTAATCTTTTTTTTTTGCGGAAGTGTAATCTTCTTTTCTTTGACCAGGTCAACGAAACGAAAGCAATAATGTGAGACGAGTCGGTCTACATAATCAGGTACATACAGTACTGTTTTTCTCCCGTACGCGTGATAGAAAAAAGAAATAACTAAAGAAAGTGAGTGGACTGAGCTTTCAATCATCGGAGAAAATCAAAGGCATGTGCGTGTGCCAATCACGTGTCCGAAGGAGAGAGAACGAGTGTCTTCCCAGCTAGCAGCAGCATATTATCTAGTCTCTCAGTTCACTATTTTAAATGTGTCAATATTTTTCTAAATTATATATGTAGACGTATTATGATGTGTTTGTTTATGTTTTCCATTTCGTATCTAGTCCGTCTATGTCAAAATGTGAAAAAAAAAGGTCTTGCAATGGTGCTCAGAGGGAGTATTTGGTTTATGTAAACAAGCTAGGCATGCATATGCTTGCAGTCAATGACAATATTATTATTATATGATGCTGAGCGGTACTTTGAGTGAGATTCTTGGTGGGTCCCGTCGGTCCTTTGGCGTGTGATTCTCCATACAGTACTCCAGGTGATAGATTAAGCTAAGACAGCTCTTAATCAACTTAAGCTGGCACCATCCACCACTTACCACTAGCTAGGGAAACGGCAGCTCACGTGCATGCATACACGCACCCAGTTTAGACCAGTACTCTCTCCGTTTCTTTTTACTCTGCGTATAAAATTTAATCAAAGTCAAACTACACAAAATTTAACTCAATTTATATAAAAAATATAAATAACTACAAAACTAAAACTATATAATATTAAAATACATTTCATGATGCATCTAAAAATATTAATTTTATATCATGAATATTGATATTTTTAATATAAAATTAGTCAAATTTTACAAATCTTGACTTTGACAAAACTTTATATGCAATCAATCATCTCGACGAACGACTTGGTCGGGGTGCAAGCTGACGCTACACTGCTAGCTGCAGCGAGACGCATTGATGAGGATGCCGATGATCTTGTCCGGGTACTCGTGCCGGGCCCGTGCGCTTGTCACGTGTTGTCTGTACTGGACTTTTTTTATGGGATTATCCCTACTAGACTTATTAGCGCAGACCAAAACTGGCCCTTATCTGAAACTTTCAATATAAAATGACCACAATCTGAAAATATTTCACGAAATGGCCTTCTTTTGTATGACGCTCGCGGCTAGGGCGTCATGCTATGGAGCATGATGCCCCGGGCTAGGGCGCCATGGTAGCGACATGTAGCACGGCGCCCCGGCCTAGGGCGCCATGCCAAATAGCATGACGCCCTAACCCGGGGTGTCATGCTATCTAGCATGGCGCCCTAGCCCCCGGCATCATGCAAAAGGGGCCATTTCGTGAAATATTTGGCCATTTTGTGTTGAAGTTTCAGATAAGGGTCAATTTTGTCCATTTTCACCCAGTCAGTCATGAGCTTTGAAATTTAAAAGATGGGATCTAAACGAGTAATGAACTGGTTCTGTGTGAAATTAAGTACTACCTTGATCGGCATTACAATCTTTGTTTGTACTTTGTTCGAGTGTCAACTGTATGTCCTTGGATGGATGAATGAACAATAAAATGTCCAATGTCGGTAAGTGACGCGATGCCCTCTGTTTGTTTGCGTGTAGATTGTCGTAAGAGCGCTGCTATACACACGATAAAATTGCGCCCGACTCCTGCCTAATCCTACATGGCAGCGCTACAGCAAGCGTGCATGCAAAGGCAATGTCGTTCGCATATCGGGTGCCAAGTGTCGTCTGTCAAGCAATTTCGTTGTCGGAAAGAAAGCCATCAATTGTTTGCTTGCACATACTACTTGGTAACGACACCATCTAAATTGCCACTCTCCTCTAAAAATACAGTACTCCCTCTGATCAGAATTAATTGACGCAACCTCTAAACAATGTCACATGATACCTGGTTTAGTTCCCATGGTCAAAGTAACATCACTTATTTGACTAGCAAAATATTAATGCACGTCACAAGAAATTCTATTGTTGGATTTATATTTGAATATAATTTTCAATAATATTATTTTTGCTACATATAATTTATATTTTATTAGTTAAAATCATGGTTAAAATATGACTCAAAGTACGAGGGAACTACAAGACGGAGGTAGTAGTAATTCGGATAGAAGGGAATACTAGTTGAACGACGTGTGAAATCCCAAGGTTTTATTCAAAACCCATGGCAAGGAAGTATCGTTTTCATGCGCTTTAGGCTGGCCACTTTGTAAATCACCACCACCACCGTGTTGCGTACTAATTACAACAAAGAACCGTGTTGTGGAACGACGAATGTCATCCTCATGATTCATGACCATCGATAAGCAAAGAGAAAAATCGAGAGAACAAAGTGGGAGGAGATACAATTAATGGGTGCTGATAGGGAAAGGGACAGAGGAAAGCTGTCTGTCATGGGAGAATAACTAGAAACTACATCGTGCTACCCGTTGTACTACGTCAAAGTTGTTGTCCTGCCTTTGTCGCCTCGGCTACTGGCTCCAGACTCCACTTCATGCATGGATGGCCCGTCCCCATCTCATGTGATGTGACGTGACGGGTCCTACTCTCCATTGCACTTTACTTCTACTGCTAGGTTCTGTTGCCCATGTTGTTGAGATGGAAGTTTGGCCTAGAAAGAAGCATCATGTTCTGCCAAAATTACTTAACCATATGAAATTAATTAACCATATTTGCAGGAATGTTTCTGCGCTGTCAATTATACTTGGCAATCTACTTTGGCCAAATTAACTCTTCGCCTTCGGTAGTGTTGGGCTGGTGGTGCCAAGAAAGGAAGGAGAGGAAGCAAGCAAGAGTAGTACTACTCACTCCTTTCCATAATGTAGTCCCTCCGTGCTTCTCGAGATCTAAGTTTGACCATAAATTTAACCAACAAGACCGACTGCGGCAAGTGTTCGTGTGGTCCCCCTATGGCCAGACCAAGACAGATAGAGTAATTACTACCTCTGTCCTGGTTTAATAGTCCCTTGTATTCTGGGTCATATTTTGATCGTTATTTTAACTAATAAATTATATGTTACATAGCCAAACTTATATCACTGAAGCTACGTTCAGATACGAATCCAACGATATAATTTTTGATGGCATACATTCACATTTTGCTAGTTTGATACGTGGTCAAATTTTGATCCAAAATACGACGGGGGCTAGTAAATCAGAACGGAGGTAGTACCAGGAATCTTGGAGACTGAAAAAAAAATTACGGCATGGGCAACAGCGGGGTATGCTGGTCAACTGTCGAAAGGTTTGCTTGAGCGGATGGGATGGATCCCTTTCAGCCTCGTTACTATTTTGATTTTTTTTTCGGGGGCTCATTACTATTTTGCTAATCACACCACACCAGTTAAGCGAACGACTAACTGATCATGTACACAACCCCACTTGATTGATGGTACAATAATATACTAATGTTGTGTATGAAATCCTAGAGATTTATCTGAAGCTTGAGGTGTCGTTTTCGTGTGCTTTAGACTGCCCACTTTGTAAGTCATGACCACCGTGTTGTGTTGTGTTGTTACAAGGACTGTGTTGTGGACCAAGGAATATCCTCATCAAGTCATGAGTCATGGCCAGAAATAACCAAAAGGAAAAAACAACTAGTGTGACAATATAGTGGGAAATGGGAGAGAAAGAAGAGAGGAGGAAATAGGACATATATAGTGCGATAATAGGGAAGTTCCTCTCTGATGGCTCTGCTGGGACAATTTCACTTGGAGGACCCCGACGACTACAAGCTAGTACTGAATTAGCTAAATTCTCTAGGGCTTGTAGTCTTGGGGCTTTGTAAGTTGCTTTCGTTGAAGAAAATATGCTCTAGAGGCAATAATAAAATTATTATTTATTTCCTCATATCATGATAAATGTTTATTATTCATGCTAAAATTGTATTAACCGGAAACATAATACATGTGTGAATACATAGACAAACATAGTGTCACTAGTATGCCTCTACTTGACTAGCTCGTTAATCGAAGATGGTTGAGTTTCCTAGCCATGGACATCAGTTGTCATTTGATTAACGGGATCACATCATTACAAGAATGATGTGATTGACTTGACCCATTCCGTTAGCTTAGCACTTGATCGTTTAGTATGTTGCTATTGCTTTCTTCATGACTTATACATGTTCCTATGACTATGAGATTATGCAACTCCCGTTTAGCGGAGGAACACTTTGTGTGCTACCAAACGTCACAACCTAACTGGGTGATTATAAAGGTGCTCTACAGGTGTCTCCAAAGGTACTTGTTGAGTTGGCGTATTTCAAGATTAGGATTTGTCACTCCGATTGTCGGAGAGTTATCTCTGGGCCCTCTCGGTAATGCACATCACTATAAGCCTTGCAAGCAATGTGACTAATGAGTTAGTTGCGGGATGATGCATTACGGAACGAGTAAAGAAACTTCCCGGTAACGAGATTGAACTAGGTATTGAGATACCGACGATCGAATCTCGGGCAAGTAACATACCGATGACAAAGGGAACAACGTATGTTGTTATGCGGTTTGACCGATAAAGATCTTCGTAGAATATGTAGGAGCCAATATGAGCATCCAGGTTCCGCTATTGGTTATTGACCGGAGACGTGTCTCGGTCATGTCTACATAGTTCTCGAACCCGTAGGGTCCGCACGCTTAAAGTTTGGTGACGATCGGTATTATGAGTTTTTGTGACGAGGAGTCTCGAAATGGTCGAGACGTAAAGATCGATATATTGGACGACTATATTCGGACATCGGAAGTGATCCAAGTGGTTTCGGATAAAACCGGAGTACCGGGGGGTTACTGGAACCCCCCGGGGAGTTAATTGGGCCTCATGGGCCTCAGTGGGAGAAGAGGAGGGGCGGCCAGGGCAGTCGCGCGCCCCCTCCCCCTCTAGTCCGAATTGGACAAGGAGGGGGGCGGTGCCCCCCTTTTTCTTTCTCCTCCTCTCTCCCTTCCTTCCCTCTCCTACTCCAACAAGGAAAAGGAGGAGTCCTACTCCCGGTGGGAGTAGGACTCCCCCCTTGGCGCGCCCTCCTCCTGGCCGGCCGCCTCCCCCTTGCTCCTTTATATACGGGGGCAGGGGGCACCTCTAGACACACAAGTTGATCTGTTGATCTATTCCAGCCGTGTACGGTGCCCCCCTCCACCATATTCCACCTCGGTCATATCGTAGCAGTGCTTAGGCGAAGCCCTGTGTCGGTAGCAACATCATCGCCGTCATCACGCCGTCGTGCTGACAGAACTCTCCCGTGAAGCTCTGCTGGATCGGAGTTCGCGGGACGTCATCGAGCTGAACGTGTGTTGAACTCGGAGGTGCCATACGTTCGGTACTTCGATCGGTCGGATCGTGAAGACGTACGACTACATCAACCGTGTTGTGCTAACGCTTCCGCTTTCGGTCTACGAGGGTACGTGGACAACACTCTCCCCTCTCGTTGCTATGCATCACCATGTCTTGCGTGTGCGTAGGATTTTTTTTGAAATTACTACGTTCCCCAACAGTGGCATCCGAGCCTGGTTTTATGCGTAGATGTTATATGCACGAGTAGAACACAAGTGAGTTGTGGGCGATACAAGTCATACTGCTTACCAGCATGTCATACTTTGGTTCGGCGGTATTGTTGGATGAAGCGGCCCGGACCGACATTACGCGTACGCTTACGCGAGACTGGTTCTACCGACGTGCTTTGCACATAGGTGGCTGGCGGGTGTCAGTTTCTCCAACTTTAGTTGAACCGAGTGTGGCTATGCCCGGTCCTTGAGAAGGTTAAAACAGCATTAACTTGACGAACTATCGTTGTGGTTTTGATGTGTAGGTAAGAACGATTCTTGCTCAGCCCGTAGCAGCCACGTAAAACTTGCAACAACAAAGTAGAGGACGTCTAACTTGTTTTTGCAGGGCATGTTGTGATGTGATATGGTCAAGGCATGATGCTATATTTTATTGTATGAGATGATCATGTTTTGTAACCGAGTCATCGGCAACTAGCAGGAGCCATATGGTTGTCGCTTTATTGTATGCAATGCAATCGCCCTGTAATGCTTTACTTTATCACTAAGAGGTAGCGATAGTCGTAGAAGCAAAAGTAGGCGAGACGACAACGATGCTACGATGGAGATCAAGGTGTCGCGCCGGTGACAATGGTGATCATGACGGTGCTTCGGAGATGGAGATCACAAGCACAAGATGATGATGGCCATATCATATCACTTATATTGATTGCATGTGATGTTTATCTTTTATGCATCTTATTTTGCTTTGATTGACGGTAGCATTATAAGATGATCTCTCACTAAATTTCAAGATAAAAGTGTTCTCCCTGAGTATGCACCGTTGCCAAAGTTCGTCGTGCCGAGACACCACGTGATGATCGGGTGTGATAAGCTCTACGTTCATCTACAACGGGTGCAAGCCAGTTTTGCACACGCAGAATACTCGGGTTAAACTTGACGAGCCTAGCATATGCAGATATGGCCTCAGAACACTGAGACCGAAAGGTCGAGCGTGAATCATATAGTAGATTTGATCAACATAGTGATGTTCACCATTGAAAACTACTCCATCTCACGTGATGATCGGACCTGGTTTAGTTAATATGGATCACGTGATCACTTAGATGATTAGAGGGATGTCTATCTAAGTGGGAGTTCTTAAGTAATATGATTAATTGAACTTTAATTTATCATGAACTTAGTACCTGATAGTATTTTGCTTGTCTATGTTGATTGTAGATAGATGGCCCGTGCTGTTGTTCCGTTGAATTTTAATGCGTTCCTTGAGAAAGCAAAGTTGAAAGATGATGGTAGCAATTACACGGACTGGGTCCGTAACTTGAGGATTATCCTCATTGCTGCACAGAAGAATTACGTCCTGGAAGCACCGCTGGGTGCCAGGCCTGCTGCAAATGCAACTGACGACGTTAAGAACGTCTGGGAGAGCAAAGCTGATGACTACTTGATAGTTCAGTGTGCCATGCTTTACGCCTTAGAACCGGGGCTTCAACTACGTTTTGAACGTCATGGAGCATATGAGATGTTCCAGGAATTGAAGTTAATATTTGAAGCAAATGCTCGGATTGAGAGATATGAAGTCTCCAATAAGTTCTACATCTGCAAGATGGAGGAGAATAGTTCTGTCAGTGAACATATACTCAAAATGTCTGGGTATAACAATCACTTTATTCAACTGGGAGTTAATCTTCCGGATGATAGTGTCATTGAAAGAATTCTTCAATCACTGCGACCAAGCTACAAGAGCTTCATGATGAACTATAATATTCAAGGGATGGATAAGACAATTCCCGAGCTCTTCGCAATGCTAAATGCTGCGGAGGTAGAAATCAAGAAGGAGCATCAAGTGTTGATGGTCAACAAGACCACCAGTTTCAAGAAAAAGGGCAAAGGGAAGAAGAAGGGGAACTTCAAGAAGAACAGCAAAGAAGTTGCTACTCAAGAGAAGAAACCCAAGTCTGGACCTAAGCCTGAGACTGAGTGCTTCTACTGCAAGCAGACTGGACACTGGAAGCGGAACTGCCCCAAGTATTTGGTGAATAAGAAGGATGGCAAGGTGAACAAAGGTATATGTGATATACATGTTATTGATGTGTACCTTACTAGAGCTCGCAGTAGTACCTGGGTATTTGATACAGGTTCTGTTGCTAATATTTCCAACTCAAAACAGGGACTACGGATTAAGCGAAGACTGGCTAAGGACGAGGTGACGATGCGCGTGGGAAATGGTTCCAAAGTCGATGTGATCGCCGTCGGCACGCTACCTCTACATCTACATTTGGGATTAGTTTTAGACCTAAATAATTGTTATTTGGTGCCAGCGTTAAGCATGAACATTATATCTGGATCTTGTTTGATGCGAGGGGGTTATTCATTTAAATCTGAGAATAATGGTTGTTCTATTTATATGAGTAATATCTTTTATGGTCATGCACCCTTGAAGAGTGGTCTACTTTTGTTGAATCTCGATAGTAGTGATACACATATTCATAATGTTGAAGCCAAAAGATGTAGAGTTGATAATGATAGTGCAACTTATTTGTGGCACTGCCGTTTGGGTCATATTGGTGTAAAGCGCATGAAAAAACTCCATACTGATGGACTTTTGGAATCACTTGGTACTTGCGAACCATGCCTTATGGGCAAGATGACTAAGACGCCGTTCTCCGGAACAATGGAGCGAGCAACACATTTGTTGGAGATCATACATACTGATGTATGTGGTCCGATGAATGTTGAGGCTCGCGGCGGGTATCGTTATTTTCTCACCTTCACAGATGATTTGAGCAGATATGGGTATATCTACTTAATGAAACATAAGTCTGAAACATTTGAAAAGCTCAAAGAATTTCAGAGTGAAGTGGAAAATCATCGTAACAAGAAAATAAAGTTTCTACGATCTGACCGTGGAGGAGAATATTTGAGTTATGAGTTTGGTCTACATTTGAAACAATGCGGAATAGTTTCGCAACTCACGCCACCCGGAACACCACAGCATAATGGTGTGTCCGAACGTCGTAATCGTACTTTACTAGATATGGTGCGATCTATGATGTCTCTTACTGATTTATCGCTATCATTTTGGGGTTATGCTTTAGAGACAGCTGCATTCACATTAAATAGGGCACCATCAAAATCCGTTGAGACGACGCCTTATGAACTGTGGTTTGGCAAGAAACCAAAGTTGTCGTTTCTTAAAGTTTGGGGCTGCGATGCTTATGTGAAAAAGCTTCAACCTGATAAGCTCAAACCGAAATCGGAGAAATGTGTCTTCATAGGATACTCAAAGGAAACTGTTGGGTACACCTTCTATCACAGATCCGAAGGCAAGACATTCGTTGCTAAGAATGGATTCTTTCTAAAGAAGGAGTTTCTCTCGAAAGAAGTGAGTGGGAGGAAAGTAGAACTTGATGAGGTAACTGTACCTGCTCCCTTATTGGAAAGTAGTTCATCACAGAAACCGGTTCCTGTGACACCTACACCAATTAGTGAGGAAGCTAATGATATTGATCATGAAACTTCAGATCAAGTTACTACTGAACCTCGTAGGTCAACCAGAGTAAGATCCGCACCAGAGTGGTACGGTAATCCTATTCTGGAGGTCATGTTACTTGACCAAGGCGAACCTACGAACTATGAAGAAGCGATAGTGAGCCCAGATTCTGCAAAATGGCTTGAGGCCATGAAATCTGAGATGGGATCCATGTATGAGAACAAAGTGTGGACTTTACTTGACTTGCCCGATGATCGGCAAGCCATTGAGAATAAATGGATCTTCAAGAAGAAGACTGACGCTGACGGTAATGTTACTGTCTATAAAGCTCGAGTTGTTGCAAAAGGTTTTCGACAAGTTCAAGGGATTGACTACGAAGAGACTTTCTCACCCGTAGCAATGCTTAAGTCTGTCCGAATCATGTTAGCAATTGCCGCATTTTATGATTATGAAATTTGGCAAATGGATGTCAAAACTGCATTCCTGAATGGATTTCTGGAAGAAGAGTTGTATATGATGCAACCAAAGGGTTTTGTCGATCCAAAGGGAGCTAACAAAGTGTGCAAGCTCCAGCGATCCATTTATGGACTGGTGCAAGCCTCTCGGAGTTGGAATAAACGTTTTGATAGTGTGATCAAAGCATATGGTTTTATACAGACTTTTGGAGAAGACTGTATTTACAAGAAAGTGAGTGGGAGCTCTGTAGCATTTTTGATATTATATGTGGATGACATATTGCTGATTGGAAATGATATAGAATTTCTGGATAGCATAAAAGGATACTTGAATAAGAGTTTTTCAATGAAAGACCTCGGTGAAGCTGCTTACATATTAGGCATCAAGATCTATAGAGATAGATCAAGACGCTTGATAGGACTTTCACAAAGCACATACCTTGACAAAGTTTTGAAGAAGTTCAAAATGGATCAAGCAAAGAAAGGGTTCTTGCCTGTGTTACAAGGTGTGAAGTTGAGTCAGACTCAATGCCCGACCACTGCAGAAGATAGAGAGAAAATGAAAGATGTTCCCTATGCTTCACCCATAGGTTCTATCATGTATGCAATGCTGTGTACCAGACCTGATGTGTGTCTTGCTATTAGCCTAGCAGGGAGGTACTAAAGTAATCCAGGAGTGGATCACTGGACAGCGGTCAAGAACATCCTGAAATACCTGAAAAGGACTAAGGATATGTTTCTCGTTTATGGAGGTGACAAAGAGCTAGTCGTAAATGGTTACGTCGGTGCAAGCTTTGACACTGATCCGGACGATTCTAAATCGCAAACCGGATACGTGTTTACATTGAACGGTGGAGCTATCAGTTGGTGCAGTTCTAAACAAAGCGTCGTGGCGGGATCTACGTGTGAAGCGGAGTACATAGCTGCTTCGGAAGCAGCAAATGAAGGAGTCTGGATGAAGGAGTTCATATCCGATCTAGGTGTCATACCTAGTGCATCGGGTCCAATGAAAATCTTTTCTGACAATACTGGTGCAATTGCCTTGGCAAAGGAATCCAGATTTCATAAGAGGACCAAGTACATCAAGAGACGCTTCAATTCCATCCGGGACCAAGTCTAGGTGGGAGACATATAGATTTGCAAGATACATACGGATCTAAATGTTGCAGACCCTTTGACTAAGCCTCTTCCACGAGCAAAACATGATCAGCACCAAAACTCCATGGGTGTTAGAATATATTACTGGGTAATCTAGATTATTGACTCTAGTGCAAGTGGGAGACTGAAGGAAATATGCCCTAGAGGCAATAATAAAGTTATTATTTATTTCCTCATATCATGATAAATGTTTATTATTCATGCTAGAATTGTATTAACCGGAAACATAATACATGTGTGAATACATAGACAAACATAGTGTCACTAGTATGCCTCTACTTGACTAGCTCGTTAATCGAAGATGGTTGAGTTTCCTAGCCATGGACATGAGTTGTCATTTGCTTAACAGGATCACATCATTAGAATAATGATGTGATTGACTTGACCCATTCCGTTAGCTTAGCACTTGATCGTTTAGTATGTTGCTATTGCTTTCTTCATGACTTATACATGTTCCTATGACTATGAGATTATGCAACTCCCGTTTACCGGAGGAACACTTTGTGTGCTACCAAACGTCACAACGTAACTGGGTGATTATAAAGGTGCTCTACAGGTGTCTCCGAAGGTACTTGTTGAGTTGGCGTATTTCGAGATTAGGATTTGTCACTCCGATTGTCGGAGAGGTATCTCTGGGCCCTCTCGGTAATGCACATCACTATAAGCCTTGCAAGCAATGTAACTAATGAGTTAGTTGCGGGATGATGCATTACGGAACGAGTAAAGAGACTTGTCGATAATGAGATTGAACTAGGTATTGAGATACCGATGATCGAATCTCGGGCAAGTAACATACCGATGACAAAGGGAACAGCGTATGTTGTTATGCGGTTTGACCGATAAAGATCTTCGTAGAATATGTAGGAGCCAATATGAGCATGCAGGTTCCGCTATTGGTTATTGACCGGAGACATGTCTTGGTCATGTGTACATAGTTCTCGAACCCGTAGGGTCCGAACGCTTAAAGTTTGGTGACGATCGGTATTATGAGTTTTTGTGTTTTGATGTACCAAAGGTAGTTCGGAGTCCCGGATATGATCACGGACATGACGAGGAGTCTCGAAATGGTCGAGACGTAAAGATCTATATATTGGACGACTATATTCGGACACCGGAAGTGTTCCAAGTGGTTTCGGATAAAACCGGAGTACCGGGGGGTTACCGGAACCCCTCGGGGAGTTAATTGGGCCTCATGGGCCTTAGTGGGAGAAGAGGAGGGGCCTCCAGGGCAGCCGCGCGCCCCCTCCCCCTCTAGTCCGAATTGGACAAGGAGGGGGGCGGCGCCCCCCTTTTTCCTTCTTCTCCTCTCTCCCTTCCTTCCCTCTCCTACTCCAACAAGGAAAAGGAGGAGTCCTACTCCCGGTGGGAGTAGGACTCCCCCCTAGGCGCGCCCTCCTCCTGGCCGGCCGCCTCCTCCCTTGCTCCTTTATATACGGGGGCAGGGGGCGCCTCTAGACACACAAGTTGATCTGTTGATCTATTCCAGCCGTGTGCGGTGCCCCCTCCACCATATTCCACCTCGGTCATATCGTAGCGGTGCTTAGGCGAAGCCCTGCGTCGGTAGCAACATCATGACCGTCATCACGCCGTCGTGCTGACGAAACTCTCCCGTGAAGCTCTGCTGGATCGGAGTTCGTGGGACGTCATCGAGCTGAACGTGTGCTGAACTCGGAGGTGCCGTACGTTCGGTACTTGGATCGGTCGGATCGTGAAGACGTACGACTACATCAACCGCGGTGCGCTAACGCTTCCGCTTTCGGTCTACGAGGGTACGTGGACAACACTCTCCCCTCTCGTTGCTATGCATCACCATGATCCTGCGTGTGCGTAGGATTTTTTTTGAAATTACTACGTTTCCCAACATTCGTAACCTTGTGTATCTGCTGCTTTTCTGTTTACCTGTTGGTTGATATTCGTTGTAACAGTGATTATAATGGTGACCTTGTATAATTTCGGGCTAATTGATGACTTTGTTAATTCAAAGCTGGGTTTTTGTTGAGCCTTCGTTCTAAAATGTTGTCTGGCAGGAGAGAATAACTACAACTACACTGTGCTACTTGCACTACTACATCAAAGATGATTTTTTGTACTACTACATCAAAGTTGATTTATATTTTTACTACTACATCAAAGTTGAAATAACCATGCGCGTCTTTTCCTACCTAAATTACTAAACTGTATATGTATTAATATTTTTGCTCTATAAATTTATCTCCCTTGGAAAAGTTAGTTAATTTGATTAATGATGTACTAGTCTACTAGTAAGGAAGTGGAGGAGCAAATCCGCGAAGGAGAAGAAGCAAGCAAAGAGTACTACTAGAACGTGAAAATAATTAGCAGGGGCGACAAGTGGTCATGTGGTCCCTCTATCACCAGACAAAACAGAGAATTATGGGTACCAGAATAGTAGCACTACCATGCTACCACAACCAGGGTTAAAATCGTATGACACCAAGCCCACAAAAATGTAATTCTTCCATTGCGTAAAACACATAATCATTTTTTTTGCGGGTCACGTAATCTTCATTCTACATAACCTAGAAAAGTCTCCCCTTTCTCTTTCTCCCAACTCATGAAAGGGAGAGAGGAAGCGATGGGTACAGTAGCTTTCATTCGCCGAGTCGAGAAAAGAAAAGAAAAGCATGTGTGTGTTGTGTTGCGTTTTTGTTCCTTTGTTTGAGTATCACGTGTCAGATGGAGACACCAAGAGCGTCTCAACCACCAGTCGCAACTAGCAGCTGCCCTGCTTAATTATCTAAGCATTTCCTTTACTAGATGATGCCCCACACATTATTGCGGAAATACTTTGCAATGTTTCAATGAGGTTTTGGTTATATAAAACATCAATATTTAAAATAATAGTTTTTAAAAGTATATAAGAATTAAGTGTTTTTTTTTTGAATATGCACGAGTGTGCATATTATATATTAAAGAAGAAAGGCAAAGAAAACCTCCATCACAATTACACGGTTTCTTAGTACATATTACTCCTCACTAGTCTCCCACCTCTCCACCCTAATAAAGAAGGGAGTTACATTCCCTTTCATTAGCCCGGTCGATGCCCACAGTTGGCCCTCTTGCCTCACTCTCCCTAGTAGATACTCCAAGCAAGGGCGCGCCCCATCAAAGATAATACCATTCCTATGCTTCCACAACTCCCACCAGACTAGCGCAATAATAGTACGAAGATCCTTGATGCTCATGACTTCTAATCCTTGCTTGGCCATAGCCCATTCCGCCAGCTTGTCCTGTTGAGTGGGAGTCCAATCCGGTTTGCCCAAGGCCTCGCAGATCCTCGCCCAAGCAGTCCTAGCAAAGACGCAAGTGAGTAGAATGTGGTTAATAACTTCGTCCTCCTGGTCGCAAAACAGGCACGCGTCTTGGTGTGGCAATCCTCGCCTCGCTAGTCGGTCCGACGTCCAACATCGGTCCCTGAGGGCCAACCACGTGAAGAACCTGCACCATGAGGGTGCACGTGATTTCCAAGTTAGATCCGCCGTCACGCTTCCTTCTCGACCCCAAAAGCCAGCCGCATAAGCAGATTTCACGGAGAACTGTCCGGTGGCCTCCCACGACCAAACCACCTCGTCAGGCACATCCACCATGGGCTCCCAAGCTGAGACTAGTTGCCATATCAAAAAGAACTCGTGCAGCACAGCAGGTCCTATGTCCGGGCCAGCGTCCAATGCCCAACTCCCATTCTCCACCGCCGGTCCAACTAACCGGGAGTCTCTGATGCGCTTTGGAACCAAGCAGTAGAGGAGCGGTGCAACCTCCTGAATCCTGCTGCCATCAAGCCAGCGGTCCTCCCAAAAACGTGTCGTGAGCCCAGAATTAGCCACACTCCTCATGGCCGCCATACAAAGCCCCATTGACTCCTCCGGGACCTTGATCTTGAACTCTCTCCATGGCCTCGTCTCATCAGTCCTCGCAAGCCACGGCCATCTCGCTTGCATTGCTATGTTCATCCAGCGCAAGTTTGGCAAACCAAGGCCACCTCCCCACTTCGGTGTGCACACCGCATCCCAAGCCACCGCACAATTGCCACCGTTAGCCTCCGCGCGTCTACACCACAAGAAACCTCTGCAAATCTTCTTCGTTGCAGCAATTGTTTTCATCGGTAGATCCAACGCCATCATTGCGTGGATCGGCATGGCACATAGCACCGATTGGACCAAGGTTAGTCTGCCACTCTTTGGCATAAGCGATGCCTTCCATTTTGGTAGCTTATTAGCCATTTGATCCACCAAATATTTCAACTGTGTCGCCGATGGCCTCCTTAATGAGAGTGGCAGCCCCAAATACTTGATCGGGAAGGATCCCAAGGGGCACTGGAGCTCCGCACATGCCATGGTAATCTGGTCCTCCAAGCATCTAATAGGAATAGCTGCCGATTTTTGCATGTTGATCCTCAGTCCCAACGCTTCGCCGAAAAGCTCCAAAATACACTTGCAAGCCGCAAGATCCACCTTATTTGGTTTGACAAATAGAACAACGTCATCCGCAAAGATTGATAGTCGCTTCTCCATGCCCACACGCACCAAGGTTCCATCACCCCTCGGGTCACTGCTAGCTGCATCATCCTTTGCATCGGCTCCATAGTTAGGATGAAAAGCATTGGGGAGATAGGATCCCCTTGTCGTAGCCCTTTGCAGTTGTAGATCGTGTCTCCTGGTGCACCATTGACCATTACTTTTGTGGTAGAGGTTGAAAGGATTCCACAAATCCAAGACTTCCACCTTGGCCCGAATCCCATATGTTGCAACACCTCAACCAAGAAGGGCCATTGCACCGAGTCGAAAGCTTTCGAGATGTCTAGCTTAAGCAAAATCGCCGAGTTATTCAGAGCATGAAGCCGTCTTGTCGTGCTTTGCACAAGCATGAAATTGTCATGCAAAGATCTGCCCTTGACGAAAGCACTTTGGTGATTACCAACCAGTTTAGGTAGATCTTCCACGAGTCTACATGCAAGCACCTTCTCGAAAATCTTCACTGCCCCATGCACAAGGTTGATGGGTCTGAAGTCACAGACCTCCAGGGCACCATCTTTCTTGGGTAAAAGAGAGACCAAGGACTTATTGATGGCCGCCAAACCCCTCATGTCACCATTGTAGAAGCAGCCCATCGCTCTCATGAAATCCTCCTTGATTATACTCCAGCAAGTAGCATAGAATCTGCCCGTAAAACCATCAGGACCCGGCGCTTTATCCCGAGGCATCAACTTGATCACTCCTTCAACCTCCTCCTCCGTAAACGGCCGCTCAAGATGCGCCAGGTTTAGGTGTGGAAGGCCCAGCTCTTCCAGGTTGAGCGCATATCCACGAGGGCATGCACCCCCAAATGCCGCACCAAAATAAGCATCCACCGCCGAAGCCACCTCATCCTGGCCGGAGTATAATTGATCATTATACTTGACCGTCCTCAAAACATTCTTTCTTTGCCTATGACTTGCTTGTTGATGGAACAACCTCGTGTTCCCGTCGCCCTCACGCAGTTGCAGCATTCTAGATCTCTGCCTAGCGATTGTTCGCTCCAACGAGCTCAAACCCAAAAGCTTCCTCTTTAAACACTTGCGCAAATCCCTCTCTGCATCCGATAGCGTCCTTGCCTCCATAGCAATATCCAGCTGCTTAATGACCTCGATAGCAATGGCAATTTGAAGCTTCACGTTGCCAATCCAACGATCAGTCCACTTTTGTAGACTCCGTGCCGTAGCCCTTAGCTTGCTTTGTAAAGTGAGGTAGTCATTAGAGGCCGCCGGAGTCATAGTCCAAGCCATCTTGACCACATCAAAAAAACCCTCCGCACGAGTCCAGAAGGACTCAAACTTGAACCTCTTCTTTGTGCAGATGGAGACATTCATATCCAACATTAACGGGCAATGATCGGAGCTACACATAGTACTCTACACCTTAATATACTGTATACGTAGTACATCCAAGTAGTACGTATGTTTTTAGCTGAGGATCTCATGGAACATGACTTGAAAAGGATATAGCACAGTGGCGGAGCTACATGTAATGCTGAGGGGGGCGCCCCCCCCCCCCCCCCCCCCCCAAGCCGTAGCGTTTTTTCTGAAGGAAAAAAAATTGAGATCCTTAAATTAAATTGATTGTAGTCATTTGGCAGACCTAAAGATGTATATTTTCTCTTTTGGCCCCCCCTTTGATTCTCCGCTAGCTCCGCCACTGATCTAGCATACGTACTCCATGCATGCATCATACAGTATATAACTGAAATTACAAAAGATCAACGAAAATTCAAGCTAGGAAAACGGCAGCTCACATGCATGCATGCAACTGAATTGACGAAAGCTAACAGAGAATCAGAGATGCCATGGGAGGGGAGGGGCTGCCTGCTGCAGCGAGACGCATTGATGAGCATGACCATAATCTGGTCCGAGTACTCGTGCCGGGCAGGGCTGGGCCAGCGCGTCAGTCGGGTGGTGCCCGTACCACTAGCACAGTGCACAGAGCTGACTACTTTTCCACGCGACAAGCAAGCTCGCGTCTCACCTGTGGCCCGTCCGCCCTGTGCCAAGGAACGAACGAATGCATGGATGAAACTCAAACTGGCCCCGCAAGGCAAGCGTCTAGACTCACTCAATCGACTTCCACCGTGAGCTTTGAAATTTAGAAAACGGGAGTTAAACTACAGTTCTAGTACGTCTGAGGTTCTTAGGTTTCTATTTGAAGCTTTGCATTGAGGATTTGAGGTGTCGTTTTCATGCGCTTTTGGTCGGCCACTTTGTAAGAGCATCTCCAATGGCCGCATAAAAATTCCGCGCCCAATAAACGTTATAGCGCGCCACTGTAGCACTTTTAATGCGTCGGGACCAACTTTGCTTTAGCAGACGCCCAAAAACGCGCGTCCAAAAAGTAGACAGTGCAAATTATGAAGCGCGCGCAATCCGGCGCCCCAAATATGCTACGCGCGATAGCGTTTGTCAGCGCGCGTCCAAAAACTTTTAGCGCTACAGCTTCTGCTGGAGCTGTCCGGCGCCAAAAAAACCAAACTTTTAGTGCGCGGAGCTCTTTTTAGGCGCCTGTTGGAGATGCTCTAAGGCCGCGACCACTGTGTTGCTTTGCGTTGTTTCGAGGACTGTCTTGTGTGTGCAACAAGGAATATTCACCCTCATGACCGTAACAAATAACCAAGGAGAAAAATCAACAGGAAAGGAAAGAGGAGGAAATACTATAGATAATGGGTGCTGATAGGGAAAGGGGTAGACGAAAGCTGCCGTGCATCAAAGTTGGTGTCCTGCCCAAAAAGACCCTACCTTGGTCACCTCCGCTAGCTCCGGTCTCCTCTAAATGCATGGTCTGGCGACGCCCCCATCTCATGTGATTGTAATGTGTGTGATGTGATGGGATCTAGCCTCTACGGCGCCACAGCAATTCACTGCACTTCTTTTACTTCTACAACTAGGTTTTTGTGTGGGTGCTTTGCTTGCCCATGCCATGCTGTCGAAAAATAACAGAATCGTCCGTGTGTTCTGACCATAGAGCATGGTTAAGAGCATCTAAAGCCGGGCGCCTCAAACCATCTCTTATATGGCCGCGCGCCCAATCATTGTCCTCACCTGAGAGAAGGAAAAAAAATGACCCAACCGGCCCACTTATATGTTTCCTATATGTCCGGACTGTCCGCGAACCCTCATATCCATCTCAAATATGTGGAGGATATGAGGGCTCGTGGACACGCCTGGGTGCGCCTGGTCAATCCGTCACGTAGGACGCGGTCCCACTCGGACCATCTTTTCTCTTTCTTTATTCATTCTTTTCTTTCTCTCTTTTCATCTCCACCAATCACGTGCAAGTGACCGGACATATGAGAAGAAAATGAGGATTGTGCCTACGCGGATGGACAAATAGGGGCTCAAAACAGACACGTCCGGTCACTGACCGGGCGCGCCCGCGGGCGTTTGAGGGGTCGAATTAGAGGCACATGTCTGACAATGCTCTAATAATATAGCCAACAACAGGCTATATGAAGTTGCCATGTCATATATAGTTAACCTAATAGCTAACATGTATTGTAGCTAGCTGCTAAGTAATACCATTTTAATAATGCATGACACACCGTACATTCTCACAACTTTTCTTCTAGTCCGTGCTGCAGCAGGCTCTTAATCTACAACCCGCTTCCCTTCTCTCTCCTCTTCTCTCTCATCCAACTCAACACAACCATAATTGTTTAATCCTTATAGTCTGCTGACTGCACCTTATTATGCTTGCTCTTAAAAGACCAGGTGTCTCATTTTTCTGCCATAATTTCTTAATTGTGTATGCATTAACATTTATGCTATGTAAGGGCATCTCCAACGGCGACCCGTAAATATCCTCCCGCATATCCATCCGCGGACAGGGGGCCAGTCTGCGAACACGGATGCGGGAGGCCACCATTAAACGCCGCCCACATATATTTCAAGCCGGCTTTCGATTTAGCGGACAAAATTTATGCAAACCGGCTGATATTCATCAAACTTTCAGAATGAAAATAGCACAAGTCATCCATACATAGCATGCAAATAAGTCTAGTGTCTCAAATTCGATGTCCAACAAGTTTTCCAATGGATCATGTCGTCCACACATACTTCCCTTTCAGCTTCATCCAACTCACGCTAGACATAAAACCCGAAACACGAACCCCGAACCCGAACCCAAATAACCCGAACAATATATCGGGTAGCAGATCTAAAAACCGGAATTTAATATGGGTAATTAGGGTAAAAGGCCACGGTACCCGAATTACCCGAATGCCGAACTAATTAGTCAGCCCAGTAAAACACGTCGCACACTTGCGCAAAGAAGGCCCAACCCTAAAGGCCAATGCTAGCCTTCGGCACTCGCGAGAAAACCTAGGTCGCGTGCGTCCCCAACTCCTCCAAATCTGAGCTCGCCCTTCCGAGTTCCCAGTCCCCGCCCCATGCTGGCACGCCCCCATGGCGGCACCCACCCCACTAGCACCGGCGTACCACGGTCCGCCGGCTGTCCGCATTTGTGCTGCCGTGACAAGCAAGCCTGGAGGCTGCGTACAGCGGGCCGACGGCGCTAGGCAACTTGCCATCATCCATCTCATCTCATCTTCCCCTATGGCACCTCCCTGACGGAACACCACTTGCCCGCCGGCCTTCATCCTTTACTATTTAGGGTAGTACGGGTATTACTCGAACCTGAATTTTTGGGTAGTAAATTTTCTGCACAAATTTCGGGTATCATTTTTGGAAACCCTATATTTTAGCTGAATTACCCGACCCGGTTTTACGGGTAAACCCGAACGTCGGGCGTGACATCCAACAATGTGTGCACGTAAATGGCCGTCCCTCCACTACTAGGGAAAGGCCTAGCAGTAGCGCGGGTTTTAGCTATATCAGTAGCGCGGGTGCCCGCGCTACTGATACGGTGCTACAGCTAATAGGTAGTAGTAGCGCGGGTGCCACCCGCGCTACTACTACGTCCGTTAGTAGTAGCATGGATACCACCCGTGCTACTGCTAACTAATTAGGAAATAAAAAAATAAATTCCAGCCATGACTGCTGCTGCTAGGCGTCATCGTCCTCTTCATCCATGGCCGATGCTGATCCTGGAGGGGATGAAGTCGTCCATGGAGATGGTGCTTCCCCATCCAACTCTTCTCCACACCTCTCCTTTGCTGCTGCTACAAAAAAGAGATAAGGATTAGAAGAGGAAGAGAGAGAGAGAGAGGAGTAGGTGCAGCAACTCACCAGTGGCCGCCGGAGTTGGAGCCGAAACCCTAGATGACGCCATGGGTTGCGTCCATCAGAGATCTGGCCATTGTCATGGGCGGTGCTCTGCTGGATCTTCCTCTCCTTCCAGCAGCGGAGGAGGAGGAGGAGGAGGAGGAGGAGGAAGGAGGGGCAGCGGAGGAGGAGCAGGAGGAAGGAGGGGCTACGGTGGAAGAGGAGGTCGCCGGATTTGAGTGAGACGTCGCGGCGCGAGGCCAGCAGTTTCCATAGAGGAGGAGACGCGCATGTGCAGGAGCGCCATGGAGAGAGAGGGGAGGAGAGGGACGGGGGAGAGGAGTGATTTGGACGAGGAGATGGGGATTTCAGGGCTGTTAAAATACCCAGTACTTAGTAGTAGCGCGGGTTTTTACCCCTTGCTACTACTATGGCATGTCCCGGGAGGGCACGGTAGAGACCGCTTAGTAGTAGCGAGGGATAAAAACCCGCGCTACTACTATCAACTTAGTAGTAGCGCGGGTTTATAACCCTCGCTACTACTATGGCATGTCCCGGGGGGCACGGTAGAGACCGCTTAGTAGTAGCGAGGGTTAAAAACCCGCGCTACTACTATCAACTTAGTAGTAGCGAGGGGTAAAAACCCGCGCTACTAGTAAGTAGCAGTAGCGAGGGGTATAAACCCGCGCTACTAGTAAGCGTCTGTGTATAAGCTTTTCCCTAGTAGTGCTCTGTCTTGTGGTACATCATGACAACGCGTACGGGCTACATAATGTGTAGAGAAACATTAATTTAGTGAATAATTCAATCAATAAGTTGAGGAAGGAGAAGCAAAACTTACGATCTTCTCATCCGCCGTGTGCAATGACTACCTTGCCTGCAGCTGAGCAACTACGTGATAAACACTTGGTGACGATGGTCTATGCACTACCATCGATACGATGATGACCTCACATTGCGATCATGGATGATATTCATGTCATATGGCGCAATGTACTTTCGTGCGTGAAATGATTCATGCACTTGTTGTCAGAATGCCCCCCCCCACACCTGCCTACGAAATCCGCGGATATGGCCAACCACGTATCGCACAACAACTCGTCCTCCATGGTTGAGTACCCCACCATCCTTCTTACTCTGAAAAAATGACATGGCATCCGAAAATAATCTCAATGGCATTTTACCGAACACCTGCCCAGCTGGTGGCCGCCAAGGAGGTCGTCGACAGGGTGGCGGAGTGTACCTGGGTACAAACGGCTCCAGGGTGGATAGCGTCGACGTAAAAGGCGAGCGAGCGCGTCGGTGCTGGTTGCGAACCTCCGGCAATGCCTGTGTGGCGACCTGAGAGGTACAGCGGCGGCACTGGAGATGGAGTTTGCGGATGCAAAGCAAGGGAGAGAAGTGGCGGAGTGGAAAAAAAGGTACCGGGAGGGCGGATTTAGTGGGCCTGGGGTGTTGGAGTCCGACGTGGCCGTTGTCCGGATTCCCGCAACCCCCTCCCCCACTTTGTCTACACTTTGCAAGAGAAAGTGCGGCCAGACTGCCGAGCGGACCGATACCCGCCTTGGATGGCTTATGTTGTCCGGACTACGCGGTCCAAATATATGCAGATAAAATAAAGAAAGAAGGGCTTTTCATCATTTATGCCACTAGTTGTGTTTCACTACTCAATTATACCATTAGATGTTACAACTACTCAATAATGCCATTGTTCTATGAGATGCTTGCTTAAAAATGCCATTAGATACCTTAAAAATGCCATAATTCCATTAGATGCTATAAAATGCCATTGTTCCATTAGATGCTCAAAAATGCAATTAGACACCGTTACTATCAGCTGAAACCCGTGGGCCATGTTATATGACCAATATATCCCTAGATCCACATGCTCTCTCTATCTCACATTGACAAGTGTGGACCCCACTTGTCAGGAGTAAGCAAGCAAATAATATATAGGAAAATAAGAACGCTACTGGGGATTGAGTGGGACCCACACTTTATCGTAATGAGATAGAGGGAGAACTGACATGTTGATCCATTGGTATTTTGGTCATTATAACATCGTAAATGAGCTTTTGAGCTGAGTAATGGTGTCTAGTGGCATTTTACAGCATGCGCTGAACGGAGCGATGTCATTTTTGGGCAGTTAAAATTCCTAGTGACAAAACTGAGTAGTGGGACACAACCAGTGACATAAATGATAAAAATCAAAAGAATAAAAAGTAAAAGAGTACTAAGCTAACACGAACTACTATTTGTCCATGTACATGCGTCCGCTTATCCGAATTCCCACAAACCAGAAGCAAACCTGAAAAGTATGCAAGAATCCAAACACCCGCCTGGACAATCAAAAGCTACCACACACACCCCACGCCACAACCTCTCTCCTCTCCGTCCGCGGACAATGGTTGCTATTTGGATTACTGGGGGGGGGGGGGGGGGGGGGGGGCTAAGCTAGATGCGTGTGATTTGGAGGAAGGTGCAAATGGGTAATATTTAAAGAAAGTTAACACACAATTGATCTGTTTTTCTTGGAAAGGTTTCAGCTCACAAGTTATTTTTCTAAATTAATATATGTGGTCATTCTTTTTTCTTTTCTTTTTAAACACAGTACAGACGCAAGCGTTCATATATAGGCGCATATAGTCACCCCTATGAACGCACACGCACACCCTACCCTTATGAGCACCTCCGAGAGACTGAGCCGGCATATCATCTTGGGATTTACGAACGTAGGCGCCTCGTCGTCGACGGGAACGTCTCCTCCCACTGAAAGCGCATCACCGGAAATCCTGAAATAAATCCAGAAATAATGCGAGCATCAGGACTTGAACCCTGGTTGGCTGGAGATACCACTGTCTCTCTAATCATCGAACCACGGGTTGGTTCACATATATGTGGACATTCGAGGTATAGAGTTGGATGACTGGCTTCCAAGACGCATTCCACGGATGGACATTGTCTTTGTTTTAAAAGATAGCCTTGGAAATGCCCTAAATACTAGCATGTGAAACAATTAGGGGACTAGTGGTCGTGCCCCTCTTCTTTCTTCTACCCTTGTAACTATACTCGTAGAATTAGCACCATAATCCGTAACCTGAATTTATCACCTTGTTTCTCAGGCCAAGTAACAATGATACATAGACCGAGCAATCAATTTGGGAGTATGATTGTAGATGACCCGCAGGTTTCTCACAATAAGGTAGATCTGCTTTGTGGTTCGTACCGACTGATATTTTGTTATGCGGTGCATCTGGCTAGCTAACTTTACTCCATTGTTTTCCTACTATATTATTCCCTGAAAAGCCCCTTCATATGTACTACTCTGTTTCTAAATGTAAACTGTAAAATTGTATAAGACATTTCAATATACCTATATATAGTACTAAATTACACCCTATGTTCCTAAGTATATATAGGTACTATATTTTATAGACTACATACAGACTGAAATAAGTGAACAAACACATTAAAATATGTCTATATGAGCAAGATACCTCTTTTACTTCTCTGCTAGGCAGGCCAGCTCCACGTTTTATATGATTCCATAATCGAAAAACACAATCTTTGTTTTTATCCGGTCAACAAATTGAATAGTGGGTTTCTACCTAGTCCATTGTCCGTTCTTGCAGAGAAGCAGGGAAAACTCCTTTTTTTTTTCTCTAACGTGTGAAACAAAGAAAGAAAAGGAGTGAGTGTACAAAAAACCCCTTTCTACACCCGAGCTCAAATGAGGTCGGGATGAACAACAACTCAAGAAACATTTAGAAAATGTCCAAAAAAATCTGATTTTTTTAATGGAAAACTTTGACAAATGTTCTAAGAGCTTGTAAAATTGCATCACGACATCACATTTGTGAAAGTCATGGCAAAAAAAATCAGTGCTCCAAAATGCTTTCGAAAGTAGCATTTTTAGATTATCGATTTTGTTTTTTTTGCCATGACTTCTACAAATGTGATTTCATGATGAAACTTTGCAAGCTCTTAGAATATTTGTCAAAGTTTTCCCATAAAAATTCAGATTTATTTGAACATTTTTAAAATATTTTTTGCTTTTACTATTCACCCGAGCTCATTTGAGCTCGGGTGCAAAAACTTCACGCCCGTGAGTGTAGCTTTCATTGTAGAGGAAAAGCATGTGGGAGTGTGTGTCAATCCCCTGCATATGTAGCAGAGCGAGAGAGAGAGCGTGTGCCTCGAGCACCACCAGCTAGCTCAACTATTTTTTTATTTTTTTAACACTATCGATGTATTAATTAAACTAGACAATACCCCGTGCGTTGCTGCGAGAATCGATTGTAATATATTTTAGTGATTTGATTGTATGAAACATGCATAGTCGACTTAATATTATATTTACTAAAATCAAGAATGAATATTATATATTGTATTTGGTTATCATGTGGTCAAAAAATATTTAGAATATAAGTGACACAATATAATTGAAAATATTTTTCCACACATGTTGAGTGCACCAAATTTGATGAGGTGGCAAGTATGGTAAGGTGGGATGTGTGCATGGAATCAACTAATGATGAAAAACTTTATCATGCATGTCATGGTGGGACTTTGATGAGGTGGCAGTGTGCATGTTATGAAAATAGAGGTAGTGGGGATGGACTATTTAGGTGTATAGGATTAAATGTTGATACAATCGTTCGTTACATCATACGTCAAGCAAGGTGGAACAATGCTAGCAAGATCCCCATTGGAACAATTAACAAAATAAATCAAACTTATCCATGCGCCACTGCATTCGCCTTGTGATTTATCTTCGCCATTTTAAAACTTGGAAGAAGTTTTGTGATGCCAAACACTTCTCTCTTCAGATCAACAAGCGGGGACCTGTCAAGGAGCTCATTTGCAAGCAAGGCATACACAAAGGAACAGACGTTTCCAGAATAATCGGCTTAATATGGGCAATACCGGTATAGAGACCGGTGAAGCACGCATGAATCTCCACTTCTTCAACATTGGAACAATAACCAATAAAATCCCTGGACGAAATGACGACGTTGCCAAAACAGTCTCTAGCAACTACGCCGAAACTCGTGGAGGCACAACTCGCCACATAGTTGGCATCAACATTGATCTTAATAGATCCATCAGGAGGAGGCTGCCACACCACATTAGTCTTCAAGGGAGTATCAACCGTTTTGAACTCAGCCACCACACCATTACTTTTGTTCTTTGGGTCCACCAACGCAGAGCTATGATAACCAGAAAAAGACTCCCAATAGCTATTCAAAAAATTAGCAGAGCCGAGGACGTACTCCTTAACCGTGCCGAACACCAAATAATTCCTTAAATGCTAAGCTCTCAAGGAAATGAGTAAGATTCGCTCCCGCACTAGCGTACTCAACCTGTCCAACAAAATAAGTAACAAGTCCGGACCAGAATGACAGAAAACATCTTCCTCAAGAAAGTACCAATAGTCCGTCATGGCCATACACAACGCCCTAGACTTAGGGCAAGCCACGAGGGCATGAAAGTCACTTTCATCTTCCATGCCACAAATAGAGCACATTGCAGAAGTAGATTCATGGTGCATCACTATATTAACCAGGACCGACATACTGTTCCAAGCCGCATGCCAAGCAAAAATCCTGAACGTTCAGGGGACGTTCGCCTTCGAAATGACATTACATGCCTCCTATCTTCATTAATAACGCTACTGGCCTACCCACAATCACTAGTAGAAAAAGGGTCAAATGTCAAGCACATTAGTGCCTGTTTGCTTTTAAGCCAGCACCAATGTGTGCATTAGTGCCGGTTCCAACGGCTAGCCAGCCGCTTTCATTAGTACCGGTTCGTGGCCGACCTTTAGCACCGGTTCGTGCCACGGACCGGTACTAAAGTGAGTGGTGGCAGGATGTTGTTAGTCCGGGGCCCCTCCAGCACCTTTAGTACCGGTTCATGGCACGAACTGGTGCTAAAGGTCGTCCTACATAAGCCCTTCGTCCACCCGAGCTCGCTCTGTTCTTCCCCTTTCCCCTCTCCTCTCTGTTCTTTCCCTCTTCCTCTCGAGCTCATCACACATTTTGCCCAAAATTTGTCAAGATTTGAAGGCCCCCATCCATTCAAATGATCACAAAGGTTAGCAACTTTGTCCTTTCATCTCTCATTGCTAGATTAGCTCTTGCAATGCTTTGTATAGTGATTAATTTATGAGTTTAGTAATTTGGTAGAAAATATATGTGCTAGTATTTGATTTATATGCAATTGGTGGTCAAAACTAACACTTAGTTTGCATATGTAGGTGTGGTTTACTTAGTGCCTTCTAAATCTCCGTCGTAACCACAGTCGATCGCCCGCACCGTTCCGTCGCCGGCACCACCTTGTGGTGAGCCTCTTGTTCATGAATGTTTTACATTACCAAATTGATGTTTGTGTGATTTGGATATATAGTTACTCGTATAATTATCTTACCCGTACGTTGTTTGTTATACATAGTGCCATGGTTTTGATATCCGTCCCCATCGGCCCTCGTCCTTGTTATGATTTGGATGTGGTATATTCTCTTTTAAAACTAGTTGTTGCATTTCGTGTTTATGACAAATTATGCCCATCAAGTTGACATAGATATTTTTGTCTAGGAGGTTTGTGAACCGAAAATTCCAACCGACCCTATTGTCGAGAGGTTAAATTTAGTTGAAAGAGAAAAAGAGTATTTGAAAGAAAAATTGAAAAGAATTGAGGGGGAGAAGATGGAATTGGAGTTGCATGTTGCCAATGTCGTCGATGATCACAAGATCAAGATGGAGAAAATGCGCTTGAAGATTATAAAGATTAGAAAATATGCCATTGATAGTGAGGCTTGGTATCATATGCTGTTGGATCAATTGTTACCTTAGTTGCGATCTTGATCGCATTTGTTGTTGCATTTAAATTCTTTAGTTAGAGAGTTATTTGTTTGTTGCATTTAAGTCTTGTATGAACTTTATGTATGAACTTGTATTAATTTGGTCTATTCGGTGTTGTGTAATGAAGATGAGCCGACAATGGATGTACGATGACCGATGCTCTCCCGAGTTCATTAATGGCGTGCAAACTTTTCTGCTTGCGGCTGAGGCAAACAAGCGGGCGGATGGTTTTATGCCTTGTCCATGTTTAGTCTGTAAGAATGATCACAATTACTCTACGTCAAGAACCATTCACGTCCACCTGTTTAAGTCCGGTTTCATGCCCCACTATAATGTTTGGACCAAGCACGGAGAAAGAGGGGTTATGATGGAAGACAATGAAGAAGAAGAGGACGACGACAGCTATCCTGGCCATGGGTTCCCTGAATACGATGATACAACAATGGGGGAAGAAGCTGAGCCGGCAATGCGGGAAGAAGCTGAAGAAGAGGCATCAGATGAGCCCGCTGATGATCTAGGTCGGCCCATTGCCGATGCAAAGAGAAACTGCGCAAGTGATTTGAAGAAGAAGAAGTTGCAGTGCATGTTAGAGGATCACAAGAAATTGTTGTACCCGAATTGCGAAGCTGACAAGAAAAAGTTGGGCACCACACTAGAATTGCTGCAATGGAAGGCAGAGAATGGTGTATCTGACAAGGGATTTGGAAAGTTGCTGCTAATGATAAAGAATATGCTTCCAAAGGACAACGAATTGCCCGAGAGTACGTACGAAGCAAAGAAGGCTGTCTGCCCTCTTGGGTTAGAGGTGCAGAAGATACATGCATGCCCTAATGACTGCATCCTCTACCGCGGTGAGTACGAGAATTTGAACGCTTGCCCGGTATGCGGTGCATTGCGCTATAAGATCAGGCGCGATGACCCTGGTGATGTCGAGGGCGAGCGCCCCAGGAAGAAGATTCCTGCCAAGGTGATATGGTATGCTCCTATAATACCACGGTTGAAACGTTTGTTTCAAAACAAAGAGCATGCCAAGGCGATGCGATGGCACAGAGAAGACCGTAAGAAAGACGGAAAGTTGAGAGTACCCGCTGACGGGTCGCAGTGGAGAAAAATTGAGAGAAAGTACGGGAAGGAGTTTGCAGATGACGCAAGGAATGTATGGTTTGGTCTAAGAGCAGATGGCATTAATCCTTTTGGGGAGCAGAGCAGCAACCAGAGCACCTGGCCTGTGACTCTATGTTTGTATAACCTTCCTCCTTGGTTGTGCATGAAGCGGAAGTTCATTATGGTGCCAGTGCTCATCCAAGGCCCTAAGCAACCCGGCAACGACATTCATGTGTACCTAAGGCCATTAGTTGAAGAACTCTTACAACTGTGGAATGGAACAGGTGTACGTGCGTGGGATGAGCACATGGGGGAAGAATTAGACCTAAAGGCCTTGCTGTTCGTGACCATCAATGATTGGCCTGCTCTCAGTAACCTTTCAGGACAGACAAACAAGGGATACCGCGCATGCACACACTGTTTGGTTGATACCGACAGTATATATTTGGACAATTGTAGGAAGAATGTGTACCTGGGACATCGTCGATTTCTTCCGAGCAGGCATCCCGTAAGAAAGAAAGGCAAGCATTTCAAAGGTGAGGCGGATCACTGGACGAAGCCTCGCCACCGTACTGGTGCTGAGGTACATGATATGGTCAAGGATTTGAAGGTAGTCTTTGGAAAGGGTCCTGGCGGACAACCTGTTCCGAATGACGCTGACGGACGCGCACCCATGTGGAAGAAGAAATCTATATTTTGGGACCTGCCCTATTGGAAAGATCTAGAGGTCCGCTCTACAATCGACGTGATGCACGTGACGAAGAATCTTTGCGTGACCCTGCTTGGCTTCTTGGACGTGTATGGGAAGACAAAAGATACACCTGAGGCACGGGAGGACCAGCAACGTATGCATGGAAAAGACGGCATACATCAGGGTCATGCCAGCTACGCTCTTACCAAAGAAGAGAAGGAAATCTTCTTTGAATGCCTGCTCAGTATTAAGGTACCGTCTGGCTTCTCGTCGAATATAAAGGGAATAATAAACATGGCAGAGAAAAAGTTCCAGAACCTAAAGTCTCACGACTGCCACGTGATTATGACGCAACTACTTCCGGTTGCATTGAGGGGGCTTCTACCGGATAACGTTCGATTAGCCATTGTGAAGCTATGTGCATTCCTCAATGCAATCTCTCAGAAGGTAATCGATCCAGAAATTATACCAAGGTTAGAGAATGATTTGGTGCAATGTCTTGTCAGTTTCGAGTTGGTGTTCCCACCATCCTTCTTCAACATCATGACGCACGTCCTAGTTCACCTATGCGAAGAGATTAACGTTTTGGGTCCTGTATTTCTACACAATATGTTCCCCTTTGAGAGATTCATGGGAGTCTTAAAGAAATATGTTCATAACCGTGCTAGGCCAGAAGGAAGCATCTCCAAGGGCCATGAAAATGAGGAGGTCATTGAGTTTTGTATTGACTTTATTCCTGACCTTAAGCCGATTGGTGTTCCTGAATCGCGGCATAAGGGCATACTGGAAGGAAAAGGGACGCTAGGAGGGAATCAAAAAATATGTATGGACGGACATTCTCTCACTGAAGCACACTACACAGTCATACAGAATTCCGCCTTGGTGGCTCCGTATAAGGACGAACACAAGAATTTTCTACGCTCCAAACACCCGGAGCGGTCTGATGACTGGATTACACGTGAACAAACCAGGAGTTTCGCCGGCTGGTTGCAGACACGTACCATGCATGATGCCTCTATTGAAGATGACCTGTACTCGCTGTCCCAGTTACCATCTTCGAATATAATGACTTTCAAAGGGTACGAGATAAATGGTAATACATTTTACACGATCGCCCAAGATAAGAAGAGCACCAACCAAAACAGTGGTGTCCGCTTTGATGCAACAACCAAGACGGGAAAGGAAACATATTATGGTTACATAGAGGAGATATGGGAACTTGACTATGGACGTGGTTTGAAGGTCCCTTTGTTTTGGTGCAAATGGGTCAATATGACACGATATGGGGTAACGGAAGACCCGCAGTATGGAATGGCAACAGTGGATCTCAACAATCTTGCGTATGCAGACGAACCATTCGTCCTAGCTAATGATGTGGCACATGTTTTGTATGTGAAGGATATGTCTACCAAGCCGATAAAAAGAAAAGATAAGGAAGCAAATGCATCATACGATGAGCCAAAGCGCCACATGGTTCTTTCTGGGAAGAGAAACATCGTGGGAGTGGAGGACAAGACAGACATGTCAGAAAATTATGAAAAGTTTGATGAAATTGCTCCATTCACAGTGAATATTGACCCGAGCATCCAGTTAAATGATGAAGATTTTCCATGGCTACGGCGCAAAGGGACATACGCGAAGAAAAAGTTTTACACCCAAAGATCTGGGATGTGATCGGCTTCACTATCATCACTTTCTTCTGTGTTTCACACCCAGGAGGGAATCTCTGTAATAGTTAGGGTAGTTATGTGTTTTGGCATTTGAAATGCGAAGAAATTTTATGTGCAAACAAATTCTTTCATCCATTTACTGATTTTTTAAGCTAAATGACCCTAAAATTGAAAAGCATTTCAAATGAACTCAGAAAAGGTTGAAAGTTGGCATGGTATCATAATTTCACCCACATAGCATGTGCAAAAAAGTAGAGAGGGTTACCGCAAAAACTGGATGCACTTCGTGTATCAAATGGACAATTTCTTTCGAAGTATCAGGGTTTCGGACGAAAACTCATCCGTTATAAAGGCATTTCATTTTTTAAATAACCTAAGCATTACCAAATTGAATATAATGATAAAACACACTAATATTAAACATAAGAAAAAAGAATCACTTAAAATCTATTTTCGAAGTTAAGTTATTCACAAACTAGTGATTCACACAAATTTCAAATAATTCAAAATGTAAACTATTCAAATTTGTAAACTACCGGCACTAATAGAAAGTTTGTAATTTTTTGTACCTAAAGCAAAAATATTCACAAAGAAACTCTAAATACAGCAAAAAACAACTCAAAATAAATAAAGCAAAAAAAATAAGAAAATAAAAAAGCCCGCCTACTGCGCCACAGCGGCCTGCATACGACTAGAAACCCGACCTGTTGTTGGTTCAGGATGCAGGCCCGCAAAGGCCCAATAGGCCCACAGGGGAGCATAGAACAGGTAGGCCCAGAAGGCCTGCAATAGAGAGGAGCTCGAGACAGCTGCCGCAGCGGGGCTTATAAGCACGTGCGGGCGCCCTTCGGCTAGCGAGGTGGGACTAAACTTGCCCGCACCGCACTTGTGCCACCGCACCCCTTTAGTACCGGGCCGTGGCTCCAACCGGTACTAAAGGGGGGGGGGTCTTTAGTACCGGTTGGTGCCACCACCCGGTACTAAAGGTGTGCGCTTCCCGCCGCTTCGCCTGGCCAAAACAGACCTTTACTACCGGTTGGTGGCTCCAACCGGTACTAAAGGTGGGTTCTATATAAGAAAACACTTCAAAAAAAAATCGGCAGTTCGTTCTTCCTCTGCTTCTTCTCCTCTGCCCCGTCGCCGCCGCCCCCCCCCCCCCCCCCCCCCCGTCGCCGCCCCCGTCGCCGCCCCTCGTCGCCGTCCGTCGCCGTCACCGCCGCCCCAGTCGCCGTCTCCGTCGCCGTCCGTCGCCGTCCCCTCTGCCTCGCCGTCCCGTCGCCTCGCCGTCGCCCGAGCTGTGAGCCCCTCTCCTCCCTCCAATTGAAGCCACCGCGCCGCCGGCGCTGTAGGGTGCACACGCGCACGCGCGCGCACACACACACGCACACACACACACACATACACGCGTTAGAAATTTTAGAAATGTTAGTTTTATCTAGATGAATTCGATTAATTTCAAATTGTTGTAGAAATGTTAGAAATGTTATAGAAATGGTAGTTTTTAGTTTCTTATAATTTTAGTTATAGAAATGTTAGCAATTTTTCTGTTTTTTGGTTATTGAAATATTAGAAATGTTAGTTATATATATAGAAATGTTAGAAATTTTAGAATTAGTTTTAGCTAGATGAATTAGATTAATGTCAAATTGTTAGACGATGATCGATTTTTTTCAGTTTCTTATAATTTTAGTTATCACAATCCAATCATTTAAAAAATGTTACTTTTTGCGGGCATATAGTATTTGTTCTCGACGATGCCCGTCGCCGTCGACCCGTTCGCGGCGACGTCCGGCTGACCCATGCCCGGGATTGGGCTCCGACGGGCTGGCACTGGGAGGTGCTACCTGGAGGGGCGCGCCGCTTGGTGAGGAACCCAGCCTCGGGTCCCGTCGTCGACCCTGATCTCCTTTGGTGGCGTTCGCGTGGGCCACATTCGGTGCAGAGGGGGCCGGCCCCGCCGGAGGTGGTGCGTCGTCGTGTCAGGGAGGAGGATGAGCACGTCCATCGCTACATGGCTGCTATAGACGTCAGGTTCTCCAATACCTGGCAGGTTCTTTGGGCAGATGACAGGAGATATGATCCTGTGATGGTTCCTTGTCTTTGGGTGTCCACCGCCCGCGCCCCAGGAACCGCGAGTGGCCTAGATTTTTCTATAGTATTAGATCTTTATTAGCTACCTAGCCAGTGATGTATTCGAGATTATATATTATTCGAGACGATGTATTCGAGATTATATATTATTCGAGACGATGCATATTATGTACTATATGATTCCTTATTGTTTTATATACTAAATTGTTTTATATTTCTTCGAGACGATGCATATTATGTACTATATGATTCAGTTTTATATTTCAGTCGTCTCCGCCGCCTAAGCAATCGCAGAAGAGACACGCCGCAGCTATGGTGCGTAGCGGTACGAGTCGAGGTAGTACAGAAAGTACAGGCGGAGACAAGCGATATAAATATGGTCCAAGCAGCCTCGCTCCTCTTCCTCAGAGGCCTTACGACATGACTGAGGAGCAAAACGATGCAATAGTGCGGGCCGAAGTGGACGCTCATTTTCGACCGAAACCGGCAACGCCGCCGAGGGAGAAAGTGCCTGAGGAAAAGATTGACCACTTCTTTCGTATGGCTAGACCACCAGCTCCCAAGCCTGTTGACTCAGACTATGAGCGCCAAATCAGGAAGGCACATCGAGCACGACTACAGAAAGAAGCGAGCTCGAGCTCGAGCCAACAAGCAGCTGTCAAAAAATGCGGGAAAACCGTTCCCCAGCTGGGAGAACAGGCGGCGCAATCGACCCCCCCCCCCCCCCGCTTGTTGTGCCAACAACACATGAGAGTACGCGCGCCCAATATTATTGTGGGCAAACCGTTTACGTTCCCGAGCTGGGCGATGTGGTAATAACCGAGGAGCATATAATGCAGGCTGAAATGCTCAAGATCACTGTTGGACAACTCCTCGAGATCGAGCCCATGTCTCCGCTTAGAGAGGAGGAAATAAAACGGAAATATGTCCGGGGCCAACCTTTGGTCGAGCCAGACGAGGTCAAGAACCTGCCAACGAGAATGTATGAATTGCATCAGTGGTACATGAACATTACAAAGATTTCCAATCGAGGGTCCCTCATGGTGAATCTCAAGGTGGAGCATTACTTCTATGAGAAAGCTGTGTCCGTTGAGTATTCAGAACTATTTCAGTTGTTCAATCAAGATGCACTCGACAAATCTATCGTCAGTTGCTATTGTCTGTAAGTGATTTCTTTCTGTAATTTAAGTCTCAAGCTAGCTCTAGTGCTCATTGATTGATCATTAATTAATTACTTGTAATTATATATCCTCACTATATATTCTTTTCTGTGGTATTATGCAGGATGAAGATGTATGAAATGAAAAAAGCTGGACGCTATGGCATTGGGTTCATTGACCCAAATACCGTTAATGAATACATATGGAAATTGGAATAGTGTAGACAAGATGTAGAGAAATGCATGCTAGAGTTCTTGAAGCGCCTCAATAGCAATGAAGATATACTACTTCCTTACAACTTCGAGTGAGTCACACTGTCTTGTACTACAAATTCTGTTTTTGCTTACTAGCTAGATGTTAATAAGTGTATAGGGTTTAGGGTTATAGTTGATTGGTGTTATGCACATGCCCGCTTAATTTATACATGTAAACGTATGCGCATGCAGCTTCCACTGGATCTTGTTAGACATTAAAGTTGACGAAGAAAAAGTTGAAGTACTGGACTCACTACTTAAAAAAGATAGTGACTACAACATCGTGAAGGGGGATAGTCGACAGATTATTTCAATCATTATTAACTATATCTCGGCCTATTTAGTTCGTCATTTCCTGATATGAACTATTTTTAGTAACCCCTTTATTAATTTTCTTTGCCGGCGGGCAGGGCTTGGCCAAAGTACATCAAGGTGACTCCAGGAAAATGGCGACAAAAGCTATGTTGGTATCGACCCAAGGTAAGTAATTAAGTAGTACTAGTTAGCTAGCTACCATCTTTTTAATTCTTGATTCAATACCATTAATTAATTAACATGCTTGATTAATAATTATCTGATTAAATGCTATTCTCGTAAAGGCCCTGAAGCAGGCGCCGGGGACTGAAGTGTGTGCATACTACGTTTGCGAGAACATTCGCATGATGGCGTCCGAAAGGAACAGATCTGATAGACAGGACTGGATACGTTTGCCAGAACACTATTCACAAATCTTACATGATTGTCGATATCTAGTCACACAACTAATACACATGCATATTGATCTCCTTCTTAACAGTTCAAAGAGGTGCGGGACCAGCTCCTATCAACGGAGCGCATACGAGCACTTCAAGAGGAAATAGCAGGATTTTTGCTCGACCAGGTCATAGATCCCAAAGGAGAATACTATTACCCGCTACGGCCCCCATGAACCACTTGTCATCGTGCTCCGAAGGCACCAAGGCAACATGTAGGAGAAATTGTATATATATACATGTGTATGTGTGAATAATTAATGATGGTTGTGAGACATTCGATTATATATATATGTATATATATATATGTATATATATATGTATATATATATATGTATATATATATATATATATATGATCGGTTCTGCGAGAAAATCTATTTATATATATGCATAACGTGTACAATATGTAGAATCGTAAAATACCAGCAAACAAAGAAGAATTAAATGAAAAACACAAAATTAATGCAAAAATAAAAATTAAAACCAAAACCCCCCCAAACATTTAGTACCGGTTGGTGCTACCAACCGGTACTAATGGTCTACCAGCACCCGGGCCTGGCTCGTACCACGTGGTGGCACTTTAGCGCCGGTTCGTGCCGAAGCGGTAGTAAAGGGGGGACCTTTAGTCTCCACTCTTTAATGCCGGTTGCAGAATCGGCACTAAAGGCCCTTACGAACCGGCGCTAAAGCCCGGTTCTGCACTAGTGAATTCTCTTTATATCCTTGAGACTTAACGCGAGATTGTAGGAACTTTAAACACAAAATAGACCCTTTTTCTCATAGTGCCACGCAATAAATCACCCTCCCAGACAATTGGATACGCAACTTTAAAATCTCCTCCACACCATGGGGATAAAAGAAATGCCTGATAGGATTCTCATCCCAGCTTCTCGTCCCAGTCACAAATAATTCATACCCCCCCTTGACCCTAGACCAGTTATGCTTTGCAGTTACTTTAAAAACATTAAACATAGGAAGCCATGGTTAATTTAAACAAGGCATCCATGCTTGCTACATCTTGCAACTACCGTGTTAAAATCAATCACCGGATATACATTGAGCTGAATTCCGTTCACATTATCTTTTATTCTGACTATCCGATAATTTCCGATTCTTTGCGTTAGTATATGATTTCAAAAATAGTCAAGCATTCAGCACATACGTATAAATTTTGTGTGTGCAAAAGATGTAAAAATCAATATATTTGACTACTACACACTTCATGCTTCCTTTGGTTTAGAGGAATTTTGTACGAATTCTAAAGAAATTTTGTAGAAAAACTATTCTTTGAAGCCCTTTGTATTGTAGGAATGAGTTCCTATTCCTAAACAGGATAGGAATCAAACCTCGCAGTTCAAAGAAAAAAACATTAGCTTAAATTTAATAAAAAAAACCTTATCAGATGACATGTCTTTTTCTATAGAAAATGAGATACATGCCATCTCACTTCGCATGATTTTTCTATTCTCTTAATATGCTATTCTATAAACAAAAGAAGCCTCAAATTGTCTCACAAAATTAAAGTTCTGGCACTGCCATGGATAATGCAGGGAAAGGCAGGGAGTAGAACAATAATTGAGCATGGAATTGATTGTGGACAGTAACACATGGACGTAGCACTTGGGACCAACAAAAATCCAAAATCTAGCAAGGAAAACGGCAACTCACGTGCATGCATACCCCACTTATGTTTAGTGCTGGTAGGAGCAATGTACTGTACTACTACTACTGGACCTTGGCAACCGACAACTACGTAATTAACGGAAAGCAACAGAGAATCAGAAATGCCATGACACTGGGGCTCACAGCTGCAGTGACACACATTCATGATCTGGTCCGGGTCCTTGTGCTTTGCTGGGTCCCGCTCGTCAGTCAGGTGACGTTCGTACTGAGCAGCAGCATTCATTCGCTGCTACTTGTCCACACGGAGAGCTCGCGTCTGTCGGTGCTCGGTGGGGACACACACCAGTGCCCAGTGGACGAATGCAATCTTCATCCTAATAGTTCACACCTTTTTGAGGTGAAACTGTAGGAAGAAACACGTAGGAATTTCTTCCTACAGTATTTTTTTATAAAAAAATTGCGAAATAAGTTAGTCTCAAGTACATGATTAACCAGGGGCTAATCAAGGAAAAGGATAGTAGTTCAAAGCTTAAGACCATAGTACTCCCTCCCACCATTCCGTAAGGCTCACGTATTCCACAAGGCTCATGCTGTTCGATGGTTGGGTGGCCTGGATGTGGAGCTGCTGCATGACGAGGTGGGCAGTGCATGAGGATGTGGTTGAGTGTTTCTAGTTCCTGGGAAGACAATACATATTGGCGGATATTGTAACCCACGAGCCTGTAGCCGATCGCTTGTCCAGCAACTATTTGAATAGGGCCAGCCAACCAACGGAATTCAAGCGTAGAGAATCCTTTGAACTCCACAATTGCTCAGCGCCTGGCATGATCGTCATCCCTCGAAGAAGGCCAGGTAGGCTGTTCTCGTAGAGTATGTACTTGCTTCGTTCCATATCCAGTGGAAGGCATCCTGCTCATCCGTCGTCTGCCTTAGGTTTCTGCGCAAGTTTTCCAGAGCAGGCCATAATATGCAAAACTGGTAGATCATGGTAGCTGTGAATTGTCCTCGTAAGTCATTTATCCATCGCCCATTCTCGAGGACCTCCATGCACTACTAGAAAAAGGGGCTTTTACCCCGGTTGGTAAGGGCCTTTTGTCCCGGTTTTCGAACCGGGACTAAAGGGTCGTTACTAAAGCCATAACCCTTTAGTCCCGGTTCTTACACGAACCGGGACAGAAGGTCCTCCACGTGGCCGCTGCTGTCAGCCCGGGCAGGGGGCCTTTGGTCCCGGTTGGTGTCACCAACCGGACCAATAGGCAGGGCCTTTTGTCCCGGTTGGTGTCACCAACCGGGACCGATAGGCATCCACGTGTCAGCATTTCAAGGGCTGGGATTTTTTTTTTGAGGGGGGGTTAATTTAGGTGTTTCATATATTGTGTTAGCTAGCTAATTAATAGAGAGAAGTGTCCTCTCTTATCTCCGTGCTTGGTCGACGCTACGTACTATATACGTATGGAGAGGACTAGACACGCTAGCTAGTAAGCAAATGAAGGAAACAGAAGATCGTCATGAACATATGCATACAGAGAGAAGTGATATCGACCGCCTCTCCTTCTCCGAGAGATTGGTCGAACAACAAGTTCTCGTATATCTATCTGACACTACCGGGTACATATATACAATAATTATCTCTTACAATATAATCTCCTAATTAAATTGTAAGAACACAGGGTCCACATAGTATTCTCCGTTTTCAGCGATCACGTGGTCAAGGAAGAATGCCGCCAATTCCTCTTGAATTGCTCGCATACGATCTTCTGCTAGGAGTTCATCCCGCATCCGAAACATCTAACTTGAAGAAGGGGGTCAATATATATATATATATATATATATATATATATATATATATATATATATATATATATATATATATATATATATATATATATATATGAAACTCGACACAAATGATGGTAACAAAATAAAATTGTGAATATTATTGCTTACGCACTTCATATTGTTTGTCAGAGTAGCCCCGCTCACAGGTCGTGTGGCGGATAGACTCGCAAACGTAGTATCCACAGAAATCATTCCCTTGTTAGTTTATCCATCGCCCATTCTCGAGGACCTCCATGACGGAGAACATGCGTCGGGCCGGAGATGTGGAATCGTATAGAGCCGATGCGAGGCCCCTCAGTGACAGACCACCGACCCATCTGTTAGTCCAGTACACTGCCAATATGCCATCTACCATCTCGCATGTGGTTGTGGTGTGATATACCCCTTCGGCCATTTTGAGACAGTGAAGACCAGCCCTTGCCAGGGTCCTAATCCGTCCATCTGCATAAGCCACAACCACCTGGCCCGAAGGGCAGCATTCAGTAGCTGCGGATTGTGATTATAAGCCCTCCATACTTAGTGGGTCGACAAACGAGCTCCCGGGCCACCTTGCAGTCCCCATTCATTGCATGTTACATGCCTTTCCAAAGGAAGTCCCGACATATCTGCTCAATTTTGTGGATGACCCATGGCGGAAGATCAAAAGAGGGCATTTGGTAAATAGAGGTGGTCGTGGGTACTGGTTGTAACCAAATGATCTGGCCCCCTTCGTATAACAGCCGGCCCTTCCATCCCGGCAGATGATTTCCCGCACTGTCAACCATCTGCTGCAAGTCTTCTTTCCGAACACTGTGCGGACCGAGGGGAAGGCCAAGGTATCAGCATGGATATGTTCCCAGCAGGCATGGCGAATCGTCCACAAACGCTTGATCCATTTCAGTGCCACGCCGGATTGGAATTATTTGGCTCTTTCCCAAGTTCACATGGAGGCCTGATGCCTCGCCGAAGAGCTGCAACAAGGATGCCACCACCTTGAGCTCGGTGCGCCTTGGCCTGATGAACATCACCACATCATCCACAAAAAGCAATAGTCGATGCAATATCCCTGTGTTGGAGAAGGATTCCAGCAACTGTACGATTTCCGCTGTCTTCATAAGTGCACTCAGGATGTCGATGACCAATATAAATAGCATGGGCGAGATGGGATCCCCCTGTCGTAGCCCGCGACCGTGCCATATGATGTTGCCTGGTGGGCCATTGATCAAAACCTGTGTCGATAAGGAGGCGAGTATTGATGTAATCCAGTAGCGCCACCATGGCCGAAGACTTCCGTTGCTACAACCTTGAGCAGAAACTGCCATGCGTCAGAGTCGAATGCCTTGGCCACGTCTAACTTGAGGGAGAGCGCCGAAGTCTGTGAGCGATGGAGAGACTTGACGGTAAACTATACCATGGTTCTCCTGAATACACCTCCCTTTGATGAAGGCACTTTTGTTCCTTGCAACTAGTTCATCGAGCCTTGGAGCAAGTTTGTTGGCCAGGGCCTTTTCTAGAATCTTCACAAAACTGTTGATAAGGCCGGTCGGTCTGTAGTCTGTGATGTCAATAGCATCCTCACGCTTGGTACGAAGGGCGATGAATGCCCTATTTAGAAGATGGAAGATTCGGTTGTCTCTTGAGTAAAATTGTGTCACCGCTTCCATAAAACTATCCTAAATAAATGACCAACACCGCTTGGTAAAACTGTGTGGTAAACCTGTCCGTGACGGGGCTTTGTTCCATGGCAAGGTTTTGATTGCATCTCAAATGTTGTCTTCCGTAGGGAGTTCCTCGATATCTTGCAAGTCCACGACTGGGAGCCCAAGCATGTGCAGATTTAGGGATGCATCTCAAGCAACAGGAGAGGCGTGAACTAGCCCGAAGTGATCATCCACTGTGTCCTATATGGTGCTCTGGTTTGAGAATGTTGTGTCCCCTCTACGCAGCCTGAACATGGTGTTCGTCTTCTTTCTCACCGTGACCTGCCTATGAAAAAACGTCGTGTTTGTGTCTCCCTCGTTTATTCCTGGTATGCGAGACTTTTGTCGTGCGATAGTGCGCTGGAGGGAATACATTCCCAACAGTTTCTTCTTCAGATCTACACGTAACAACCATTCCTCCGCAGATAGGGTTCGGGTGTCCATGACCAGGTTTATATACAAACAAAAATAACATCCACAATACCAGGTCAATACCATTAGATTCATCATTAAATATATTTTCATACCTTATATATTTTTTATTGTGAAAGTTTAGATTGTTTTGGATGAACTTGGCCAAACGCAGATTAAATAAAACGGAGGGATTATATGCCTATGGTCTATTGTTGGATGGATGGCTAAAATATCCATTGTAGGTGCAAAGATGATCTTAGTTTGTCAGTTTGTATGTAAACTGTCAAATGGGTTGGGATAGCAGATGTGGTGGATACCTCTCGTACTAATAAATCTAGATGGAGGTAGTATTTGCTAAGCGCACTAGTTAAGCCAACGATTAACTGATCATATGCATGCATGGTCGCAGATTGTTAGTATTACTACTAAAAATGTACTGGAATTCATGTACTAACGTTGTATAGTGTGGATTTTATGGTTGAAGCCCATGGCAAGTGAGTGTCCTCTTCACGTGCTTTTGGTTGGCCACTTTGTAAGAGACGACCACCGGCCGTGTTAGAACAAGGAGTATCCATCCTCATGGCTCATGACCAGAAATAACAAAAAGAAAAATCAACAAGCGGGAGAGAAGATGCGATGAAAGAGGAACGGATTGGGAAATGTAATGGGTGATGATAGGGAAAAGGACATGTCAATGTTTTCATGAGAGAATAATTACAACTACATCAAAGTTGATGTCTAGCCCAAAAAGTTCCTTCCTCTCTCACCTCAGCTAGCTCCAGCCCTCAATTCATGCATGGCCCCAACATATCTGATGTGATGGGTCCTGCCATGTTGTGTTGGGGTTGCTACAACAATGGGCAATTCATTGCACTTTACTAGGGTTTTGTGGATCCTTTGCTTGCCCATGCTGTTGAAATACTAGAACCATGTTTGTGTTTTGGCTTTAAAAGACAAGAGGTTCTTATGCTAGAATTTCTTAAGGCTTTGTTTGGCTGTTGAGGGAGATACTCCCGTGAAAGATATGCCCTGGGTGAAATATTCTTGACAAGATTAATACCCCGTGGAATATTCGCATGACCATTTGGTAGACGAGAGCGCCCACGCGAGAGTGACGAAGATTTCCTCCCACATACCTAGGGTAGATTTTTCCTGTCCCGGGGATTCAGCAGGGATGGGCCGAGATTTCCCCTCCTCCAAGGACCAACCAAATGAACCTACCAAATTCCATAGGCGAGTTTACCTCGTGGTTTTTTATCCTAGGGATAGGGCTGGGTTCCCCGTGTTTTCCCTGTTTACCAAATGAGCCCTAACGGTATATGCAGGAATGGTTTTGATCGGTAAAAATTATCTCCCTTGGATAAGTTAGCTCCATTAGTGGAGAATTAGTACGTACTCCACTGGTGCTAGTAAATAATAGTAGGTAGTAGTACCATACTACTACAAGCAGTGTTCAAAAATACTAATGGAGCTAACCAGTCACTATGTTCCCCGGGCGAATTAAGAACACCATGAACCCAAGAAAGATCTATGGTGAATATACATAGATCCACTGGTTAATAGTGTACATTATTTTTCATGGGGAGAAAACACTAAAGGCTGTGTTTCATAGCAAAGTATTATATAAACTGAAGTATCCAAAACTGCAGTAATTTTGCCTGTAGGTATGAGATACCGTGGTTTTACCAAAACACAATATTTTGAAGTATTGACAATACATAGAACCTGTTTGGTTGGTGCTGCACAACGCTGTAAATTTTACTACCTAGCCGTTAAGTTCGAATACTCCAGCAGCTACCTAGCCATTGCGTGCACGCGCAGCTAGCCGGTCGTTTGAATACACTTCTGTTGCGGTTTTGTAGCTAGCTAGCTGGCTATCCCTTGACATCTGCGTGCATAACAACCGAAGCTGAACGGCTAGCATGTATACGAAAAGAGATCTCATACAAAAAAGACCACCCACATCCCGGCGCCGCCTGTGACTCACCTGGTGGCGAAGCTACATATAGAAGGATCAGCTTGGCATTCTTCGCGTCACCATCGAGGCGCAGTGGAGCTACGCGTGGAGGTGAGGACCCACCACGGCGTAGTTGGCTAGTCATCTACGTCACTGTTGAGCGGCAAGAACAGCTGCACGAGGATTGGAATCACGCGGCCACGCTCCGCGCATTCACTCTTTGCATCTCTCTGTCCTCTGTAAGTCCTCCTAATTGCTCCATCCATGTGGGGGAATTTTTTGAAGCGTAAACACCGAGAAGATGATGAGTTGGCCATCCTCAAAGCCGTATACACAAGCGGGAGAGGTTCAACCAAGCGCCAACGTATTCACACTTCCATCCTTACAGGTTGTCCTCTTACAATCCTTCCCCTCCGCTGATTTACCTGGGTACAGAGGAATAGGTTGTAAACTACAAGCAAGCAAGAACATATGCTAAATTCATTACATGTGAAACCAACGTACCATCATAAATTGCATGCAAATCATCATACTAAGGGAAAGCTTTGTATCTCCACTTCTGTTGTTCTTTGCTCAATTCATCCCATTTTTCTGGAATGGTTGTTGGCATTTTTGTAATAGGATCAAAACCGAAGCCACTCTTCTCTACAATAGATTTGACAATAAAATATTCTTTCTTCAACCGCTGCTCCCTAAATTTTAGTTGATCAACAATAAAATTAGCTCTCGGGAACTGATTGTTCAAGCGTGTAGCCATGCTTTTCCATCCTTCTTTGGTCCATCCATTCTGACCACGAAATTTAGCAGCATCTGCATACTCTTTCATCACAGAAACTAGAAGGTCTAATTGAGCAGTGGTCCATGATGCTCTGTTTTTCTTTTCTGCAATTGGGGAACAAAATGCATCAAATAAAGCGTTCAAATCAACACAAACATCAGGAAAATTGACAATAATACAATCACTCTCATCCATGCTTTTGTTCAACACACATGTAAGGGGATGACCTCTGAATTATTCTTGACGACATGTGGTAGCTAGCTGAAAAATATAGTGCATGGAAGTAGCACCGTAGTGTAGTACTAGAATATAATATATGGATCAATTAGACTAATTATGATTAGCGGCAGTGACGACGGTGGAGTAATTAGGCAGACGACCTCTAAGCAATCTGAGGTATAAAAACCTTCGTAGCGGCGCCTTCACTGATCTCAAACGCAACTGCAGCTCGCTCCCTCGGGTTACCCGTGTGCATCATACCAGACTTTATAAAGGAGAAGGCACATCAATCGAACATATAGATTTTGGCTCAAACAAGGATTCATCCTTTGGAGATAGCAAGAACCAAATAGATCTAGTGCCCTGGCCTACTCCATCACGGGCGGAGGAAGGGGCCAGCGGTCGGCGTGAAGATGTGGGAGGAGCCAATGAGGGAGGGTGAAGGACACTCACCTTTGGTCTCTCCGTTGCCGTCTTGTTGTTTCCCCATGGCCGACGAGGAAGATTCGCGACAGGGCGGCGCGTCGGCGGCGTGGTAGGAGCGAGTTGATGAACAGAGAGGGGAAGGATAACGACGGAGACCCTTCTTTTCGGCTCCTCTGTTTTTTAAAAAGAGGTCTGAGGTTCTTTTTTTATGCAGAGAAAAAACCACAGTTTGGCCAATACTACAGTATTAAAACCACAGTTGTTATGGACTACCAAAACAGGTCATTGTAAAAAAATACTATGGTAATCTAAAAAACTATGGTATTATCAAAATACTAAAAAATTACTTTGCTATCAAACAGGGCCTAAGCCATAATATATATTACGGTTCTGGATGGTTAGCAGGATTCTCACAGAAAGGTAGACTAGCGAGTTCATTTTGATAACTTTACTTAATTATTTGCTGACTGTTTTTTTTAGCATCTGAATGATAATTTTTTATGCATGGATCGATCTGCCTAACATTACTTAGTCATTTACTATTCGCTGAAAATCCCCTTGAAATGTTGTAGCCTGGCTCGTTTCATTTCCTGGCCAAGCAGCCCCAGTGATCTTAAATATTTTGCTTCGTCAGATGGCGATTTTACCTTTTACCCTACGTGTCCTACGTCGAGGGGCCAGGACGTAGTAGTACGACTACGTACACTTGGGACAAACAAAATTCTAGCTATAGTACGACGTGCATGCAACTGTAGCAGCACATGCAAGCAATTGTAGCAGTACTAGCTGCTGTTGACCAATCAATCCGCCTTGACAAACAACTCATTAACGAAAGCTCCCGTGAAGTAGTACTGTATAACCCAGTACTTCAGAGGGTAACAGTGGATCAGAGATGTCATTACAGAGTGCACGCTGACGCTGGGGCTCACTGCTGCAGACAGCAGTGATACACATTGATGACGGTGACGATGATCTGGTCGGAGTACTCCTACTTGCGCTGGGCTGGGTCCCGCGCGTCAGTCATGTCAGGTGACGTCCGTACCATTACTCCCACATGAGTATTGGAGCATCTCCAGCCGTTGGCCCCCCAGTAGGCATAAAAATCGCCCCTGGGCAAGCCGGCGATACAATCGGCGCGGGGGTGGTTGGGCATCCAGCCGTCGCCCCAGGCGCCGATATTGGCCCCACTTTTCGGCCCACTCTCGGCGAATAAAGGCCTCATATGGGCGAGAATCGGCCCATATTCGGCGTGGTTCATCGTGGCTCGGCGTTGAATTCTTAACATAAATATTTTTTATCACATAGTTCATCACAGAAAATTAAATAGTTCCAAAATAGTACAACAACCAACAACAAATTGTTCAATATAAATTATATAGTTCAACAAAAAAACGCATATTTCATCACATGTCACGCCCGGCGTTATACGGCAGTTGATTATGCTGCAGTTGATTATGCAGATCCTTGAGCCTCCATAGGTGCTTCACCAGATCCTGCTGCAGTTGATTATGCACCTGTGGGTCTCGGATCTCCTGACGCATACTGAGATAGTCAGTCCAGGTTGCCGGTAGCTGGTGATCAACTTCGGCTAGAGGACCCTGCCTGTAGTATGGTTCAGTGTCAAACACTAGCTCTTCCTGCTCGCTTTCGATGATCATGTTGTGCAAGATGACACAGCAAGTCATGATCTCCCACATTTGATCTTTCGACCAGGTCTGAGCAGGGTACCGGACAACAGCAAATCGAGATTGGAGCACACCAAATGACCGCTCGACATCCTTCCTGCAAGCCTACTGCATCTTGGCAAAGTGGGACTTCTTGTCTCCTGGCACAGCGTTTGAGATAGTCTTCACAAATATAGACCATCATGGATAGATGCCATCAGCTAGGTAGTACCCAGGGTTGTCAGAATCACGATTCTACGACTTTACGGTCCAAACTAACTCCTCTGATTCTATGATTTTGATTCATATAATCTACGTTTTCTTGATTCTGACAGTGAAGATTCTACGACTTTACGATCCAAACTAACTCCTCTGATTCTACGATTTTGATTCATATAATCTACGTTTTTACGATTCTGATAGTGAAGATTCTACGATTTGCGATCCTGCCATCGGAGCTCCGATTCGATTCAAAATCGCGATTCTGACAACCTTGGTAGTACCCCTTGTTGTAGTGTCGCCCATTGACCTCGAAGTTCACCGGAGGAGAATGACCTTCAACAAGCTTGGCAAAGACAGGGGAGCACTGCAGCACGTGATGTCATTGTGAGTTCCTGGCATACCAAAGAAAGAGTGCCAAATCCAGAGGTCCTGTGTGGCCACTGCCTCAAGTACCACACTGCAACCGCCTTTGGCGCCATTGTACATCCCCTGCCAAGCAAATGGGCAGTTCTTCCATTTCCAATGCATGCAGTCGATGCTTCCAAGCATCCCAGGAAATCCTCTTGCTGCATTCTGTGCTAGGATCCGAGCATTGTCTTCCGCATTGGGTGTTCGCAAGTATTGCGGTCCAAACACTGCCACCACTGCCCGACAGAACTTGTAGAAACACTCAATGGTGGTGGACTCGGCCATGCGCCCATAGTCGTCGAGTGAATCACCGGGAGCTCCGTATGCAAGCATCCTCATCGCTGTCGTGCACTTCTGGATCGAGGTGAATCCAAGTTTGTCGGTATAATCCATCTTGCACTTGAAATAGTTATCAAACTCCCGGATGGAATTGACAATCCTAAGGAAGAGCTTTCGACTCATCCGATAACGGCGCCGAAATGTTTTGTCGCCGTGTAGTGGAGCGTCGGCGAAGTAGTCGGAGTAGAGCATGCAGTAGCCTTCGAGACGATGTCGGTTCTTTGCTTTCACCCGTCCCGGCACCGAGCCACCTCGCCGCGGCTTCTCGTTGCTCGCCAGCAGGGCGGCGAGGCCGACGAGGACCATGAGATGTTCCTCTTCCTGGACATCGGCCTCGGCTTCCTCCTCCAGCAGCGCGGCGAGCGCTTCCTCGTCGTCCAAGTCCATTGCCGAGGCAGGCAAATCGCCGAACACCTTGCGGGCGCGGTGGACGCGCACCCGCCGCTACACCGCCCTCCGCGGTCGAAAACGCCGGGGGAATCGCCCAGGCGATGGCGAAGAGGCTACCTCGGCGAGACCTCTACCCCTTTTCCGTCGGGGATGGGCTATCTAGCGGTGGCGGGAGGTGGGCAGCGCCGGGATACAGCTGTTTGTGGCCGAGCGCGCGGGGGGTGGGAGGCAAGCCGGGGAAGAAAAACTTGACTTTTCGACTGACTGCGTGGGCCAGCTGTGCTTTTCCCTTGCGCCAGAGCCCCCGAGTGCGCCGGGTTCGGCCTGCGGTCGCCAGGCCCAAAAACGGGCCGAACCGGCGGATTTCGGCGTCCTGGGGGCGCGACTGGGGCGTTTTTTCGGCGCCGGCGCCGAAAAAGTCGCCTGGGAGGGCCTGTTGGGGACGCGGCTGGAGATACTCTTATTATGTAGATGTATGCTACGTATGTTATCTTGCTGTTATATACTAGTACTGCTAAAGTAGATTTGATTTAAAACGAAGTCGTACGCCCTCCCGGGCTTATAATAAAGGGAAAAGTCTAAAAAAACCTTGTATTCGTATCCGAAGTCTGAATCGAACCTTGAACTCCAAATCCCTGAAATTGTCACCCTGTCCTTTCTAATCCCAGCCTACCCCGGTTGATTAGTGCTAATAGTTCATTTGCGCTTCGGGATTGCTGACGTGTAACGTATTAGGGTGGGATAGAGGTCATCTAGGGCTGACATCGGGCCCTCTTTTGAAAAGAAAAGAGACATCAAGCCCACTTGAGCTGCGGCAGGGGATAGGTGGGGAACGAGGAGGGGCGGCGGGCGGCCGAGGTAGCTATTGCGGGCGGCGGCGGCGGGCGGCGACTGAGGGGCGGCGGGCAGCAGGCTGCGTCTGAGGGGCGGCGGGCGGTTGCCGGTGCCCTAACGTGAGGATCCGATGGCTTTCCAGCCAGAGAAGCGATGCCACTGCAGGCCGCTGAAGAAGGCACCCCGCTAGATTTCGTGGAGCGACGAAAATCCTAGAAGAAGGCTGCGTGCTCAGGATTGTAAGATGCTCATCTTCCTCCTTTCTACTGAATTTCTTCATTCCTTTTTGATTATGTGAACTGTTTGGTATTTTGATTCAGACAGATGGTTGTGGGTATTTTTCTTGGCATGATCCTTGCTCCGCATTTGTTTGGCAACTACTTGTTGATCTTAGGGATTCAATCAGGAGGATGAATGGTGAAGTGACTGTGGCTAGAACAAGGGAGGAGAATTGGAGCAGAGGCTATACTGGCACAACAAATTGATGAGAAGAATGAAGAAATCTCTGGAATAAGGGCTAGGTGTGATAGGATGGAGAGAATTGCAATGTATAGCAGTGTTTTATATGGCATTACCGTGTTAGTGGTTGGTATATTTGCAGGCTTTGTGTTAGGTACAGGATCATTGTAATGGTTAGATGATGTAATGGTTGGATAATACATTTGTGTTGCAGTCATCTGCTAGTGATATTGATTCCTTCTGTGCCCCTTGCCCCTTCTGGTGTGTCTTGAGCAACTTTGCTTTTCTGTACATGAAATCTTCTCTGTTTGCAGCCTTTGCTATAGCCCAGAATTTCTCCTGTAGAGCATGCTCTCTGTGCTTCTTTCTCCAATTTGCTCTCTGTGATGACTAAAATAACGTATGCAAGTACTACAGTAGGTCGTGCTCTGTTTAGACGACTAGACATGATGGCTAAAATAATATATCAAAGGAGTACACTAGGTGGTTCTCCGTCTAGGCGACTTGAACTAATTACCTTTTGTTGGTCTGAAATGAACACCCAGCCTTCACCTTGATTATTGATGTCCAAGTCTTTGATCAGAAGGCAAATAAACGATTCCCAATTTTCTGTTGTTTCTTGCTCCACTATTGCCCAAGCAATTGGGTACATTTGGTTGTTAGCATCCCTACCAACAGCACAAAGAAGTTCACCTTGACATGCTCCTTTAAAGAAACAACCATCAAGGCGAATTACCCTTCTGCATGCTTTAAACCCCTTTTTCATAGCACCGAAGCAAACATAAAATCTCTGGAATATATTTTGGTCCACATATTTAGGATCCAATCCTACAAGAATGGTACTACCAAGATTGCTTCTCAACAATTCTAGCTGGTAGTCAAAGACCTTAGTGTATTCCTCTTTCATCCCTTGTAAAAGCTTCTGTGACACTATCTTCTTTGCAGCCTTGCACTTTGATGTTGATACATCAGCAAGGAAATCCTTCAAAATAGTGGCTTTAATGTTGTCAAACTTCCAAGTGGGGTTGGCCCTTAAGATATCCTCATATCTTCTAGCAATCACTTTAGCAGTTACAACGTGATTGTCCCTATTTGGAGCACACATATGTTCACTCTCATATGTTAAAACCTGAAATCTGGAACACCTGCTTGTCTTTGCACCATAAATGAGCCATGGACATCCTGGCCATCCACACTTGGCCCTAATTCTTTCATCCTCTGACTTCATGAAAATAATGCTTGTTTTTGTGAGCAGCCCATATTTTGTTAGTGCTTTTTTCATCTGATTCTTGCTCCTGAACACCATTCCTAAACAAAAAGTAGGAATCTCTGTCTTTGGATTATACCTGACGAACTGGCTCTTCCTCCTGACAACATGGCCATCATCATCTGTCTGATCATCATATGACTAATCCTCGTCATCTGATTCAAAGTAGTCTTCTCCTATCACTTCTTCCACATTTGCCACAAGATCTATTGGAATAGCACCTGAAGGAGTACTTTTAGCCCACTTCTTGGAGGCTCTAATTCTCTTTTTAAAAGCCTTTGCTTGTTCCCTTAGTTCAACATATTCTTCATCCAGTCCACTGTCATCACTACCTGCTACATAATCACTATCATCAGCATCACTGTCTGAATCTATAGAGCCACTGTCTTGGGGTAGTGCCTCTTCTTGAATTGTTGGCTGTTGAGTTCTTGCCCCAGTGATTGCGGCAGTACCACTTTGTGATGCAGCATCTATTACCTGAGAGCTACCAGTTATGAAATCTGCACATAAATTAACTTGAGAGCACAACCCTGTATCATCACTCTGTTTCTTCAGAAACTTATGTTTTGTAGGGCTCCTAAGTACTTTAGTTATTACTCCTCTCTTATTTGGTACAAGCACATGATCAGTTGTTGCAGTCAACTGAGTATTTGGAACAATGGCATTTATATAATCTTCTGCAGTAATAACATAGTCAGGTGCAGCATTACTTTCTTCATCAGCATCATTACCTATCTCATCCTCAAAGTCACTAACACTGTCTTCACTGTCACTTTCATTATCCTGCTCCCCGAAATATTCCACATAAACATCAGCAACTCCACGATCACTAGTGTAATCTTACAGCCAACATCATCACAGAGAAATAACAGGCCATTCACTAGTTCTTTACCAGGCAATAGTAAATAAAGTTTCATACTCTCTTTGAAGGTCATGTGATCACCAAGAAACCCTTTGACCTCTGGTAAAGACAATTTGTCCCTCTCTATTTCTGACATTGCCTCATCCCCCCCAACATAGTCCAAATTAGGCCCAATTCGAACAAATTGTCCACCAAAATGAAACCTCACATTCAGTTTCTCACATGGATCCATGCTGACAGCACGAACCCTAGCCTACATTGCCAAAAAAAAGTCCCCCAAAATCAATGGCGAATACAACTCATCAGAACTAAATTTAAGAGCAAATCCAACTTTTTCGAACAAACAAAGAGAACCTACAAACCTAAACTTTCCTACCCGAAAACCCTAACTACAGCAACTCATCAGCAGCCGATGCAACTACTAGAAGACTCGCGAGAGAGATGAGGATTACCGATCTTTTCTCCGTCCGTCTCGATCGTCTTCCTATCCCCAATATCAATCACCGGTCGTCATTGCCGCTGCACAGGAAGGGGAAGGAGAAGGAACGGGGAGGGGAACCGTCGAGGGAGAGGCAGAGGAGGGACGCAGCGATTTGGTGGTGAGGTTTAAGAGCCGACATGCTACGGCCCACGGCCAGTCCAGCTGGTGGGCATTTCTTGGCCCATCTCTGCCACGTGTGAAATCCCACAGAACACAAACGATGTCTCACGCAGAAAAGGCTGGGATAGGCTGCAATTAGAAAGGACAGGGTGACAATTTTAGGGATTTCGAGTTCAAGGTTCGATTCAGACTTCGGATACGAATACAAGGTTTTTTTTAGACTTTTCCCTATAACAAATATAATCATGCAAGTTAACGTGCATCAGCATGCCACGCCACGTTGGGTATCAATCTCCATTTGTAGATTAGTTGGTAGCATGAACTCAAAGGTGGATATGTATGGATCAAGATGGCTGATACTTTATCTTCCATCTTCAAGATTAGGCATAAACGAACCAGTAACGAACTATTAACCATCTAAAGATGTACGTACATGAAGTCAGAAGTCATGGAGTACTTATATGATATGGTACTACTCCCTCCGTTTCAAAATAGATGATTCAACTTTGTACTAACTTAGTACAAAGTTAGTATAAACTTGAGTCATCTATTTTGAAACGGAGGAAGCACTAGCTAGCTAGATAGCTTGCCGAAAGGTAAGATGGTGGAGCACATTTTTGTAACTAATGCTGCCGGTTCTTTGTTTATGCACTCATCGATCTATCAGCCTGACTTTAGTCCACTAATTATTCATTTATTCCCTGAAAAGCCACTTGAGCAGCATACCTCATTATGCATATGTCATGTGATGTGATTTGCACATTAAATTGAATAGGATTCAAATAATAGGAATACTACGTTTTCTATGTCAGCTGGCGTGCGAATCTCCAGGCGATGATTGATCGAGGATCTACGCATGCGTCCGTGCATGCATGTGCTGATGTGCAGCTCAAGGAGGAGACAGCACTATCATTACTTTTTTTTTTTGAGGTAGCACTATCATTACTCAATGCCGATGGACTGTCCAAGTGTCCATCACCTTGGTGATGATGTACCTGGGCTGGCAAATCCTATTTGCCGCCCGGTGCGGCAAACTGTCACGCCCTGCCATAGAGAGGTGATGTAGCAAAAAATAATCATAAATTCAAAAAACACCATTGCTTGGGGTTTTCAAAAAATGATCTTGTTTTCAAAATGTTTTTATGAATTGTGAAATGTTTGTGTTTTCAACAAATGTTTAGTATTTTAAAATGATTCTGTTTACAAAATTTGTTCGGAAATTTCAAAAAAAAAATTGGAATTGACCAACATTATTCGCGGTCTAGAAAAACTCAGTTTCAATTTTTTTGGAATTTCTAAAATGTGTAGAAAGTTTGAAGAATTTTCTCCACACTTTCAAAAAGTATTAACTTTTATTAAGAATATTCATTTTTAATAAATGTTCATTCTTTAAGAAAAGACAACAAGCCGGTCCCTACGGCGACAACGCTGCTACAGTACAAAGTATCACCATAGTGCCTCATTCGCTATATGGAACGACCCAATAAGGAGCGCGCCTGTGCAATCGCTCGAGTGTTTGAAGCAGCGATCTAAAAACAGACTGTTTGGCGCAGCGAGAGTCAACCTTTTTTTCGTACGTAGTAGTAGCGAGTGTCAAACTGGAGCTCCCCCTGAGCTTGACGGTTCTAATCGAATGAACGAACATTGATCTACTTTAAGCCCACTTGAAATATTATAGTCCCTTCTTGAACAGTGAAATATTATAGTCCAATCTAATCGAATGAATGAACGAACTGGAGCTCCCCCACAGCATGCGACTACAGTGACGCAGGAATGGAAGCGAGGGACTGCCCCTAATGTGCTGTTCCGGTTACGTCGCCGATAGGCGATTTCTAAAAGAAACCAGTATGGGGCACCCTATCCCTCGCCCATACCGATACGTAGGGAAGCCTCGCGTCAAGGGGAGCGCGACACTGATCGGCCCAGTCGTGCTGGATGCAACAGTCTTGTTTTTTTAAACTCTTTTTCGATTTTTCTACTTCCGTTTATGCTTCTAAATGTTCTAAATACAAACTCTGTAATATAAAATAACACTTGACGTTAAATATTTCAAAAGCAAATTAACGAAGCGTTTGAAAATTGTTAAATGTGTATAGATAAAAAGATTCTGATATATACAAAAATATTAGAAGAAATATACAATTTGTTGAAAAAGGTCAATCAAAGCATTTGAAAAAATGTTAAACAAGTATTTGTTAAATGTGTATATCAAAAGTGTGTACCTTGTCTTAAAAAATTAATCTTTTATTTGAAATTTCTAATAAGCATTTTAATTTTTTTAATTTACATAGAAAAATGTTAATCAAGCACTTATAAAATGTTAAATGTGTATAGAAACAATTTGGACCATGCATTCCGACAATCTTACTCTTGTATATGAAAAATGTTAATCAAGCATTTGAAAAAATGTTAATTTTTTATAGAATAATTGTTGACCATGTATACAAAAAAATTAATCTTGTATTTGAAAATGTTAAATGTGTATTTAAAATGTATTAGATATATGCCAAAAATGAATAATGTGTATGGCAAAACTAGATATAAAAAAGAATTTTTCGGAAAAGGTTAATCATATTTTCGAACAATGTTAAACATGTAAATAATTGTTTTTGGTACATACAGAAAATGTTGAATGTGTACTGGATTGTTTTTCCAAAAAACCCGATGAGTTCGGCAAAGAAAGTAAGAAAAACGATTAAACCCAAAAAACCAAAGAAAAGACAAAGAAACCCGAAAAAAGAAAATGAAAACCGAAGAAAACCATTGCTAAAGAAAACAAAGAAAGCCGAAAAAGAAACAAAAAAACAATGGAGAAACCCGACGGAAACAAAGAAAGAAACTAAAAATGTAGAAAATATAAAAATAGAAATATAGAAAGAAAAATATAAATTCAGTGAAAGCCAAAAAGAAACAAAAAAACAATGGAGAAACCCGATGGAAACAAAGAAAGAAACAAAAAATGTAGAAAATATAAAAAATAGAAATATAAAAAGAAAAATATAAATTCAGTGAAAGCCGAAAAGAAACAAATAAATAGAAAGAAAAAACCAGTGAAAACGGTGAAGGAAACAAAAACGGGCAAAAATTGAAGAAATGCGAAAAGACTTGATGAACAACGGATAAAAGCAAAAAGAAAACATAAAAGTAAACGAAAAAGAAAAAAACCCGGACTGAAAACTGTTATGTGCACTGCGTGAAACTACGGCCAGCAGTCAGTGAACATACAATGTTTGAAAAAACCTGAACAAATAGGCTGGCCCAGCTACAACAGGAAGAGCTAAAAGCTTTAGTCGAGACGGAACGATCCCTGGCTCTAAGCGAGATATAGTCGTTGCGATCAGTTCCGGTGAGATATAGCCCATGCATTCGTTGAGAGAGATGAAATGGTCGAATGAGGCTGTGTGGGCCGTGTTTCTTTATCTGTTGTCCTTTGGGTCATATGTATTTTGAGTGGAGGACTACCTAGTTAACCAGCAAAGATCCGCCGCCTCCACAACCTTTTGATCTGGCGCCATCCAGCGACCCAACCTTTTCGTCACCATTGCAGAAACATTTGCGACAAAGATTCTGTTACAGAAAGAAAATGTCTTAACTTCTTTGAAACATGTGTTGTTGAGAGTTTTTTTTTTGTCTCAACTCTTTTGCAACATGCGTTGTTGCGGAAGGACTTCTGCAACAGATATGATGTTGCCAATAATTGTCAAGTGGCAGAGGCACGTGTGGTGAAGGTCTGTCCGGCTGAGTAGAGGTTGTGCGTTGTCCGATCGTACTCAAATCTAACGGCTGCGCGGGCCGCGGAAATCTACACGTAATCAGCCGGCTGATTCTAATCATTTCTCTTTTTAAAAATCAAGCCTGACATAAAAATGCGAGCAACAATGTGAAAGAATATACGTTTTGTTCTTTATCAAAAAAAATATATATATATACGTTTTGTTCATTTGAACATCCTCATCATGCGAGGCGGCTACGTTATATACGTATGTTCCGACAGCTCAGAGCATAGAAGAAACAAAAGATTCACGAGTAGCTCCATCAACTGCTCCACGCGAAGAAAAGTGAAAACAACACACGCTACGCCAAGAGCGTGAGACTAGCTTGGTCTCGGAGACTTCCCACGATCGCTCTCCTCCTCATTCGATGCCATCGCGCCGCGTCGCCGTGATCGGCGCGCGAGCCTCTGGGCTGGTGGCGGCGCGTGAGCTGCGGCGTGTGGGCCACGTCCCCGTCGTCTTCGAGCAAGCCGCCTGCATGGGCGGCACATGGCTCTACGACGACGACCCTGACCCTGCAGACCCGCTCGGCGCTGGCGGCACGCACTCGAGCGTCTACGCGTCCCTCCGCATCAACCTCTCCCGCGAGTGCATGGGCTTCCTCGACTTCCCCTTCGTCGCCGCCGAGGGAGCCAAGGGCGACCCGCGCAGGTTCCCCGGGCACAGGGAGGTGCTCCGGTATCTCCAGGACTTCGCGCGGCGGTTCGATCTCCATGCGCTGGTCAGGCCCGGGATGGAGGTGGTCAGCGTCCGCCGCAGTGTCGGCGCCGCGGGCTGGAGGGTCTCGTACTGCTCGAGAAAGCTTGCCGGCGTCGGCCGCGAGATAGTGGAGTGTTGGGACTAATCTTGTTATTATGGCTGGTTTAGCTAGAAATAAGTGCACGTAGTCAGCTTAGTTAGTTGAGTTAGACATGCATGAGTTTGTTAGCCTGCTTGGCCGGGTCGTATGGCCATTCAAAAGGAGCTTCAAGGGCGGTGTCCGTGGGCGTGGATGTAATGCATGTAGGTGATTAATTAGTGCATGGAATTAGTTGGGTGAGTGGCCGTGCGTGGTGGCCGGTTTAGTAGGTGCGTCTAAGTCGGAAATTGGAAATGGCTCCTAAATGCATATGCACCCATTGCGTAAATACACATTTTGAGAAGTTGAGAAATTCCGAACAAAAACCCCGCGTGTATATCTGGACATTCTATGTACGTGCACAAAGTTTTCGGTGAAAAACGAGGTATTTTGTGGCTTGTGTAAAATAGACAATTTCTGATGCTTCATTACAACTATCCGTTTTGTATTTCTTTATCTTTTTTACACAAGCCACAAAAAACGTCTTTTTCACCGAAACTGTGCGCATGCATATAGAATGTCCGAATATACCCGTGGAATTTTTTTCTGATTTTTTCAACTTTTCAAAATGTGTATTTAGACAACGGGTGCATATGCACCTAGGAGCCATTGCCAATTTCTGCATGCATTCACTCTATTCTATTGTGTTGTATAATTTACTGTACTTCCTCCGTTTCTTTTTAGTCCGCTTATAAGATTTGGTCAAAGTCAAACTTTGTAAAGTTTGCCTAACTTTATAGAAAAAAATATTAACATCTTCAATACTAAAGTTATATGTTACGAAAATTAATTTCATCATGCATCTAATATTATTGATTTTATAGTGTGCATGTTGATATCTTTTCTTACAAAGCTAGTCAAATTTTACAAAGTTTGACTTTGACCAAATTTTATATGCAAACTAAAAAAAGGAGGGAGTATTTATATTGATGGCTTAATTAAGTTGTGGTGGTAGTAGGATACAGGACAAGTGGATTCGACATTTCCAGGGAAATTGCTGGCGTCGGCAAAGAGGTCCATGTTGCCCATCGCTGCTACCTTCAGCTGATTCCACGTGTGAGATGATGCAGATTGCTGCCCGCCGTGCCAACTTGTGGTTTCATCCTATGGTAAAGCAAAGAAGTCCGGCTGGCCTTCACATTAGGATTACACATTGATCTTTCTAGCAAATAACATGTCGGTTTTGCTAATTCTCACTCAGATAGAATTAACTAAATCTCTCACTCAGCCTCTCCACCGTATGATTTTACGTGGATATTCGTGCGGATTTTCTCGTTTTGTTTCCTCTTTTGTCCTTTTCCCTTTTAGTTGTTTACATTTTCTAATAATTATTATCTTTTTCATTTTGATTGATGACGCTTGAAAATTGGAATGCATGAAATGTCTCGCTCAGCTGAGATCTAGCCACACCCATAATACATAAATAATCACAAAGAGAAAAAAATACCATGATTGGTTGACGCTTGAAAATTGAAATGCATGAAGTGTTTGCAGATTGAGCGTGCCGAGGAAAATGGCAGCATGGTGTTCCAGGATGGCACTCGGATGAAGGCGGATGCCATCGTCCACTGCACAGGGTATGTACCCACATACAAATATCTTGTCAAATTATAACTATTTTGATCGTTAAAACATCTCGTGTGAACTAAATCTTAACCATCCTGGTGGGTGCATATGTACCACGGTATACAAGTACAGCTATCCATTCCTCAGTGACAAGGACCCTGTTATCTCCGTCGACGACAACCGCGTGGGCCCGCTATACAAGCATGTCTTCCCGCCACACTTGGCTCCTCACATCTCTTTCATCGGATTGGCCTTCAAGGTCGGTAGATGAAATCACTATAACACACACTTTTATGTGTATGCAATGACATGTAGCAATATATATAGGAGGGGAACTTTTGGTCTATGGGGACATATGCACCCTATATGAGATTTTTTTAGTAATTCAACAAAAAGTCAAAAAATTCTGAAAATATTTTTTAAATAAACTTGACCTTACATTGTACTTTTCAGAAAAATTTCACAAAAAGAAAATCCTCCTTTGACTTCTTTTCAAAAAAGATAAAATTTTGGCCATAATAGTGTGAATAGTGACCTATAATAGCAAATAAATTTTGTCTTTTTCTATGTGAAGTCAGCGTTGGGTTTTTTTGGTGAAAATTTATATACTAGTGCAAAAGTAAGTCAAGTTTATTCTAAAAAAACTTCTGAACTATTTTGACTTTTTGTTTAATTATTAAAAAAAGCATCTCCCTATAGGGTGTATATACAACTAGGAACCAAAGTGTATTTCCCAAGATATATACGGCTAATTTCATTGGTGCATATCGAGATCTATCTCCAGGATATCCTTTTCTCTGTGTTTCAACTCCAGAGCAACTGGGTTGCCGGAGTTCTTTCGGGAAGGATCGAGCTGCCATCACAAGAGGACATAATGCAGGATGTGGCTGTGTTTTACTCCAAGCTGGAAGCTCGTGGATGCCCCAAAAGATACACTCATGACCTCAGAGGTGGCAGTACGGTACGTACCTATATGTATACATATGCACATTCATTCATGTACATATATACTTCTAGATGAATAGACCATGATCATGTCCGGCCAGTCTATTTTTCTATTGATTTCTGCATTTAGTTTGAGTACGAGGATTGGCTCGCGGAGAAATGTGGGCATGAGGGGGTAGGAGGGTGGAGGAAAGCGATGTACGTCGCGGCGACGAAGAACGTGGTGGATCGCCCGGAGAGCTACCGAGATGAATGGGATGACGGACACTTGCTGCCACAAGCACACCAGGATTTCACCAAGTATCACTGACTGGTTTCCCGATCGACAACTATAGTCCTCCCATCTTGTTGCTAAAATGGCAAGGTCTCTCTCTTCTACCCCCCCCCCCCCCCCCCTCCTCCCTGTCTCACTCTCTCACGTCGATAATTTGTATGTTGTCGACATAAATGACGATGCATTAAGTGGTACACGGTATTGAAAACATATTATCCACAATCTCCTCACATTGCGCAAAAGAATAATCGACCGGTTGCAAATTATAGTTGGCTCCAAAATAAAAGAACCAACTAATTAAAGACTCATGTTTATCTTTCCATTGTTCACTTGTTGTTCTGATGGTTGTAACTTTTTGTAAATTCAATAACTATCATAAAGCACTATGCAACATTTCATCACAGAAAAAAGAACAAATATTGTCTAGTTATAATAGGAAACAGTTGATGCAAAAATATTCACTAAAAATTGGCTAGTCGTCGGCAGATAAATATTTTAATCAAGGTAGGGCCTGAGTACTACGCCCCGATGTCAATTTGATTCGCATATTAGTTTTTGTCTTCAGGCAAATAATGTTTGACCACATTTATATTTAAAAATATTAACATATACCATGCCAAAAACTACAGTATGCAAATATATTTATTGATGGAACCAATGGTATTGATTTAATACTATGAATGTCAATATCTTCTAACATACTAAGCTCACTAGATTTGGACCCGCCAGGGCTGTGGGGGTCCTAATGGGCCTCATGTGTAAGGATTTGTATCGCTGATTGAGGTTAATGCAAATCTAGCCGTAATGGGCCGACGAGTTTTCCAGGTATGAGAAGGAATTGCTTGATTTTTTCCTTTATTTTCTGTATTTTTCTATAGTTTTTATTTTTCCCTTTCATGATTATTTCCTATTATTCTTCTCTTTTTATTTTTTACATTTTAATTCATGAACATTTACTAAAATTTGTGAACATTCTAAAAAGTGAATATTCTTCAAAATGAACAAACCTTTTCTGAATTTATGAACATTTTTAAATTAATGAATATTTCTAAAGTTCACAAACATTTTTATAGTATTTGATTATTTTAAATCTGTGAACCCTTTTCAAATTCGTGAACATTGTTTGGAATCAACATACATCTAGTTTGCAATTTTTATAAAAATCCGTTAACATCTTTTAATTTAACAAAGTTTTTCAAATAAAAAATATGATAGCCGGTTTTTCATGACCTAGCATTGTAGTGAGTGAAAAAAAAAGCCAAGCTTGCGAGCGGAATAGGGAACTGAGCTGTGCAACTAAGAGCTTCACTGGCTGGCCCATGTGAGCATTAGAACAACAATTCCATGGATTTTGCGTGGAAGAAGAGCTCCTGAGGAGCTCACACAACCACTATCAGTTGACACACAGAGGCCAAAACATGTAAAGACGCATAACAATGCACCGAACAACTTCACTCTCCTCTGAAAACAAATATTGTCTTCAACAATAGCACAACACGATATACAAATGAAAAAACATCCTAGGACATAATTAAAACCGAATCCAAGGTACATAAAACAAAAACAAAATAACTAACTACAATAATCGGCTAGAGAAATAAGAGTTAATGCCATAAATGCAGAGCCACGGGGGTGAAGCACGTGTTAGCATCTAGTTTTTCTTCTATATAGTCAAGAGCTAGTAGAAACATTGATATTGCACACAACCAAAATATTTAAAAGGGAAATAAACAAAAATACATGACTTCCAAATGCCTGCCAAAAGCGGTCAGCGGCAGGTAGCAGCTACCATCAATGCCAATCACCGCCACTGGAGCACCCAAGCTATGTGAAAGGTTCTCCAATAAAGATGTCTTTTTGGGCTTATTTCTATGTCCAGTGTTATCTCCATCTTATGCAAACCAAACTAAAATGTTTTAAAGTATGATTTTCTTATTCTCGAGCTTACGAAACTATACAATCTATATACATCAGCATTGTCGTGCGAGGGCACGCGCCAAGTAACCCGGTGTTAGATGAAAAAATGTAAATTTACGATATTACCACTGAGAATTAAATGGAGAGATTCCTTTTGAGAACAATAAGACACTATATTGAATTCATGCTCTAGCCAACTCATCCAAAAGTCTGAACTGATGGGGCGGGCAATATATTTCAACACCCCCCGTCACATCTAGACTTATTAGTCCCCCATCACATCTAGACTTATTAGTCCTTAGACATGGGATTTATGTTGGCCGCAGAATCATTTTTTTAATACTGCATTGGCAGGGTCTTGAACTCAAGACCTCTTGGCTCGGATACCATATTAAGATATTCCTATCAACCAACTATCCCAAAAAGACCGATCTGATAGGAAGAGGAGATATAGTATATATGACACCCCCTTCACATCTGACGAGGATATGTAATGATTAACACCTCCCCTCACGCCCGACGTGGGCTTGGATAAATGATTGGGGAAAATGCGGGGACTGAGACTTGAACCCAAGACCTCAGGTCGGATACAATATTGAATTCATGCTCCAACCAACTCATCCAAAAGTCCGAACTGATAGAGAGAGGCGGGTAATACATTTCAACACACTATTAGCAATGAGCTACAACAATCAAACCATGAAAAAATAGCTCATGAAAACCATGGTGGGTGCGAAACACCCTAAAGATCATCCTATTGAAGAAGTATAATAATCAAAACAAATCAAGTAACAAAACAATCCAGGTCCATCCATTAGACTGAATCACACCAAAATCACCCCAAACCATGTTCAGAATGAGATACCGAACGCACAGATTCAGGGGTGTTTCGATGAGCTAATCGAGCACATGATCTGTGACCCCTGCTTGTTGTCCTTTGCTAATCAAGCCATCCATCACGGATAAACAACAACCCTGAACCACCCTGCTGTATCCCAGTTTGTGCTAGCCTTCTTAAGGCAAACTTGTTTAACTTATGTCTGTACTCAGATATTGTTGCTTCCGCTGACTCGTCTATGATCGAGCACTTGTATTCGAGCCCTCGAGGCCCCTAGCTTGTATTATGATGCTTGTATGACTTATTTATGTTTTAGAGTTGTGTTGTGATATCTTCCCGTGAGTCCCTGATCTTGATCGTACACGTTTGCGTGCATGATTAGTGTACGATTGAATCGGGGGCGTCACATACCGAACGCACAGATTCAGGGGTGTTTCGATGAGTTAATCGAGCACATGATCTGTGACCCCTGCTTGCTGTCCTATGCTAATCAAGCCATCCATCGCGGATAAACAACAACCCTGAACCACCCTGCTGTGGACCTATGACCTGAAAACTTGACAGCGACAGACCAATCATGTGCAAGGAGACATAACACATAGGAAAAAAATGGATAGAGGAGGGCAGCAAGAAGACTAAAAAAACCTTCCGCCGGTGACAGGTGCTTGTTGATGGCGAGCCAGACGGAGAGTTCCACCTAGCTCCTCTCCAGACCAACATCTCTCCTACCTCAAGCTGCTTGCAAGGGGCTTGTCGCTTGCCATGGATCTCCGGCCAGCCCCTGCCGCTAATCACCGGCGAGGCGCCCCCTTCCCTCCGCCGCGGTGACCCGCAAACCCAAAATGAAAGAGAAGTGCAATAGAGCAAAAAGAACCCGACACAAACAACCCAGTACGCGAGACCGAGGACCCTCGAGCTACCGAGATTCGTGCAGATCGGACCGCCACAAAAACAACCTGAGGCGAAATAACTTTTTTAGGAAAAGTGCAGAATTAAAAGCCACGTGCAGGAATAGCAAACCAGTGAAAAAAAAGGGGAAAAAAAAGAAGGCGGCTGTGAAGACAGGAGAACGCGACTTTTCCTCGTCCTGCGACTGCGACGCCAGCTGAAAGAAGCTGAAGATTCGCTAGCAGAGCACGCCAGAGACTTTCCCCGATGCCGTCCTGCTCGCGCGTCGCCGTGATCGGCGCGGGGGCGGCGGGCCTGGCGGCGGCGCGCGAGCTGCGGCGCGAGGGCCACGCGCCCGTCGTCTTCGAGCGCGCCGCGGCCGTGGGCGGCACCTGGCGCTACGACGCCGCCGAGGACGCCGCCGACCCGCTCGGCGCCGGCGGCGCGCACTCGAGCCTCTACGCGTCCCTCCGCACCAACCTCCCCCGCGAGAGCATGGGCTTCCTCGACTTCCCCTTCGTCGCGGGCCGCTCCTCAGCCGACCCGCGCAGGTTCCCCGGGCACCCGGAGGTGCTCCGGTACCTCGAGGCGTTCGCGCGGCGGTTCGACCTCCTCGGGCTGGTCCGGTTCGAGACGGAGGTCGTCAGCGTCCGCCGAAGCAGGGACGACGGCGCGGGCGCGGCGGGCTGGAGGGTCTCGTACCGCTCGAGGAGGCCCGACGGCGCCGGCGGCGAGCCGGAGGAGGAGGTGTTCGACGCCGTGGTCGTCTGCAACGGCCACTTCACCGAGCCACGCGTCGCCGCCATCGCCGGTAATTCCCTCGGCCCGATCTATCCCCTGCTGATGGCTAGCACTAGCAGTAGGCAGCATGCAGCTACTTCCGATGGATCCGATCTTTTCTGACAACCATGAGTAGCAGTTGCTCAATGGAATAGTTACGTTCAGCTTGCATTAGCTGTCTAAGGGTACCCGGGACTTTGCAATCGACAATTTGTTGCCTGAACTTCTTGCCGATGTAGCGAGCTCGTGGTCGTGGGCGAGGGAATTGCATCTTCTGCCAACAACACTGATGCGATGCGGTGTGATGAGAAATTCTTCAGGATGTCGGCCACAAGAGGGAAACAGATGGACAGGTTCGAGGACCACCACATCACCGGTAAACTTTGGCTATTTCTTTCAAATCAATCAGTGGCAGGGCTGCTATTGTCTCAGCTTTCTCCACTGTCGAGCAACGATCATTGCTTTGGCATACAGAGGCAAGCACTTGACCTCGATCATCCCTGGCCACCGCACCAATTCACCAGATTCAGAGAAGAGGCGGCGTCAAAGAAACTGACCATCAGATTTAGAGTAGCAACAGAGTTCTATTTCTGACAGTTTCAGATTGCAGATCCAGCAACATCTGAAGTCAATCCTCTCCAGTGAACCTGAAAGCGACCTCTTTCAGGAGCTCCCAAACAGCCCTCATGGCTGCTCTCAAAGCTCTGCTCCTTGTGCAAGCAATCACAGCGTGGAACTCGCCCTCCATTTCATTGCCACAAATCTCACACATGTTCTCCTTGACAGTTGTTCTCCTGAAAGCATTCTGTTTTGTGGCAAGCCAAAGATTTTGATTTTCTCACGAATTCTAGCTTTCCAAATCAGTCCCCAAATGTTTCTGTCACCTGCATCCCTAAAAGAGCTAGAGGCAGCAGCTGTAGCATTGTTTCTGATCTCATATGCCAGTTTATATGCACTTTTGATAGTGAAGACTCCGGACTTTTCATAGTGCCATGCTACACAGTCCTCTACCATATTTGAGGGAATTCTCATTTTGCAGATCTCTTCCGCATCAATGGGTTGGAAAATTTGGTTGATCAACTCTGTGTTCTACTCACTTGTATCTGGATGCATAAGTTGATTAACCCACGGAAGCCTCGATCTCTTTATAAATTCTGCAGTTCTGAGCCCGTCTTTCCTAGGTATCCTCTGAATCTGAATCTGAATGCTTCTTCCGTTTCCCACTCACCAAATCAGACCCATTTTTAAGAGCTAAAGGCCAAAGTTGATGCCTCTCCAGGCTGGAGACGCGTCCGAGGAGAAAACTGTATCCAGAAGGTTTCCATGTGGGTAGTATTTGGACTTCAGCACTTTAGCACAGAGGCTATCCGGTTTCTGGATAAGTCTCCAACAGCAAGGTCCGGTTGAATAAATGCATGTCACGGTAACGTATACCACCATCCCTCTTAGCTTTGTGATGCAATGAACCTTGCGCTGATCATCTTTGTCTCCCCACCAGAAGTCTCTTATGATTTTCTCATACTTTTCACAAAAGCCTATGTTCAACTTGAACACTCCCATGACATATGTTGGCAATGCTTGGACAACAGCTTTAATTTGACTTCTTTTGCCGCCTGAGACATGAACCTCTCATTCCAATCGTTGCACCTCTTCCCAAATCTGTGCATGATCGGTTGGAACTTGTCGTTCTTCATTCTTCCTTCAGGCGTGGTAGGCCCAAATATTTGCTTCCAAATGAGGAGGATTCCATGCCCAAGATTTCTTAATCTATTCTCTGACTTGCGACGGACAAGCTTCACTAAACAAAAGAGAGCATTTACTTTGACTGAGGAGCTGCCCGGTACATCTTCTTTGGAATAAGTTCAGTACACCATTGATTCTGGTGGCTTGCACAACTGAGACCTTGAAAAATAGTAAGCTATCATCCGTAAAGAGGACATTGATATTCCTGGGCTCCCTCGAGCAATCTTTAAGGGGAGAAGAGATCCGTTTGCAACCTCCTTGTTAAGCAAGCTAGCCAGTCCATCAGCCACAAACAGGAAATGGTAAGGACTCAATGGGTCACCTTGTCTTAAGCCCCTCGAGGGGGTTTAGCCTCCGACAATTCAGTGTTGCTTCTCACCTATCGATCCGATTTGCTGACATATGATTTTGTAGTGCAGGCGTCCATTGCTGGCCCGGGAAACAGATGCACAGCCACAGCTACCGCGTGCCTGATCCATTTCGTGGCCAGGTGCGCATCCACAATGTGTACTACTGTTCATTGTTATTACTCGATCGTGATTAACGTGCTAACTTACTAATTGGTTACTATTGTATTATTGGTGTCTAGGTTGTGATGGTGATAGGGTACCAACCGAGCGGCATGGACATCTCGAGGGACATCGCCGGTGTGGCCAAAGAGGTCCACGTCGCCATGCGATCAGAACCTCCTTATCAAATGCACACTACTACTGCGACTGGCCATGCCAACCTGTGGCTCCATTCCTGCACGGTACCCACTGTATACTATTACTAAACACTTGGTTTTTAATTTTTTAATATACCTAGATGATACCCCACGTATTGCTACAGATTGGCCATAATATATATATATATATATATATATATTTCAGTAAGATTTTGTTGTATAGAAGATGAATAATTGAGTTATTATTATGAGGCATACATATAATTTATTGTATCTTTGATTATTGTATAGTTTCAAAATATTTGTTAAATATAAATAGCGTGATAAACCTTTTCTCATGCATGATTGCATCCGTTGAGGTGGTGCTTCCCCCCTGCATGGTTACATGCTGAGGTGACTTATTTGAATATCTGTAAGAAATACTCCCTCCGATCCATAATCAGTGTTACAATTTTGACCAAGGTCAAACTGTGACACCTATTATGGATCAGAGGGAGTATATGTTAACAAGGATCACCTAACTAGTAGTTATTTAGGATTTGGTTTGCACAATGTTCAAATTCAAACATTTTGCAGATTGAGCGGGCGGAGGAAGACGGTAGCTTGGTGTTCCAAGACGGCAGCAAGATCAAAGCTGATGTCGTCCTGCACTGCACTGGGTATGTTACAACCGATTGTCAAATTATGTCTGAGATGATTGACGGATGGTTTATGCTAATTGCGTTGACGAATTGGTGGCTTGCTTGCAGATACAAGTATAACTTCCCGTTCCTAGGTGACAGCGACGACGAACTGGCCGGTGCAATCTCCGTGGACGACAACCGCGTGGGCCCGCTGTACAAGCACGTATTCCCGCCAATGTTGGCTCCTCACGTCTCCTTCATCGGATTGCCCTTCAGGGTCAGTCAATCAACACCTTTAGTTAATAATGGAATTTGGTCACGTGATGGATAGACAGCCCCTCAACCAAGCTTGTTTAGAAATTTGATATATGAAATTAATTAATGCATATATATGTTGATATGTCCGGACTGATGTATCGTCTATCTGGGCAGACGATCCCTTTTCTAGTGTTTCAGCTCCAAAGCAAGTGGGTGGCCGGTGTTCTGTCGGGAAGACTCGAGCTCCCATCACAAGAAGCCATGATGCGGGATGTGGATGCGTTCTACTCGGACATGGAAGCTCGCGGATGCGCCAAGAGACGCACTCATGACCTGGGACAAGGCAATCCGGTACGTATATGCATACATGCTTGCATTCATCCATGTACATATACATAATCAATCGATACTTTGATTTGGGCGTTTGTAGTTTGAGTATGAGGACTGGGTGGCGGAGCAATGCGGGCTGGGGAGGATGGAAGGATGGAGGAAGGGCATGTTCGTTGCGACGTGTAAGAACCTGGCTGATCGCCCGGACAGCTACCGGGATGAATGGGACGACGACCACCTGTTGCCACAGGCGCATCAGGATTTCAGAAAGCATTCCTACCTGACCGATCAATATTGAATAGCAGATACTGGATTGTTTGGCTTCGAGTCACTTGGTCGATCTTGCCCATTATTTGTATTGGCTGGCTAATTGTTTCAGCAACTACTTCAGTTTCCATATGCAAAATGTTGTAACCAGGTATTAACCTTGTACAGTCCTGGCAGGCAGAAGGACCAAACATCAAAGGAAACGGGAGTATTCATAACCCTATATCGCGCGTGTGGGCTGGCCCAACAACAGCGTTCGGATGCACGAAACAGGAACTCAAAAAGAAAAAGAAAAAAAAAACTGGAACTCATGTTGTTTGCCTGGTTTTATTTCCTTTGAACAGATTGAAAATGTATTACTCCCACCAATCCATATTAATTGTCGCTGATTTAGTATGAAAACCTGCTACAATGACAGATTTTAGAAAAAAAATATACATTTAAAAAATTGACCTAGAATACACATTTACAAACTTTGAAAGAAAATAATAATTACAAAATAATAATTTTTTACAATGTTTGCAGATTTTTAAGAACACAGAAATTTAATTAATTTTCGTGAATTTTGGAACCCAAAAAATCAAATCAAAAGGAAGTAAACCCGTGATTTTTTTTAAAAGGTGTCGAAAAGCGCTAAGGCGCAGGTGGGGTGGGGGGTGGGGGGATGAAATTATGAAATAAAGAAGTAAAGGCAGAAAAAGAAAAAAAAGGAAAACAAATCTGTAATACGGGAATTTTTCTATTTTGCGTATAACTATATTTTTAGGCGTGTGTACATTTTCCCAAAATTACACTAACATTTACAAACCCAAAGAAAACTGATAAAAATAGTAAAAATAAATAAAAAAAGAAAGAAAAAAGGAAAAATTCTATAATAGGGGAATTTTTCTATTTCGCGTATAACTATATTTTTAGGCGTGTGTACATTTTCCCCAAATTACAGTAACATTCACAAACCCAAATAAAACTGATAAAAATAGTCAAAAGAAATAGAAAAAAAATGAAAAAAGCAATGATATCCGAAGAAAATTGATGAAAATTGCTAAAGCAAACATAGAAGAAGAAGTAACAAACACAGAAAAGGAAGGAAAAGTTTTTTTAAAAGGAAACAAAACAATACCGAAGAAAGCACACTGAAGAAAAGGAAAATTAAAAAGTCCAATGAAACACGTAAAGAAGAACACCTTTTTTGCGAGATTAAAGAAGACCACTAAAAGGAAGAACAAGAAAAAGTGATGAAAATCGGATCACTCCTACCAATAGATAGAAACATCCCCTCAACAAAAAAAGAACAAACCAACAAACTGTACAAACAAGCAAGCCCTGTAATGAAAAGAAAAATCAACGAAACGACCGGCCCAGAAAACGCAGATACACGGAAAACCTTGAAGCGAGACATACACAACCATCTAAGGGTTACAGCTTTGCCTAAAAAAGAATCTAAGGGTTACAGCTTGTGAGGCCGAAATCCCTAATTGATTAGTACTCGTTGCAAAGATCACTCCAACACCCCATGTTGCGACAAGTGATGCACATGCAGCGCGCCACTTGTCGCAACCTGGGAGTTTTCCCTTTTCTTGTAGATCCATTTATTCAAAACGTTTTATCTCTCAAACCGTGCGTCCAAATCTTAAACCGCTTTCACCGTTGGATTCCTTGCGTCAAGGTCTTCAAAACTAGATCCCATGTTGATAGGTTTTGACGAACTTTTTTTTCACAAAAAAATCGAACGAAAAAACCGCGCCGGGAGCATCGGTTTTTTTCCTTTCCGAAAGAGGCACGCCCCTCGCGGAAGGAAAGAAAAAGAGAAAACGCATTTTTTTTCCGTTTCCGAGGAGGCACGGCCGTGACTCTCGCGAAAGCACATCTGAGCCTCTCGCGGAAGCAAAACCGTGACTCTCGCGAAAGGAAAAAAAACAGAAAACGCGTTTTTTTCTTTTCGAAGAGGCACCGCCGTGACTCTCGCGAAAGCAAAACCGTGCCTCTCGCGGAAGCAAAACCGTGACTCTCGCGAAAGGAAAAAAAGAAAACGCGTTTTTCTTCTGTTTCCGAGAGGCACGACCGTGACTCTCGCGAAAGCACAACCGTGCCTCTCGCGGAAGCAAAACCATGACTCTCGCGAAAGAAAAAAAAAGAAAAAACGCATTTTTTTCGTTTCCGAGAGGCACGACCGTGACTCTCGCGAAAGCAAAACCGTGCCACTCGCGAAAGGAAAAAAAATGAAAACACGTTTTTTCGCGTCGAAAAGCTAAGGAAGACCGGTGGAAAACCAAAACGTCGAAAAAAACAAAAAAAACTGTTTAAATAGCCGAAAACGCGTGCGGAAAAATTAAAAAAAAAACAAAATCCGGAGGGAGCGCCGAGAGCGCGACAGTGGCGAATGGCTGAGAGCGCGCCAAGTGGCGCTGATCGTTGCGAGGCTCCCGAAGGAGCACTCGTTAACTAGTGGCTCCCTTGTGAGGCTCCCGTAAGGCTCACTTTATTGGCGTGCGAGCGCGTCAAGGGATCGGCCCAGCTGCCGCCCCATCTGAATTTCGTTGTTTTATTTTTCTATACGCGTTTTCGTTTTTTTGGCATTTTGGTTTTTGCTGGGTTTTCCATGCGTTTTGGAGCAAAAACATTTCTGCGAAGCATAACTATGCTTCTCTAAAAAGAATAAAATTTTGTGCTTCCATGAAAAGCACAGATTTACTTCTTGTTGATGCACAAGTTTGCTTCAAGAGAAAAAAAATTTGTGCTTTTTCACGAGAAACAAAATTTTGCGTCTCGTGAAAGCACACATTTGCTTCCGTAATGCTACTCAGAAAAAAAAGAGTTTGTGCTTCTTGAAAAAGGCAAAAAGGTGAAAACCCGCAACCATGCTTCTACGTTCCGGTTTTTTCCTTCTACTTTTTCCATTATTAGTATTTTTGTTGTTGTTTTCCCGGCTCTCTTTTTTACCGTTTATTTGTTTCCTTTTTTCCCGATTTCTGATTTTTCATGAAAATAAAGTTTGTCGCAACCTATTAACATAAGATCTAGTTTCAAATATCTCGATGCGAGGAATCCAACGATGAAAACGGTTTGGGTTTGGACGCACAGTTCAAGCTATAAAATATTTTGCATAAACAAATCTAGAAAAAAAAGAAAACACATAGGCTGCGAAAAGTAGTGTCACTTGTTAGCACCTGAGAAAGTGGGATGACCTTTGCCAGGTGTACCATTAACAAGTGATTTTGAAATCAGTAAGGGTGACACATAACCCTAAATGTACGGGCTAGACATAATACAAATCATAACCCTATATCGTGCGGATGGGCTGACCCAAGATAAACGCTCTGACGCAGGAAACAGAAAAACCGGCTCCCGCTGTTTGCCTTGGTATTATTTTAAAAATAAAATAAATATATTATTACGACCTGCTTCGATAATGGATTTTAAAGAAATATGTTGATGAATTTTAAAAATGGACTTAATATTTTTTAATAAATTTAGGAAGAAAAATATACTTCTGAAAATATTCATAAATACTTACATTGTTCTCAAATTTAAAATTGAATACGAGAATTCACTATATTTTTCATGATTTTGAAACCCTGAAAAAGGTTATCAACGATAATCCAAAGGAAGTAAACTGGCGAAAAATAAATAAATGAAATCACAAAAAGGGAAACCCGAATGCAGGAAAAAAAATATGAAACAGGAAAACAAAAGAAAAAGTCAGATTTTTTCTGTAATACAATAATTTTGTTTTTCCACGTATAACTATAGGTTCCAAATGTATGTAAATTTTCTCCAAAATACACTAACATATATTTTGTATGTAAAATATGAACTTTTTTATTAAAATGTTTTACATAATATCATTGTTTTTTGGATTTATACATATAAGTAAAAACTTTACCCGATTAGCGAGTCACACTAAGAAGGTCCGTAAGTAGCTGCTGGCGAGCTGTTACTCTGAATGGACGAGGCATATGGGTTCTCTTTTGGTGGAGGCCACATAATTAAGTTGTGCTCCCTCTGTTGGAAATATGCCCTAGAGGCAATAAGAAATTGGTTATTATTATATTTCCTTGTTCATGATAATCGTTTATTATCCATGCTAGAATTGTATTGATAGGAAACTCAGATACATGTGTGGATACATAGACAACACCATGTCCTACTCCTGAGCGGTACGGTAATCCTGTCTTAGATATCATGTTGTTAGACAATACTGAACCTACGAGCTATGGAGAAGCGATGGTGGGCCCATATTCCGACAAATGGTTAGAAGCCATGAAATCCGAGATAGGATCCATGTATCAGAACAAAGCATGGACTTTGGTGAACTTGCCCGATGATCGGCAAGCCATTGAAATAAATGGATCTTTAAGAAGAAGACGGACGTGGACGGTAATGTTACCGTCTATGAAGCTCGACTTGTGGCAAAGTGTATTTTCACAAGTTCAAGGAGTTGACTACGATGAGATTTTCTCATCCGTAGCGATGCTTAAGTCCGTCGGAATCATGTTAGCATTAGCTGCATTTATGAAATCTGGCAGATGGATGTCAAAACAAGTCTCCTTACCAGTTTTCGTAAGGAAAGGTTGTATGTGATACAATCAGAAAGGTTTTGTCGATCCTAAGGATGCTAAAAGGTATGCTAGCTCCAGCGATCCTTCCATGGACTAGAGCAAGCATTTCGGAGTCAGAATATACGCTTTGATGGAGTGATCAAAGTTTTTGGGTTTATACAAAGTTTGTTAGAAACTTGTATTTACAATAAAGTGAGTGGGAGCGCTACAACATTTCTGATAAGTATATGTGAATGACATATTGTTGATCCGAAATGATGTAAAATTTCTGGAAAGCATAAAGGGTTGTTTGAAAGGAGTTTTTCAAAGGAAGACCTGGATGAAGCTGCTTACATATTAGGCATCAAGATCTATAGAGATAGATCAAGACGCCTGAGGATACTTTCAAAGAACGCACACCTTGACATGATTTTGAAAGAGTTCAAAACAGATCAGCAAAGAAGGAGTTCTTGGCGGTGTTACAAGGTGTGAGTATTGAGTAAGACTCAAGACCTGACCACAGCAGAAGAGAGAGAAAGGACGAAGGTCGTCCCCTATGCTTTAGACGTAGGCTCTACAGTATGCTATGCTGTGTACCGCACATGAAGTGTGCCTTGCCATGAGTTGGTCAAGGGGTACAATAGTGATCCGGGAATGGATCACATGACAGCGGTCGAACTTATCCTTAGTATCTAGTGGACTAAGGAATTTTCTCGATTATGGAGGTGAAAAGGAGTTCGTCGTAAAGGGTTACGTCGATGCGAACTTTGACGCTAATTCGGATGACTCTGAGTAGTAAACCGGATTTGTATAGTAGAGCAGTTATTTGAAATGGCTCCAAGTAACGCGTGGTAGCATCCACAAGATGACATAGATATTCGTAAAGCGCACACGGATCTGAAAGGTTCAGACCCGTTGACTAATAACCTCTCTCACAAGCATAACATGATCAAACCAGAACTCATTGAGTGTTAATCACATAGTGATGTGAACTAGATTGTTGACTCTAGTAAACTCTTTGGATGTTGGTCACATGGTGATGTGACCAGTGAGTGTTAATCACATGGTGATGTGAACTAGATTATTGACTCTAGTGCAAGTGAGAGACTGTTGGAAATATGCCCTAGAGGCAATAATAAATTGGTTATTATTATATTTCCTTGTTCATGATAATCGTTTATTATCCATGCTAGAATTGTATTGATAGGAAACTCAGATACATGTGTGGATACATAGACAACACCATGTCCCTAGTAAGCCTCTAGTTGACTAGCTCGTTGATCAATAGATGGTTACGGTTTCCTGACCATGGACATTGGATGTCGTTGATAACGGGATCACATCATTAGGAGAATGATGTGATGGACAAGACCCAATCCTAAGCCTAGCACAAGATCGTGTAGTTCGTTTGCTAAGAGCTTTTCTAATGTCAAGTATCATTTCCTTAGACCATGAGATTGTGCAACTCCCGGATACCGTAGGAATGCTTTGGGTGTACCAAACGTCACAACGTAACTGGGTGGCTATAAAGGTGCACTACAGGTATCTCCGAAAGTGTCTGTTGGGTTGGCACGAATCGAGACTGGGATTTGTCACTCCGTGTAAACGGAGAGGTATCTCTGGGCCCACTCGGTAGGACATCATCATAATGTGCACAATGTGACCAAGGAGTTGATCACGGGATGATGTGTTACGGAACGAGTAAAGAGACTTGCCGGTAACGAGATTGAACAAGGTATCGGGATACCGACGATCGAATCTCGGGCAAGTAACATACCGATAGACAAAGGGAATTGTATACGGGATTGATTGAATCCCCGACATCGTGGTTCATCCGATGAGATCATCGTGGAACATGTGGGAGCCAACATGGGTATCCAGATCCCGCTGTTGGTTATTGGCCGGAGAACGTCTCGGTCATGTCTGCATGGTTCCCGAACCCGTAGGGTCTACACACTTAAGGTTCGATGACGCTAGGGTTATAGGGAATAGATATACGTGGTTACGGAATGTTGTTCGGAGTCCCAGATGAGATCCCGGACGTCACGAGGAGTTCCGGAATGGTCCGGAGGTAAAGATTTATATATGGGAAGTCCTGTTTTGGTCACCGGAAAAGTTTCGCGTGCTATCGGTAACGTATCGGGACCACCGGGAGGGTCCCGGGGGTCCACCATGTGGGGCCACCGGCCCCAGAGGGCTGCGTGGGCTAAGTGTGGGAAGGGACCAGCCCCTAGGTGGGCTGGTGCGCCTCCCACAAGGGGCCCAGGGCGCAGGAAGGGGGGGAAGGGGGAAACCCTAGGCTCAGATGGGCCTAAGGCCCACCTAGTGGTGCGCCCCCCTCTCTCCCCCCTTTGCCGCCCCCCAAGTCCCATCTAGGGCTGGCCGCACCCCTTGGGGGGGGGGAACCCTAGATGGGGGCGCAGCCCCTCCCCCTCCCCTATATATAGTGGGGGTTTTGGGGCTGCCATACACATGAGACTTCCTCTCTCTTTGCGCAGCCCTACCCCTCTCCCTCCTCCTCTCCCGCGGTGCTTGGCGAAGCCCTGCAGGATTTCCACGTTCCTCCATCACCACCACGCCATCGTGCTGCTGCTGGACGGATTCTTCCCCAACCTCTCCCTCTCTCCTGGCTGGATCAAGGCGTGGGAGACGTCACCGGGCTGCACGTGTGTTGAACGCGGAGGCGCTGTGGTTCGGCGCTTAGATCGGAATCAACCGCGATCTGAATCGCCACGAGTACGACTCCTTCATCCGCGTTCTTGCAACGCTTCCGCATCGCGATCTACAAGGGTATGTAGATGCACTCCCCTTCCCCTCGTTGCTAGATTACTCCAGAGATTGATCTTGGTGATGCGTAGATTTTTTTTGAATTTCTGCTACGTTCCCCAAAAATGGCATCATGAGCTAGGTCTATGCGTAGTTTCTATGCACGAGTAGAACACAAAGTAGTTGTGGGCGTCGATTTTGTCAATTTACTTGCCGTTACTAGTCTTATCTTGATTCGGCGGCATCGTGGGATGAAGCGGCCCGGACCGACCTTACACGTACACTTACGTGAGACAGGTTCCACCGACTGACATGCACTAGTTGCATAAGGTGGCTAGCGGGTGTCTGTCTCTCCCACTTTAGTCGGATCGGATTCGATGAAAAGGGTCCTTATGAAGGGTAAATAGAAATTGGCATATCACGTTGTGGCTTTTGCGTAGGTAAGAAACGTTCTTGCTAGAAACCCATAGCAGCCACGTAAAACATGCAACAACAATTAGAGGACGTCTAACTTGTTTTTGCAGGGTATGCTATGTGATGTGATATGGCCAAAAGGATGTGATGAATGATATATGTGATGTATGAGATTGATCATGTTCTTGTAATAGGAATCACGACTTGCATGTCGATGAGTATGACAACCGGCAGGAGCCATAGGAGTTGTCTTAATTTATTGTATGACCTGCGTGTCAATGAAAACGCCATGTAATTACTTTACTTTATTGCTAACCGTTAGCCATAGTAGTAGAAGTAATAGTTGGCGAGACAACTTCATGAAGACACGATGATGGAGATCATGGTGTCATGCCGGTGACAAAGGTGATCATGCCGCGCCTCGAAGATGGAGATCAAAGGCGCAAGATGATATTGGCCATATCATGTCACTTTATGATTTGCATGTGATGTTTGTCATGTTTACATCTTATTTGCTTAGAACGACGGTAGCATAAATAAGATGATCCCTCACTAAAATTTCAAGAGACGTGTTCCCCCTAACTGTGCACCGTTGCGAAGGTTCGTTGTTTCGAAGCACCACGTGATGATCGGGTGTGATAGATTCTAACGTTCGAATACAACGGGTGTTGACGAGCCTAGCATGTACAGACATGGCCTCGGAACACATGCGAAACACTTAGGTTGACTTGACGAGCCTAGCATGTACAGACATGGCCTCGGAACACAAGAGACCGAAAGGTCGAACATGAGTCGTATAGTAGATGCGATCAACATGGAGATGTTCACCGATGATGACTAGTCCGTCTCACGTGATGATCGGACACGGCCTAGTTTGACTCGGATCATGTATCACTTAGATGACTAGAGGGATGTCTATCTGAGTGGGAGTTCATTAAATAATCAGATGAACTTAATTATCATGAACATAGTCAAAAGGTCTTTGCAAATTATGTCATAGCTTACGCTTTAGTTCTACTGTTTAAGATATGTTCCTAGAGAAAATTTAGTTGAAAGTTGATAGTAGCAATTATGCGGACTGGGTCCGTAAACTGAGGATTGTCCTCATTGCTGCACAGAAGGCTTATGTCCTTAATGCACCGCTCGGTGTGCTGAACCTCAGCGTCGTCTGTAGATGTTGCGAAACATCTGACATACACGTTTTGATGACTACGTGATAGTTCAGTGCGTAATGCTAACGGTTTAGAATTGTGGCACCAAAGACGTTTTGAAACGTCGCAGAACATATGAGATGTTCCGAAGACTGAAATTGGGATTTCAGACTAGTGCCCACGTCAAGAGGTATGAGACCTCTGACAAGTTTCTTAAGCCTGCAAACTAAGGGAGAAAAGCTCAATCGTTGAGCATGTGCTCAGATTGTCTGAGTACCACAATCGCTTGAATCGAGTGGGAGTTAATCTTCCAGATGAGATAGTGATGGTTCTCCATAGTCACTGCCACCAAGCTATTAGAGCTTCGTGATGAACTATAACATATCAGGGATAGATATGATGATCCTTGAGCTATTCGCGATGTTTGACACCGCGAAAGTAGAAATCAAATAGGAGCATCAATTGTTGATGGTTAGTAAAACCACTAGTTTCAAGAAGGGCAAGGGCAAAAGGGATACTTCATGAAACAGCAAATCATTTGCTGCTCTAGTGAAGAATCCCAAGGTTGAACCCAAACCCGAGACTAAGTGCTTCTGTAATGAGGGGAACGGTCACTGAAGCAGAACTACCCTAGATACTTGGTAGATGAGAAGGCAGGCAAGGTCGACAGAAGTATATTGGATATACATTATATGAATGTGTACTTTACTAGTACTCCTAGCAGCACCAGGGTATTAGATACCGGTTCGGTTGCTAAGTGTTAGTAACTCGAAATAAAAGCTGCGGAATAAACGGAGACTAGCTAAAGGTGAGATGACGATGTGTGTTGGAAGTGTTTCCAAGGTTGATGTGATCAAGCATCGCATGCTCCCTCTACCATCGAGATTGGTGTTTGCGTTGAGCATAAACATGATTGGATTATGTTTATCGCAATACGGTTATTCATTTAAGGAGAATAATGGTTACTCTGTTTATTTGAATAATACCTTCAATGGTCTTGCACCTAAAATGAATCTCGATCGCAGTGATACACATGTTCGTGCCAAAAGATATAAAATAGTAATGATAGTACCACATACTTGTGGCACTGCCATTTGAGTCATATTGGTATAGAACGCATGAAGAAGCTCCATGTAGATGGATCTTTGGACTCACTCGTTTTTGAAAAGATTGAGACATGCGAACCATGTCTATTGGTATATATGCATGAAGAAACTCCATGCAGATGGATCGTTTGGACTCACTTGATTTTGAATCACTTGAGACATGCAAATCATACCACATGGGCAAGATGACTGAAAGGCCTCGTTTTCAGTAAGATGGAACAAGAGAGCAACTTGTTGGAAGTAATACATTTGATGTGTGCAGTCCAATGAGTGCTGAGGCACGCAGTGGATATCGATATGTTCTTACTTCACAGATGATTTGAGTAGATGCTGAGAATATTTACTTGATGAAACACAAGTCTGAATTATTGAAAGGTTCAAGTAATTTCAGAGTGAAGTTGAAGATCGTCGTGACAAGAGGATAAAATGTCTATGATATGATCATAGAGATATCTGAGTTACGAGTTTGGCACACAATTAAGACATTGTGGAAAGTGTTTCACAATTAATACCGCCTGGAACACCACAGTGTGATGGTGTGTCCGAACATCATAACTGCACCCTATTGGATATGGTGCATACCATGATGTCTCTTATCGAATTACCACTATCGTTTATGGGTTAGGCATTAGAGATAACCGCATTCACTTTAAAAGGGGCACCACGCAATTCCGTTGAGACGACACCGTTTAGAGAAACCTAAGTTGTCGTTTGGGGCTGCGATGCTTATGTGAAAAGGTTTCAGGCTGATAAGCTCGAACCCAAAGCGGATAAATGCATCTTCATAGAATACCCAAAACAGTTGGGTATACCTCCTATTTCAGATCTGGAAGCAAAAGTAATTGCTTCTAGAAACAAGTCCTTTCTCGAGGAAAAGTTTCTCTCGAAAGAATTGAGTGGGAGGATGGTAGAGACTTGATGAGGTTATTGAACCGTTACTTCAACTAGTGTGTAGCAGGGCACAAGAAGTTGTTCCTGTGGCACCTACACCAATTGAAGTGGAATCTTATGATAGTGATCATGAAACTTCGCATCAAGTCACTACCAAACCTCGTAGGTTGACAAGGATATGTACTACTCCTGAGCGGTACGGTAATCCTGTCTTAGATATCATGTTGTTAGACAATACTGAACCTACGAGCTATGGAGAAGCGATGGTGGGCCCATATTCCGACAAATGGGTAGAAGCCATGAAATCCGAGATAGGATCCATGTACCAGAACAAAGCATGGACTTTGGTGAACTTGCCCGATGATCGGCAAGCCATTGAAATAAATGGATCTTTAAGAAGAAGACGGACGTGGACGGTAATGTTACCGTCTATGAAGCTCGACTTGTGGCAAAGTGTATTTTCACAAGTTCAAGGAGTTGACTACGATGAGATTTTCTCATCCGTAGCGATGCTTAAGTCCGTCGGAATCATGTTAGCATTAGCTGCATTTATGAAATCTGGCAGATGGATGTCAAAACAAGTCTCCTTACCAGTTTTCGTAAGGAAAGGTTGTATGTGATACAATCAGAAAGGTTTTGTCGATCCTAAGGATGCTAAAAGGTATGCTAGCTCCAGCGATCCTTCCATGGACTAGAGCAAGCATTTCGGAGTCAGAATATACGCTTTGATGGAGTGATCAAAGTTTTTGGGTTTATACAAAGTTTGTTAGAAACTTGTATTTACAATAAAGTGAGTGGGAGCGCTACAACATTTCTGATAAGTATATGTGAATGACATATTGTTGATCCGAAATGATGTAAAATTTCTGGAAAGCATAAAGGGTTGTTTGAAAGGAGTTTTTCAAAGGAAGACCTGGATGAAGCTGCTTACATATTGGGCATCAAGATCTATAGAGATAGATCAAGACGCCTGAGGATACTTTCAAAGAACGCACAGCTTGACATGATTTTGAAAGAGTTCAAAACAGATCAGCAAAGAAGGAGTTCTTGGCTGTGTTACAAGGTGTGAGTATTGAGTAAGACTCAAGACCTGACCACAGCAGAAGAGAGAGAAAGGACGAAGGTCGTCCCCTATGCTTTAGACGTAGGCTCTACAGTATGCTATGCTGTGTACCGCACATGAAGTGTGCCTTGCCATGAGTTGGTCAAGGGGTACAATAGTGATCCGGGAATGGATCACATGACAGCGGTCGAACTTATCCTTAGTATCTAGTGGACTAAGGAATTTTCTCGATTATGGAGGTGAAAAGGAGTTCGTCGTAAAGGGTTACGTCGATGCGAACTTTGACGCTAATCCGGATGACTCTGAGTAGTAAACCGGATTCGTATAGTAGAGCAGTTATTTGAAATGGCTCCAAGTAGCGCGTGGTAGCATCCACAAGATGACATAGATATTCGTAAAGCACACACGGATCTGAAAGGTTCAGACCCGTTGACTAATAACCTCTCTCACAAGCATAACATGATCAAACCAGAACTCATTGAGTGTTAATCACATAGTGATGTGAATTAGATTGTTGACTCTAGTGAACTCTTTGGATGTTGGTCACATGGTGATGTGACCTGTGAGTGTTAATCACATGGTGATGTGAACTAGATTATTGACTCTAATGCAAGTGGGAGACTGTTGGAAATATGCCCTAGAGGCAATAATAAATTGGTTATTATTATATTTCCTTGTTCATGATAATTGTTTATTATCCATGCTAGAATTGTATTGATAGGAAACTCAAATACATGTGTGGATACATAGACAACACCATGTCCCTAGTAAGCCTCTAGTTGACTAGCTCGTTGATCAATAGATGGTTACGGTTTCCTGACCATGGACATTGGATGTCGTTGATAACGGGATCACATCATTAGGAGAATGATGTGATGGACAAGACCCAATCCTAAGCCTAGCACAAGATCGTGTAGTTCGTTTGCTAAGAGCTTTTCTAATGTCAAGTATCATTTCCTTAGACCATGAGATTGTGCAACTCCCTGATACCGTAGGAATGCTTTGGGTGTACCAAACGTCACAACGTAACTGGGTGGCTATAAAGGTGCACTACAGGTATCTCCGAAAGTGTCTGTTGGGTTGGCACGAATCGAGACTGGGATTTGTCACTCCGTGTAAACGGAGAGGTATCTCTGGGCCCACTCGGTAGGACATCATCATAATGTGCACAATGTGACCAAGGAGTTGATCACGGGATGATGTGTTACGGAAAGAGTAAAGAGACTTGCCGGTAACGAGACTGAACAAGGTATCGGGATACCGACGATCGAATCTCGGGCAAGTAACATACCGATAGACAAAGGGAATTGTATACGGGATTGATTGAATCCCCGACATCGTGGTTCATCCGATGAGATCATCGTGGAACATGTGGGAGCCAACATGGGCATCCAGATCCCGCTGTTGGTTATTGGCCGGAGAACGTCTCGGTCATGTCTGCATGGTTCCCGAACCCGTAGGGTCTACACACTTAAGGTTCGATGACGCTAGGGTTATAGGGAATAGATATACGTGGTTACCGAATGTTGTTCGGAGTCCCGGATGAGATCCCGGACGTCACGAGGAGTTCCGGAATGGTCCGGAGGTAAAGATTTATATATGGGAAGTCCTGTTTTGGTCACCGGAAAAGTTTCGGGTGCTACCGGTAACGTACCGGGACCACCGGGAGGGTCCCGGGGGTCCACCAGGTGGGGCCACCGGCCCCAGAGGGCTGCGTGGGCTAAGTGTGGGAAGGGACAAGCCCCTTGGTGGGCTGGTGCGCCTCCCACAAGGGGCCTAGGGCGCAGGAAGGGGGGGAAGGGGGAAACCCTAGGCTCAGATGGGCCTAAGGCCCACCTAGTGGTGCGCCCCCCTCTCTCCCCCCTTGGCCGCCCCCCAAGTCCCATCTAGGGCTGGCCGCACCCCTTGGGGGGGGGACCCTAGATGGGGGCGCAGCCCCTCCCCCTCCCCTATATATAGTGGGGGTTTTGGGGCTGCCATACACATGAGACTTCCTCTCTCTTTGCACAGCCCTACCCCTCTCCCTCCTCCTCTCCCGCGGTGCTTGGCGAAGCCCTGCAGGATTGCCACGCTCCTCCATCACCACCACGCCGTCGTGCTGCTGCTGGACGGAGTCTTCCCCAACCTCTCCCTCTCTCCTTGCTGGATCAAGGCGTGGGAGACGTCACCGGGCTGCACGTGTGTTGAACGCGGAGGCGCCGTGGTTCGGCGCTTAGATCGGAATCAACCGCGATCTAAATCGCCACGAGTACGACTCCTTCATCCGCGTTCTTGCAACGCTTCCGCATCGCGATCTACAAGGGTATGTAGATGCACTCCCCTTCCCCTCGTTGCTAGATTACTCCATAGATTGATCTTGGTGATGCGTATAATTTTTTTGAATTTCTGCTACGTTCCCAACACCCTCCGTTCCAAAATTCTTGTCTTAATTTTGTGTAAATACGGATGTATCTAGTTATGTTTTAGTGTTAAATACATCCGTATCTAGACAAAGTTAAGACAAGAATTTTAAGAGTACACCAATTGATTCCCTCAAGAAGAAAAAAAGACGTACACTCTTCCATGTGGGTGCATGGTACATACGTGGAAGAGAAGACAAGGTGTTAATGGCAACCAGGTTCTACCCAAGAGATTAGCTATGTCGATTACTGTCCCTACGACAACCTTGGAGATGGTGCTGAAGGAGAAGAGATGGATGTGAAAGCTCTTTGAAGAACCCTGGGAAGCTCAATAATTTTGATGTGTCGCGTGATGAGAGCACTGAAAATGCCGCCACAGGTGTTATTAGAAGAGATTGCAAGAGTTTATTAATTGGCGCCAGTGGCGTAGCCAGGATTTTCGGCCAGGATGGTCCAATTGATATATACAATATTTACATTTAAAACTATATTACTGTCCTTACGACAAACTTGAAGATGGTGCTGAAGGAGAAGAGATGGATGTGAAAGTTCTTTGAAGAACCCTGGGAAGCTCAATAATGTCGACGTGTTGTGTGATGAGAGCACTGGAAGTGCCGCCACAGGCGTTATCAGACGAGATTGCAAGAGTTTATACAATATTTACATTAAAAACTATATAACATACAAATATATTTAAAAAAATGAGACCAACCCAAGGGCTAACCCTAGTTGGCATTTTTTTATAGGATAAACTCCGCGAGCACCGCGCGTCCGTGCTGGGACTCCCGTGCCGGGACTCGAACTCGGGTGGGCTGGCAGCAACCTCAGCTGCCCAGCTAACGGGTCGACGCTCGGTCCTCACATACCAATATATTTAGTAGAGGTAGAGGTATTATTAAGGACAGTATAACCGCACCTAAACCGAGCCCTCTCACGCCTCAGCATTTTTGACCGTTCGATTTTGTGTGTTGAATGTCCAGGGTCGTCAGATCTCCCTCATGAGTGCGATGTCTCGCTAAGTGGGCCAGCTGTACTATCCATGGCTACTCTGGAGGAAAAATCGGAGTGTTGTGGTTGATTGGGCCGTATGCGCGCTGTTGCAGGCCCGTGTAGCGTGGGTATAACCAAGGCCTGTAGAATCATGGGGTCGTTTGGCTTCTGCCCTTCCGCTTCGGCGCTTCCCTCTACCTATCTCTCATGGACGATCTGGCGGCGGAGCGGCGCATGGCATGGCAAGGCGAGGGAGATGGCGAGCCCGAGGGGAGCTCCAGGCAGCCCTGAAGGCATACCAGGCATGTCCCCCTGCTCAATAGTGTTTGGCGCTCGAGGCGGCTCGATGAAGGAAATAGAAGCCCTAGATCGTTGTAGCCAGGTCCAATCACAACAACGGCCTCACACATCACCTCGCTGTTGGTTGGTGTGGATTCAGAGGCAAGGTGTAGGGGAGGATCGCGGTGACACCGGTGAGGATCCACACCCAATTTTGTTTACGTGCCACAAATTTCTCATGGATGACGGTGAGATTCTTGATTATGCATAGTTTGGGTTCATATAGGAAGAAGTCTAGGCACATAACAGTTGGCATGGAGAAGCTTTCGTTGATGTTCCTTGAGCTGATCACAAGGTACTCGTGATGACAAGTGGGTCAAGGATGGCCTTGATGCGGAACGGCGTCTGGATTATTTGGCACAGACAACTGAAGGAAATATGCCCTAGAGGCAATAATAAAGTTGTTATTTATATTTCCTTATATCATGATAAATGTTTATTATTCATGCTAGAATTGTATTAACCGAAAACTTGATACATGTGTGGATACATAGACAAATAGAGTGTCACTAGTATGTGTCTACTTGACCAGCTCGTTGAATCAAAGATGGTTGAGTTTCCTAGCCATAGACATGAGTTGTCATTTGATTAACGGGGTCACATCATTAGAGAATGATGTGATTGATTTGACCCATTCCGTTAGCTTAGCACTTGATCGTTTAATATATTGCTATTGCTTTCTTCATGACTTATACATGTTCCTATAACTATGAGATTATGCAACTCCCGAATACCGGAGGAACACTTTGTGTGCTACCAAACGTCACAACGTAACTAGGTGATTATAAAGGTGCTCTACAGGTGTCTCCGACGGTACTTGTTGAGTTGGCATAGATCGAGATTATGATTTGTCACTCCGATTGTAGGAGAGGTATCTCTGGGCCCTCTCGGTAATGCACGTCACTATAAGCCTTGCAAGCAATGTGACTAATGAGTTAGTTGCGGGATGATGCATTACGGAACGAGTAAAGAGACTTGCCGGTAACGAGATTGAACTAGGTATTGAGATACCGACGATCGAATCTCGGGCAATTAACATACCGATGACAAAGGGAACAACGTATACTGTTATGTGGTTTGACCGATAAAGATCTTCGTAGAATATGTGGGAGCCAATATGAACATCCAGGTTCCGCGATTGGTTATTGACCGGAGACGTGTCTCGGTCATGTCTACATAGTTCTCGAACCCGTAGGGTCCGCACGCTTAACGTTCGATGACGATCGGTATTATGAGTTTATGTGTTTTGATGTACCGAAGTTAGTGCGGAGTCCCGGATATGATCACGGACATGACGAGGAGTCTCGAAATGGTCGAGTCGTAAAGATCGATATATTGGAAGCCTATATTTGGACATCGGAAAGGTTCCGGGTGAATTCGGGAATTTACCGGAGTACCGGGAGGTTACCGGAACCCCCCGGTAAGTGTATGGACCTTAATGGCCCATAGTGGAGAGAGAGAGAGGAGACCAGGGCAGGCCGCGACCCCCTCTCCCTCTGGTCCGAATTGGACTAGGAGGGGGGCGGCGCCCCCCTTTCCTTCCTCCCTCTCTCCCCCTTCCTTCTCTCCTAGTCCAACTAGGGAAGGGGGGAATCCTACTCTCGGTGGGAGTAGGACTCCCCTTGGGGGCGCCTAGGAGGCCGGCCCTCTCCCCCTCCTCCACTCCTTTATATACGGGGAGGGGGGCACCCCATGGAGACACAAAAATGATCATTGATCTCTTAGCCGTGTGTGGTGCCCCCCCTCCACCATAATCCACCTCGGTCATATCATCATAGTGCTTAGGCGAAGCCCTGCGCCGGTAACTTCATCATCACCATCATCACGCCGTCGTGCTGACGGAACTCTCCCTCGACACTCTGCTGGATCGTGAGTTCGTGGGACGTCGCCGAGCTGAATGTGTGCAGATCGCGGAGGTGCCGTACGTTTGGTACTAGGATCGGTCGGGCCGTGAAGACGTACGACTACATCAACCGCGTTGTCATAACGCTTTCGCTTACGGTCTACGAGGGTACGTAGACAACACTCTCCCCTCTCGTTGCTATGCATCACCATGATCTTGCATGTGCGTAGGATTTTTTTTGAAATTACTACGTTCTCCAACAACAACCCTCCCTTCTCAGTTATATCTTCATATTGTTTGTTTTGTATAATATCAAAGCATTGCTTTTCCTAACAATGTTCCTGGCATGTGTTCGATGCAATGCAAAACAGGAATCATTGTACTCTAATATTCTTTACTTTCTGTCTTTGAGGACTACAACATGCACATGCTATAGCAGTTGCCATTTGTTTGTTATTCACAGCCTCACACCGATAGTCCATGGCTGGAATTGATTTTCATTGGAAGCTTCCCATAAATTTTATATTTCAGATGAGATAAATATTTGTGTTGGCTTAAGAGGCATTGGAACTGCAGCTGGTTGGATATAAGAAAGTGCAATTCTAACCACATCAATATTCCCCAAGATCGACCTTGTGCGAACGTCAACTTCAACTTATTACAATTCAGTATCCCATGTACTTTATGATCATATTACTATCCCTATGACTTGCATTTACGGAATCAAAATTGATGCATACTGTTGAATAATGGAAGCGTCAAGAGTTGCGATTTTCAATATTTGTAGTAGTTGTATATATGGATGTATCTTTAGCTACATGTCTGACCACCCTTTTATGGAATACTAATATAGAGGTTACAGTTTGTAATCGTACAATTTTTCCTGGCTATTTAAAAGACTGAATATTGTGTTTTTAGGCTGAGTTTGGAAGTGGTGTGCCCATGCCAGTCAAATTTACATTTGAAGTATAAATTTATAATTTTGTCATCATGAGAAATATGATGCGTTTTGCAACGGGGAACTGAAGTACTCCGAGGCAACCTTCGACAGGAGTTGGTCTAAGGTCAGTGCATTACTTAATACATACGTTGTTTTTCTTTGACATGATTTAGCGAATTTCCAAAATTTGTGCTAATTTCTTTTCCAGTATAATATAAACTACCTTGGTATAATCTTCTGACATCATCCAGTCTGAAACCAATACAAATACCTTTTAGGTTATTACCTCACCTACGTTTTGTTTAGAGGATTACCCCCGCCAACGTTGTGATGCTAATCTGGCTACATGCAGGTGATGATTTCGTTAGATAGGAACTTGACTTCTTGTACTTTTAACGGCTAAGTATTGTCGAAAGCATCCTATTTTATCCTGTTGTAACTTTTTTTTAGAGTTGCTGGTATATGCCAGCGCATGACATGATGAGGCTTTGCTTCGTTAGCATGCTTGTGTGTAACTTTTTCCTCAAATATATATTATTTCTATGACATACTTGTGATTGTGTGATTGAATTAAATCCCCCACCTAAATATTTCTTTCTGTGCTGCATACAAAATTTTGTTTGGTGTATTTGGACCATGTGGATAATGCAAAACTTACTTTGCATGTAATGTATATTTGGACGAAGCACCTATAATATTATTGAACTTTAGTAGCACAACAATAACCGATGCTTATTATTCAAGCCTGATATTTTAAGAAGTATTCTATCAACCTTTGTAGGGAATGGTTTGCTAACCGATATTTGTACTGTTTTGTTGAAAAATAGAATTGTATGTAGGAGAACTGAAAATACTAGACTATGATAAACTTATCGGTGTAACTACCACCAGTTGATAAATTGTAAACTAGATGTGTATGTGGTAGATTAAGGAAAAAAGTGTGCCTTATGATCGAAATTCAAATATCAACAAAGTACAATTAGTAAGAGAAACCAAGATTGCCCAAAGTTACTTCCATGCTTTTGCTTTTCAGTGCTTAAAGAGGTCTTTCAAGGCTAATTGTGTGTCGCCTTCAGAGTTGCTTCTGTGTCAAAATAGCGCATATTAGAACACATATACTCAGACTTTGTTGATTTATCTTACATGAGACATTTGGTATATGTTTTGTTGTATATATATTTATAGAAATTCCTTCTATTCCACTAGAAAAATGGACGCGTCTGAGAGATTATAGAGCACTAAAATTGCGGTTTGGGAAGATGTGATTTTTGGAAAGCAAATACTGCCTTTTTTGTGTGCAAATCAATTATACTACTTAAATTAATAATGATAAAATAAATTTGCTTTTAAATATATATGGCCTAATATTTTAATTTTGTACCAGACACCGAGGTACTTCCATGGTTGTATATCCACTAACTAGTCCTATATGCTGCTGATTAAATTACATATTATATTAAAATATGTCTACCTATTTTGCTAGAGTGAAATGCCTATAATATCATTCTATCGATTATTAAGATCAATGTCAAACTAGACGGGTGCAGCAACGCGCGCCTTTAACGATCTAGTGTGTGTTAACATGAGGGGACCAATGCCCCCCTCTCCCCAGCTTTAAACTTATTTAAAAAATAAATAAATGGAAGGACTTGGATAGGAAATTTCATAGCCTTTGCCCCCCCCCCCCCCCCAACACTCATGGTTTGTGCTCTCCGCGGGAAGAGATATAGGGTCTGTTTGGTTTGGCACTCCTAGCAATCCAGCAAAAAAATTGACGTTGACTTCAGTGCTGGCCTCTATTTGAACCTTGTTCAATTTTTTGGTTCGCCCCGGCCCCAACAACTTTCCTTGTTGGTTTCTTAGCCAATGACCAGCGGCAAAATCCTCCTCCAACTATTTGACGCGCCAATATTGGCATATAGTGAGCACAGGAAGGATCCAAACTAACCTGTCGTCTTGCTCTATCAATAGAATGTATGTGTAAGTTTAATTTTTGCAACAATTCTGCAATAAAAAACCCTCATAATTAAACCTTCAAGGCAAAATCAAACTTTGAATTGAAAATGGGAATCATATTTTAAATCAGAAAGGCGTGAAGTCCGTGCTCGCTGGGAAACCGCATCTGCGCCGCCGCTGGGAAACCCCCCCTCCGCCCGCCCTCGCTGCGTCGCCGCTGGAGGGCTGACCGGCGAAGGCACGCTGCTCCTCGTGATGGCGGCGGCGGGGTGATTCCGTTCTCCCCCTCCTCCCATCGCGCCTCCCCATCATGCCCCGCCCCTAAATCCGTCGCCGCCGCATGAACGCATCACCTCCCCGCCCACTTCCGCCGCACCGCCGCCGGGGGCCGGCCAACCAGTCGTGCCACGCCTCGGGAAGACGGCGGTGGGACAGATCCGTCCCCTGCGCTCCCCCCGCACCCACCCCGCGTCACGCAGCTCCTGCGCGGGCGCCCACCTCCCAGCTGCTGCACTTCTCTGCCAGTACGGCGACGGGCGCGGCGTGCCGGCCTCGGCCTCAGGACGCTGTCCCCAGCAGTCCTCCCTCCCCTCCGTGCGCAGCCCAGCCCTGTTGGTGCTGCCGCCCTTGGTTTTGGCGTGGGATCTGCGGCCGGTAACGTGGGTGTCCGCGGCCTGCCTTCCTGCAGGCGGCCCCCCTCATCACCGGCGACCCGTCCTCTCCCTCGAGCCACGGCGACGGCTCTCGCGGTGGCGACGAGTCTACTGTGCTAGTGGCAGTCATGAAGCCCTCAAGGTGGGTACTTGCTGGTGCTGCTCCGGCCCCGACGACCTTGGACCAGCGCCCCTCCGGTGTCCTTGGCTGTCGGCGTCCTCCGCTGGGCGGCTCCAGCCTCGGCGACCTAGCAGCTGCGTTCCTTCCAGCTTGCCTGGCTCCCCGACGTCCCGACGACTATGGCCACGGTAGCCAGGATCTGCGTCCCTCCAGTCCTTGGTTGCCGGCGTTGCCGATCACCGTCGCCCAACCCCCTCATGGTTCGCTTCACCGCCTGCCCTACGCTGTATGCCTCAAAGCCTCCACTTTTGCCAGATCCAGTGCTCGTGGGTTCGGAGGCGGTGCCACCCTCCGACGGCATATGCAGCCCTGCCAACCCCCTTCCGACATGGTGGCTCCGACCGGCGTTGGCTTCCTCATATTTATTTCCAGATACGGCAGCTATGGGATTGCTCAGTCTCAGGCCAGGGAGAAATCCCTGCTCGGCTTGCCGATGCTGGCAGCGGCGGCGTCTGCGGATTTCGTTTCCTTCTTGGAGGCGCTTTCAAGGCTCTCGGTTGCGCCCCTCTTCGAGCTCAGGGGAAACCATAGGTCTGGTTCCTCCGAACCAGATGGCGACGACGTCTTGGCGTGGTGCTCCTTCTTGAAGGCGCCATCTTGCTTGCTCGCGGTGTCCCCGGTTTTGGTTCTCAGGATGTTGGTGCTCTTGTTGGTTCGATGTTGCCGCTCTTGGTTCGGGCTTGGTAGGTTTTAGCTGTGATGTATCCTCTGTTCGGTCCGAGCATCCCTTATCCTTCTGCTCCGGGCACCATGTTCACGCCTGTCTGCGTTCGTGTCAAGTGTTGTACCTCTATCTGTTCTCATTCTATTCCTTCTATCAATGCAGTGATACGCAGGCTTTGCGTATTCGCAAAAATAAAAAAAACTAATCACACATGCATACAATGTTTTTTTGTGGCTGAATATATGCATACAATGTTACAATGTTGAATGTGCAAAACCGTAAGCTTTGAAGAATGGGCTCATGTTGGGAATTCATTTAGGTTGCAATAGAGTTGTTGTTAACTCTGATAGCCAGTTGGTGATTGACGCGATGATGCAGGGTGGATCACTTTTTAGAAGGTGCTCCTGCTCAACATCGAGGAGTCCAAGCGCCCCGCGAGGGCGGCCTCCTGGGCAAAAGCAGCCCGACTCGCCAAGGAGCAGGCTTGCGTTGCCTGACATCTAGTTGGGATCATCTCTTCCTCCTCCTCGTCTGATAGTGGCATGCCGAGAGACGACGACAATGACTCCCCTCCGGCGGCCGACGCCTACGCCAAGGAGCACAATCGGTACTCCAGTGACCCCAAGAGGAAGGGACCTGTGAGGAAATGGTGAAGTCTGCCACCGTCCCCCTCCGTTTATCTAGGTGTGGTGATGAACCTGTACATTTTGGGCTCGATTGCAAAACTTTATCCTAGATCTATGCTATGTTGTTATGATCAAATGTGATCTATGTAGATGGGTTGTATGGATTTGGGAGGCGGATATGTGAGGGGGTGGCTGCCTACGCGGACAAATAATGGGTGATCGGTCATTGTCAACGGACTATAAGGAGCCAAATTTCTCTCTCATGATTGTAGATGCTCTAACAGACATGTTACACACATTCCTAGCTAATGGACCTGCCAAGCAGCTGATGTAGTCCTGCACGCGCTCGGATCTCAATGCTTTAAAAACGGTGAAGACGACTGAAACAAGTTTGTGGTCAGTCAACTGTCCCAAATTTTGTTTTGAGTCGACTGACCTCTAGCGGTCTAGCTGGTCCAAAATAGTATAGAGAGAGGCGGCTGTGAAAATAGGAGAAGCAACTGGCAGTTTTAAAGAAACTAAAGATTGACGCGCGAATGGAGGAAAATGGCCAGCTCGATCAACTGCTCCACATGAAAAAGACGACACACGCGACGACGAGAGAGCATGCCAGCCGAGACTTGGAGACTTTTCCTCCTCCGATGGCATCGTCGCGCGTCGCCGTGATCGGCGCGGGGGCGGCCGGCCTGGTGGCGGCGCGGGAGCTGCGGCGCGAGGGCCACTCCCCCGTCGTCTTCGAGCGCGCAGCCGGCGTGGGCGGCACCTGGCGCTACGACGACGCGGCGTCGGCGGACCCGCTCGGCGCCGGGGGCGTCCACGGTAGCCTCTACGCGTCCCTCCGCACCAACCTGCCCCGCGAGTCCATGGGCTTCCTCGACTTCCCCTTCGTCGCCGATGAGGGCTCCGTTGACCCGCGCAGGTTCCCCGGGCACCAGGAGGTGCTACGGTACCTCGAGGCGTTCGCGCGGCGCTTCGATCTCCTCGGGCTGGTCCGGCTCGAGACTGAGGTGGTCAGCGTCCGCCGCAGGGTCGACGGCGCGGGCGCGGGCGTGGCGGGCTGGACGGTCTCCTACTGCTCGAGGAAGCTCGCCGGCGGGGAACTACAGGAGGAGGAGCAGTCGGAGGTGTTCGACGCCGTCGTCGTCTGCAACGGCCACTTCGCCGAGCCCCGCCTCGCCGAGATCGCCGGTAAGCTAGCATGTACGTGGTACTGCTCAGTGGTCAGTGAAGTTACTAGTAAAATATTCATGGCGGTCGATCCATGAACGATGTGCAGGCATAGACGGTTGGCCGGGGAAGCAACTGCACAGCCACAGCTACCGTGTGCCCGACCAGTTCCACGGCCAAGTGCGTATCATCTACTCTCTTTGTTTTCATCTTACTTTTCATACTAAGCAATTAAATCGAACTTTGTAAAGTCTTACCTAGCTTGTTTATACTAGATGACAATATAATCATTTACAATAATAAGTGGGGATATACTCAACGGTGAATCTAATATATTGATTTGGTATTTCAATGTTAATGTTTTTCTATGAAGTTGGACAAAGATTGACTTAGGGGTTAAGGCAAATCTAATATGCTGAGTAAATAAAAACGAAGGGAATATAATCCTTGCATCACCTGAATTTCTTGTGAATTTTTGACTGAGCGGCAGCACATGAGGAACAACTGCATGTTAATTGTATGTTATTCGTTGCTAGCTTAGGTCGTAGTGGTGATAGGATACCACCCCAGCGGGATGGACATCTCGAGGGACATTGCTGGTGTCGCCAAAGAGGTCCACGTTGCTATCCGATCGGCGCCCTGTGGAATGCAGAGCACTACTGCCCATGCCAATCTGTGGCTACATCCCATGGTAATTACTTGGTACTACTCTACAATTTAGCATCAGCAACTTCATTTTTTTGCGGGTAATCAGCAACTTCATTATTCTTCATTATTCTCAATTGCGATGCTAAATATCCTGTCAGACACAATCAACAACTTCATTTTGCTTCTTACTATGTGGAAAATCTGAGATGCAAGAAACAAAAAGGTCTTCCAAGACTTAGAGGTCCACCCACAAACCAAAATCAGAGACATTATCAAAGATCTTACTCAATGATCACTGGTCACATTGTTTTAAAATTGATATGCTTGTGCTTATGGGTCACGCCGGTCTGTGGCGATTACCTCTCTTCACGCTTTGTGTGACACGTACACCCTGTAAACTTAACACAGTTTGAAATACACCCTCCCCCCCTCCCCTGACCATTTCCGAAGAAAAAAAACCTACTCCCTCTGTTCCATAATGTAAGACGTCTTTTGACATTAGTGCATTATAGGACGGAGGGAGTATGTAGTATCATCATCACCGTCAAATCCAATTCCCACACATCACCTCAAGCTAGAGATGTACTGTTTATTGCAGATCGAATGTGCCGAGGAAGATGGCAGCGTGGTGTTCCAGGATGGCAGTCGGGTCAAGGCGGACTCAGTCGTGCACTGCACAGGGTAAGTGTGTATATATCATCACAGACTAATTCTGGATGCAATCGTGCTCGTACATGGTCGATGATTACATATGTTGGCGGATGTGCATTTATACAAACGGTCATATGTATATAGGTACAAGTACAGGTTCCCGTTCCTGGAGGAGGATGGTATGGTGAGCGTGGACGACAACCGCGTGGGTCCGCTTTACAAGCACGTGTTCCCGCCACAGATGGCCCCTCACATCTCCTTCATTGGATTACCATTCAAGGTCGGTCGGCCGATCAGTAGCTTAATTTGCTTACTATTGGATCTGGTATCCCATAGCTTAAATGTTTGATGCGGATCTCAATGTGTCTCTCTAGTCGATCCTTTTTCCAGTGTTCCGGCTCCAGAGCAACTGGGTGGCGGGAGCACTGTCAGGAAGGATCGAGCTCCCGTCACCGGAGGAGATGATGCTGGATGTCATGGCATTTTACTCCGACATGGAAGCCCGCGGATGGCCCAAAAGATTCACACACAACCTGGGAGTGGAAGCATGGACGGTCAGTGCAGTGTAGGAGTACTACCTACGCTACATATACATGTCATTCATACTTTTCGATGCTTATATATATAGTAAACTTACATACTTTTCGATTCATATAGTAAACTTAATTATATACAGAACCTGCTTTCGCATGTTGCAGTTTGAGTATGAGGACTGGCTGGCGGAGCAGTGCGGGCTGGACAAGATGGAAGAGTGGAGGAGGGTGATATACGTTGCGGCCAGAGCGAGGGTGTCGGTCCGGCTGGAGAGCTACCGCGACGAGTGGGACGACGACCAACTGCTGGCCCAAGCACACAACGATTTATCTAAGTATCTCTGATGTCGCCTCATCGACCGCTACGGTTTAGCTTCTGTTGGCTTCTCGTCCCTTCGGGGACATGCGATAAAAGAGATTAGATGAACTTGCGGAGAAATAACTAAAATCTAAAGAAAGGGCTTTAAAAAGAGTGAACTAGCCACGACAGAGTAATATTCTATCACTAGACCATTGGTGCTTCAAAGAGCATTTGACTTGAAAATAGTACATGATTCTATGAATATTTTTACTCCTAACACTACTGTTTTGCGGGGATACTCCTGACACAGTTAGTAGACCAAATTGACAAAAATGTCACATTAGGAACAAATTGTGTTTGGTTTGAGTCCTGCAAAAAATAAAATAAAAAATAGCCCATCCGAAATTTTGACATCACCAAAGCAAAATCATGAACAAAATTTGGCAAGTCATTGTTAGTAGGATTACAGCTATCGTACCTAGCAAAATTGCTAGACCTTCATTTGGTTTGCACCCAACCAAATTCATAAACACTTGATTCCTTTTCAGTATTCATGATGAGCCAACAGCCAACACGATTTAAAAATACTTAGTCCACTACAATATGACAAAACACACGGAGTGGGTGTGTAAAAAGTACTTCCTCTGTAAGCAAATATAAGACGTTTTAGGTCAATACTTAGTGATCTAAAATGTCATATATGCGTTTAAGGAGGGAGTACATATTTTATTTACTGTACTAACAGCTATAAAGCTAGTTATTTACTGTACTAACCGCTTTACAACACCGAACAATATTAAGTAATAAACACTTACCAATATCACAAGTTGGGCTGCAACATCATGGGCGAGCCAGAAGCACCAAAATTTGGGCATTGAAGCAAACAATTGCCAAATCTTACGGTCCAGCTAAAAAATAGGTCTGCTAAAAAAAGCTAAAAAATAGGCATGGTCGACGTTGGTTGTAAACTAAACATACTTAAAATTAACACATCGGTTTCAAATAATAATTTTAGAACCATATAGGCAAGCATATTCTTAGGAGCAGAATAAGGATTTCTCTTTTTTTTTTTTTCTGAATAAAGGAATTCTCTCTTCACTCTGAAGACAAGCACACCATCACAGCCTAAACATACGACCACATCTGGAGCTCTCGGCATGCACTAAAAAGTTGGATGTGTCTAGCAAGCAAACATTATCCAGAAGACTCAGTGTTAGGAAAATCCTTGTCTGCAAAACCTCCCGGCGACCAAATAGGGAAAGCACATTGCCTGGTCATCAAGCGTCGTTCGTAGGCAGAAAACGCCGCACACGCCACATGCCCCAGGTGCCCCAGGAGCTATGGACCCCCATCAACCGTTCTATGATGCATATTTTCCTGTTTTATTGTTTTGAACATGTTATTTTCATGTTTTAAGCAAAACTTATAAGTCAAATATCATAACTAGAGCATCTCTATTACAGTCATAGTGACTGGAGCAGACTGCCACGAAAGGGTTAGTCTGCTATTGAAAATTTCGAATACCATGGGCATGTTAGTTCATAGAATAAATGTGAGGATACCTAGATTGGTTCTATTCTATAGTGTTTTTTTTTTTTTGGGAAAAGACAAGCGTATACAAGATAACAATTTATAAATACATGATATTTTTGAAATAGTCATCACCAAGACTTGGATAATATATAATCACCCACGGCTTAACGTGCTCCATTGTGGAGTACAAATTTATGAAACATTTTTGGTTAATTCATAGGTTTTTGAAACTAGATTGTAATATCAAAATGTACAGTTTGCAATGATTAATCCAGATCTGAAGCATTAAAAGATATATTTAGCAAAGACAAATGGAATCTTTTTACATAATCAGGTAGCAGGACATATTTTTAGGACACCAATATCTGGTGATCGATCGTCAGGGAGGGAGATCCAACGACCGAATATGTCACTGGGGCGAGCTGTTCCTAGTGAACGGATACCCTCCCCCCCTCCCCCGGTGGGCTGCCGATGAACAGGAGGCCGTTGCTGCCATCCGTGCCTGGAGATGTGCCCGACGCCGTTGCAACGGACACACTTAGTGGGGTTTGTGCACTCGCGGGAAATGTGGTCATCCTCCGCATAGTTGTAGCAGCAGCCAATGAACCGTGTCGGCATGCGCGAGTTGGGGGCGGCCTAGAAGAAGGGAGCGTGCGAGGGCGGCCTAGAAGAAGGGAGCGTGCGAGGGCCGTCCGTCCGTGGCGAGGTGGGGCGCTCGCGGTCCCGGCGACCTCGCTTGGTCCGCCATGGCGCGTAGCCTGGTTATAGTCATGTGAGGCGGCTGCGTTCCGACAGCGACGAGTACAAAAAAACTGATTCACGACCAGAAAAATGGCCAGCCCGAGCAACTGCTCCACACAAAGAAAATAGCACACGCAACGATGAGAAACTAGCTTGGAGACTTTCCTCGATGCTAGCTCGTCCTCCTCCGATGTCATCGCGCCGTGTCGCCGTGATAGGCGCAGGAGCGGCCGGCCTGGTGGCGGCGCGTGAGCTGCGGCGCCAAGGCCACGTTCCGGTCGTCTCAGAGCGCGCCGCGGCCATCGGCGGCACCTGGCGCTGACCCGCTCGGCGCCGGCCGCGCCCACTCCAGCGTCTACGCCTCCCTCCGCGTCAACAGCTCCCGCGAGTGCATGGGCTTTCTCGATTTCCCCTTCGTTGCTGGCACGGAGGGCGACCCGCGCAGGTTCCCGGGGCACGGGGAGGTGCTCCGGTACCTCGAAGCGTTCGCGCGGCGGTTCGATCTCCATGGGCTGGTCCGGCTACAGACGGAGGTGGTCAGCGTCCGCCGCAGGGTTGATGGCGCGGGCGCGGCGGGATGGAGTGTCTCGTACTGCTCGACAAAGCTCGCCAGCGTCGGTAACGAGGTAGAGGAGGAGGTGTTCGACGCCGTGGTTGTCTGCAACGGCCACTTCACCGAGCCCCGCCTGGCCGACATCGCCGGTATTTAACCATCCAATTAAATTGCCAAAACGTCTTATATTTAGAAACAGAGGGTGTAGTTAGTTGGGTGTGTGGTTATTTGGCATGGTCATGGAGACAGGGTGAGCTGAGCTCAATGATCACTTGTTGCAGGCATAGATGGCTGGCCAGGGAAGCAGATGCACAGCCACAGCTACCGTGTCCCAGACCCATTTCACGGGCAGGTGCGCCATTGTCATCAACTCATCATCGACCACCTTCAATTCACATGGCTACTAATATTGGTGACTTAATTAGGTTGTGGTGGTAGTAGGATACCGGAGCAGCGGATTTGACATTTCGAGGGAAATTGCTGGGGTCGCCAGAGAGGTCCATGTTGCCGATCGCTCGCTACCTTCAGCTGATTCCACGTGTGAGACTGCCCGCTGTGACAACCTGTCGTTTCATCCGGTGGTAAAGCACTCTGCCCTTTGCGATTGATCTTTACAATCTTGTATATATCGGTTTTTCTAATTCCCACTAGGATGAGAATTAATTAAATCTCACTGAACATATGTTTCGGCTATATTATTATCTTACGTTGATATTCGTGTGAATTCACCCTTTTGTTTACTATTTTATCTTCTTTTTCATTGATTTTTTTTCTAGTTTTCATTTTGAGAAAAACATGAAAAAAACCAACAAGTACTCCCTCTGTTCCAAAATATAGTGCATCCGCGCTTCCCGATGTTTAATTTTGACCATAAATTTAACCAATGAGACCGACTACGGCGGGAGCAAAAATTATACCACTTCTTTTGAAAACGAATTCACTGATATAATTTTTGCTCCCGCCGTAGTCGGTCTCGTTGGTTAAATTTAGGAGGACGATAACTGCCACACGTGTGGGCGTTAAGGGGTCTACTCACATATTTTGTGTGGTGTCTAAGGGGGTGTTTGTTTCCAGGGACTTTTTTATGTAGGGACTAGAAAAAGTCCCTCTTAGAGACTTTTTTACCAAACGGGAGGGACTTTTTAGGGACTAAACTAGGCATTTGGGACTAAATGAAGAAGACTCTTAAGGAGAGTCTTTTTGGGACTTTTTGGACTTTTCCAACAATGCCCCTCCATGCACCCATTGGCCCGCCATCCCATGGTGTTGTTTGATTGTTATTTTTCTATATACTAGGGCAACATGGTCATTTAATAACCTCTAGAAAGGGACGAGGGACTTTTTAGTCTCTGGAAACAAACAGGGAGGGACTTTTTAGGGACTAGGGACTTTTTAGTTGGGACTAGAAAAAGTCCTAGGACTAGAGAACCAAACACCACCTAAGAGGACCAGCCCACACGCCTACGTGTGGGCAAAACAACTAGCGCCCACACGCCTCTTTTTCCCCTTGCGGTCCCTCTCACACGCCTACGTGTGGGCAAAATGCATAACACCCACACGACCTCTCTCAGCCACCTACCTCACGGTCCCGCACGCCCAGCGTGACAGTCACCACGCGTCCCCGCAGTTGCCATGGTCCAAACCCTCTTCAATGTCCGTTTACCTGCAGTTGCCATGTCGCTGAACTACAGTTGTCATGTCAGACAACTACAATTGCCATGTTTGCTCAACTGCAGTTGCCATCTCAGGTCAAGTGCCAGATGCCATTTTGGACAACTGCAGCTATTTCCATGTATGGTCTGGTTTACTATAGTTGCCATGATTTGAAAACTTTAGAGGTTGCCACCTACTAACACTAAGGAGTTGTCATGTATGGTCTAGTTTACTACAGTTGTCATGATTTAAAAACCTTAGGAGTTGCCACCTACTAACACTAGGCAGTTGCCGTGTAGCGCTACAAAGAGACATGGCAAAACAACATGTTTGGGTAAAAGAGAGAGTTTCCATCTGCTTACAAGCACACTAGGGCAGTTGCCATGTACCCTGCAAAACAGATGGCAACTAACATGTTCGGGTAAAAATAAAGAGAGAGTTGCCATCTGCTTACAAGCACACTAGGGCAATTGCCATGTACACTGCAAAACGCATGTCAACTGACAGCTTGGGTGTGGGAGAGGTGACGGGCATGTGGGCGAGATGGCAAATGCCCACACACCAACCCTTGTGCGTGAGTGAACACTGGCGTGTGGGCGAACTGCTAAACGCCCACACACTGGCCCCTCCCTGTGGTGAAACGGACGTGTGGGCGACTGGATGAATGCCCACACACCAGCACAGTCCTACGTGGCATCACAAACATGCCAAGATTCGTGCACCCACAAACGGACGCGGATCCAGGCGTGTGGGCGAGATGCAAACGCCCACACGTGTGGGCGTTAGTGTTTCCGTAAATTTATGGTCAAAGTTGAAGTGCGGGAACCAAGGACGCACTATATTTTGAAACAGATGGAGTATAATAGAAGTAAAAAAATAGAAGAAAAAAACAGTGAATGCCATAGGGTGATGTACGACTGTTATATCTCACTCAGCTAAGGCCTAGACACACGCCCACACCCATAATCTATGCATAATTGCAAAGAAACAAATTACCATGATCGATTGATGCTTGAAAATTAAAATGCATGAAATGTCCGCAGATCGAGCGTGCTGAGGAAGATGGCGGTGTGGTGTTCCAGGACGGCACTCGGGTGAAGGCGGATGTCATCATCCACTGCGCAGGGTATGTACCTACATACATAGCTATATACATCTTTTCAAATTATAGTTAAGTTGCTCGTTCAAACATCTCATGTGAATCAAGTTGCCTCCTCTGGTCGTCTTAAATCTTAACTATGTTGGTTTACTATAGTAGATACAAGTACAACTATCCATTCCTCAGTGACGACCACTCTGTTATCTCTGTTGACGACAATCGCGTGGGCCCGCTATACAAGCATGTCTTCCCGCCGCACTTGGCTCCTCACATCTTATTCATCGGATTGCCCTTCAAGGTCAGCAGATGACGCCGCTACATAACACACACTTTTACAGATATGCAAAAGATAATTCAATTGATGCATATTGAGATCTTTCTCTAGGGTATCCTTTTCTCCATGTTCCAACTCCAAAGCAACTGGGTTGCCGGAGTTCTGTCGGGAAGGATCGAGTTGCCATCACAAGAGGAGATGATGCGGGATGTGGCTCTATTTTACTCGGAGTTAGAAGCTCGCGGATGCCCCAAAAGATACACCCATGACCTTGGAGGGGGCACTACGGTATGTATGTATGTATGCATATGTTGTACGTATTTGTACATGCATTCATTCATTCAATAAATACATATTATACTCCAAGATAAATAGGCCATGGTCGATGGCCAAGTACTTTATTCTTATTTTTTTTTTTGTGCATTTAGTATGAATATGACGATTGACTCGTGGAGCAATGTGGGCAAGAGGGCATAGGCGAGTGGAGGAAAGCGATGTACATTGCGGCGAGGAAGAATGTGGTGAATCGCCCAGGAAGCTACCGCGTCGAATGGGACGACAGCCACTTGCTGCCACAAGCAGACCAGGAATTCACCAAGTATTTCTGACTGGTTTCCGATAGAGCATTATAGTCCTCACATCTATCTGTATTGTTGCTAAAATGGCAAGGTCTCCATTCTACCCCCTCCCTACACGCTCTCCCACTCTCATAGTTAGTATATGTAGTGGCCACGAATGACAGCGTATTAAGAGCAGAAGTGGTAACTAGAAACCTATTATCCACAATCTCCTCAAATTATGCAAAAGTTGAAAAGTGTTTGAACGCAAATAAATGATTGATTGGTTGCAAACTAAAGTTGCCTCGAAAATAAAATAACAAACTAAGTAGAGAACATGTGTTATCTTCCACACATTGCATATTATTCTAATTGTTCTAATTACTGTTTGTAACCTTATAAAAATTCAATAGATATCCAACATAAGTCATGACTGAAAAATAAATAAATAAAAATATCAAAAGATTGTGTAGCTATAATGGGAAACGATTGATTAGAAGGCCTCTACAAATTTGTTAGTCAGCTGCAGATAAATATTTTCAATCATCGTGAGGGTTGAGTACTACTCGCTCTGTCTCAATATAACTCACATATTATTACTTTTCTTAAGTTATACTTTGTAATTTTTTACCAAATTTATATTTAAATATATTGTATTTACAAAACCAAATAAACTTTGCCATACGCATGCCCCCAATATAGATCAAATCTACATGCCCTTTCATTTGCAAAAATTCAACTTTCATGATTAAGGTGCAACCCAAAGAAACAAGACAAAACATTGTTGATAGCCAGAATCGCCAATAGTTAGAACTTTGTAGCAAATTCCCACCATGCCGGCAAGAACAGAAAAGACGCAATTTCAAGTGAGGCAAGAAAAAACATCAATTAAAAGATTGCATCTACTAAGAATAGATCTTATCTTCTACCCGCACAAATTTTATTAAGCAATATATCTAATCTACTAAACAATTTTTTAGCAATAAATCTAATCTACTACGGAACACTTTTGTGTAATACCCACACAACACATGTGGTCTAGATCCTATAACCTGCACCAACTCATAGATTGTTGATGATGCCACTGTTGGGACACGTAGCAGAAAACAAAAATTGTCGTCCTATAGATCATGTTCACATGATCATTATGAAAATGCATACAAGGTTAGATCTAATCATTACCACCTTCGAGATGCAATGGAATAAGAGTTGGTGAAGATCGCTCTTGAAGTTCCTCGAACCATCCGACGAACTGTTCCCTCAAACAAGAATCGAACGCATGACCCCTCTATGGATTGCACGCATACGACAACAGTGATCCGGTAGCGCTTCGCCGTCCAGAGCTTAATGATGTGAGAGTAGAAGGAGGGGGGAGGAGCAACTACGGTGGAGAATGCGGGAGAGGGAGAGGTGGAGCCATGAGTACGGAGATCTTGTGTGCTTGGGGCTTCCTTCTCTCCCTCTATTTATAATAGGCTAGGAAGGGGCCCAACTTGGAGATGGGTAGCATCCCCAAGGGGGCGCCCCATCTAGGGCAGCCTCCAAGTGGTGCACCCCCTTCCCAAATGCCAGGGCACCAACTAGTGGTTTGCCCACCAACACTACTAGGGAAAAGCCTAGCAGCAGCGCGGGATCTAGGTACATTAGTAGCGCGGGGGTAGGCGCTGCTAATAAGGCGCTACAGCTAACCCGTAGCAGCAGGGGGTTGGGACGCACTACTGATATATGTGCATCTGCAGCGCGCTTATTTTGCACGCGCTACTGCTGTCTAGCAGTAGCGTGCTTTTTTAACAAGCGCTACTGCTAAAATTCTGTGTATAACGTTTTCCCTAGTAGTGCAAGGCTAAGGGAGGCACCGTAATATTGGGCCCCTAGGGCCCATGTGGGTGCCCCCAATTGGGCCTTGCCATGGGAATAGCCAATGGTGTCCCTAGAATAATTTTGGGAGGTTCTAAATAATTCTGGAACTTTCATATATCCTTCGGTAGTCATCTTAGGGCCTCGTTCTGTTCTATTTAGGAATTCCTCAACATCGGATTCTGACTCAGATAGTTCATCTTCAGAGTCCATTGTCATTCCAGCGTAAACACTAGCCAGTTTGGACATTCTCTTCAAGTTTGATTCTATCACGACGTGCGAATTGGAGTCAGTGACTAGTCTTAGTGAAGAGGATGTGTTGGGGTTGCCATTCTTCTTCGTCAGCTTAGTATGACGACTTACTCGCCTAAATCCTGTACAATTGAGAGATTTCCATCTTCTACTTGGTTTGACATCCATTTGACATGTTGGACAATCAATAGTGTAGTGACTGAAGCTTTTGCATTTGAAGTAGGAGATATCAAGTGGAGGTAATCGTCTTAATAAATATGGTGCATCATCTTCGGAAGAACTTGTTAAGCACAAATTATGACGTCTGAGGGCATTGAGGCGTTCCCTGAGAACCTCTAGATCTCTCGTGATGGCATTGATTCTCGTATTATTCTTCATTCGAGCTACCATAGTCTGATAGGACGTCTCCTTATTTCGAGGAAGAATCATCTTGACCTCCTTCCTTTTCCAAATCTTCTTCATGAATGTTCAGCAATTTCATAACTTCAATTATTTGAAGATTGTCATAGTCAGTTATCTCTCCTTTATGGTTGCAATTATGGAGTCAAAGGAATCGTCAACAGACTGAAGTAGTTTTTCAACCACATCATGATCAGTAATATCTTCAACACCCTTTTGACGCAGGCTCTCAACAATGTTGCTGAGACGACCAGTGAGTTCCTTGACACTTTCTTTTGGGAGGCTTCGAAACTAAGTGAAAATAGCTCCAGGCATATTAATGTGAGCATCATTTCGTGACTTGTTTTCTTTGTGAACATCTTCGATGCCATCCCAGATTTGCTTCACAGTGTCAAGTCGTCTGAATCAAACGAAAACATTTTTGGAGATGTTGTCACAGATGATATCTTTTACCTGTGCATCCAACTAAATGTTTCTTTCATAAGTGGGCGAGTAAGATTCGGGTGAATCAAGCGTATATCCATTTTTGACAATCTGCCACATCTAAGTACTAATAGCCTTCAATCGGATTATCATCTTCTGTCTCCAGAAGCGATAGTCATTCCCATTGAATATAGGTAATCTCTCAGAGTGCCTGTGATGTCCTACAAGCGACATACTCATAACTCCAAGGTGGTTAGACATTTAATAAGCAGAGACAAGGAGAACTTGCTCTGATATCAATTGTTATGACTGATAGTATATCGATTAGAGGGGGATGAATGGGATTGCCCCCCGACCCCCTCCCCTAGATTATTCGCCAGGGGAGGGTGCGGCGAACTGCCATAGGCCATAGGCCCAATATACTGTTTTATTTTAATTTTAAATGCTATGGACGGAAAAATACATACTTTTCTTGTGAAAAAAGAGTAAAAAATGCCATGATATTAGAAAAAAAATGCCATGTACCTAAAAGAAGGCATCTCTTAATAACAAAAATGTCATCTCTTACTATAAAAATGCCACCATCTTAAAGTAAAAAAATGCCACCTCCTTAGATAAAACATGTCATCTCTTAATAAATTAAAATGCCATTTATTAATTAAAAAAATGATATCTCTTAAAAAATAAAAAATTCCATCTCTTATTAATAAAAATGCCATCTTTTAATACAAAACTGCCATATCTTTAAATAAGAAATGACATCTCTTAATAATTTATGTCATCTCTTAATTAAGAAAAGATGCATCTCTTGATTAAAAAATGTCGTCTTTTAATAATAAAAAATCATCTGTTAATACAAAACTGTCATCTATTTAGAATATAGAAAATGTCCTATCTTAATATAAACATGTCATGTGACATACTTCGAAAAACAATAAAACTTCCATGTTAACTTTTATAGAAAAAATGCCATGTACCTAAAAGGAAGTAGAAAAAACGAGGCCATGAGATTCAAACCCAGGTCTCCCACGTGGACGACCACACCGCTAGCCAATGCGGTGGTGAGATTTGTTTTCAAGAAGTGAAATGTTCGCTGCCTTTTGTCTTATATCAACCTAGTTCAAAATTTGACGTGGCAGTTGCCTTATGCAGAGATTCGTGCAACAGTGGAAAGGGGGGATCAGTGCGAAATCCTCCACAGTTTTCGGTTTTCCGTATTTTTATCCGCACTACAGAAGGCCTGATTATTGCACATATGACGGGAGTTTTGCAGAAAATATTTCATGTCCGTTTGATCATCATCATTTGAGACAGTTAGGCTTTTTGTACTTCTTCCATTCATAAATATATGACGTTTTGGTAGGGAGTAGTTGTAATAATAAAACAGCGAGTTAGACACTAACTCTGCAAAAAAGAGGCGGCTCGCTCAACAACTCCACATGGAGAAAACAAGTCACGCCACGACGAGAACAGTATACTTCGCTCGTCCTTCCTCCTTCGATGCCATCGTCGCGCGTCGCCGTGATCGGCGCGGGGGCGGCCGGCCTGGTGGCCACGCGCGAGCTGCGGCGGGAGGGCCACGCGGCCGTCGTCTTCGAGCGCGCCGTGGCCGTGGGCGGCACCTGGCTCTACGACGAGGCCGCCTCGGCGGACCCGCTCGGCGCCGGCGGCGTCCACGGGAGCCTCCACGCGTCCCTCCGCACCAACCTGCCTCACGAGTGCATGGGCTTCCTCGACTTCCCCTTCCTCGCCGATGAGGGCTCCAGCTCCAGTGATCCGCGCAGGTTCCCCGGGCACCAGGAGGTGCTCCGTGTTGATATTAACCTCAGTGTATCTACACTTGATTTTTTGCTTTATTTCCTTGATTCACATAAGGACGGTCATATGCATGATGGATATTTGCATGCTGATCGTCTCTCAACAGAAACGTGCTGAGTTCATGTTAACTTTTTTTTTTTCCTACTTCCTTCGTTCCTAAATGTAAGTCTTTATAGAGATTTCACTATGAACCACATACGAATGTATATAAATGCATTTTAGTGTAGATTCACTCATTTTGCTCCGTATATTGTCCATAGTGAAATCTCTCAAAAACTTATATTTAGGAAGGGCCAATAGCTCCTGTGCGACGTTTTTCATGCGAATTGGAAGGAGTGCGATGTACACTAGTAGAAAAAGGGGCTTTCGTTCGGGCCTGGCCAGCCCATTAGTCCCGGTTCTGCCATGAACCGGGACCAATGGAGGTATTTGTCCCGGTTCGTGAGCCCAGAGGGCCGGCCGGGGCCTCGTGGGCATTGGTCCCGGTTCGTCTGGGCCCATTTGTCCCGGTTCTTGGCACGAACCGCGACCAATGGGCCTCGCTCCTGGCCCACAACCATTGGTCCCGGTTCGTGGCAGGAACCGGGACAGAAGGATGGCCTTTAGTCCCGGTTCCAGCCACGAACCGGGACAAATGAGTTGCCTATATATACCCCATCGCCGGCGAGCAGGGCACTCCATAGTGCTCTGTTTTTGCTGGCCGGCGAGGGGGGAGGGCATTGGGTGCTCTAGCTCACCTCCTATGCACATGAGGTGTTCGATGGAATGCCCGACTCCACACTAGTTAAGCTTTCTCCTCTCGAAGCTCGACCTCCGAGCTCCATTTTCCCCGAGATTTGTCTAGATTTAGCGGTCCGTCATGCCCCGTCCTCGTCTTCACCGCCGTCGATCGCCCGCGCCGATCTCGTCGCCGGCACCACCGTGGTGAGCCTCTTGTTCTTATCTTCTTTCTGAAAGAAAAAAAAAATCTTACTTTAGATAGATACTTGTCTAATTTTCTTACTTTTGACACACATAATTATATATAATGCACGAAGATGAACCAGCAATGGATGTACGGTGACAGACACACCTCTGAGTACATTAAGGGTGTGCATAATTTTCTCGAAGTGGCTGAGGCAAACAAGCAGAATGGTTTTATGTGTTGTCCATGCCTTAATTGTGGGAATATGAGGTCTTACTCTGACAAGAAAATCCTTCACACCCACCTGCTTTATAAGGGTTTCATGCCACACTATGATGATTGGACGAAGCACGAAGAAATAGGGGTTACGATGGAAGACAGCGAAGAAGAGGAGGACGATGACAACTATGTGCCCCCTGAATACGGTGATGCTGCAACGGGGGAAGCTGAAGATCAAGAGGAAGCTGAAGATCCAGAGGAACCAGACGATGTGCCCGATGATGATCTGCGCCGGGTCATTGTTGATGCAAGGGAAAAGTGCGAAAGTGAAAAGGAGAAGCTAAAGTCCATGTCGCCATTCGAGCGGCGCCTGCTGAGATGCAGAGCACCACCGCCCATGCCAACCTGTGGCTACATCCCATGGTATATTAATACCAACTGGTGCTAGAAAATGCCATCACGCCCAAATATCCAACCCCTCATAACCTCGGGCTATTTCAAATGGTTGGATGCAGATCGATCGTGCCGAGGAAGATGGCAGCGTGGTGTTCCAGGACGGCAGCCGGGTGAAAGCGGACGCCATCATGCACTGCACTGGGTACGTACCTGCATCTTGTAAAAATTAGTTACCAAATTATGCTTCTAATGGAGATCGATGTTGACCGATGGAGATGTGCTCGTCGTAGGTACGTACAAGTACAGCTTCCTCGGCGACGACTCTGCTATCACGGTGGACGACAACCGTGTTGGCCCGCTGTACAAGCACGTGTTCCCGCCGCGACTGGCCCCTAGCATCTCCTTCGTCGGGCTGCCATTCAAGGGAATCCTTTTCCCGGTGTTCCAGCTCCAGAACAGCTGGGTGGCCGGGGTTCTGTCGGGGAGGATCAAGCTCTCGTCGCCGGACGAGATGATGGTGGAGGTGGCGTCCTTCTACTCGGACATGGAGGCCCGCGGACGCCCCAAGAGGTTCACCCACGACCTCGGCGTAAGCACGTTCGAGTACCAGGATTGGCTGGTTGATCGGTGCGGGCTGGAGAGGATCGAGGAGTGGAGGAAGGCCATCTACGTTATGAGTCAATAAAAAAAACACCCTTTGTCGAAAAACGTCGCCGCGAGAGGCAGGGTGAGGGACCGGCTGGAGAGCTACCGGGACGAGTGGGACGACGACGCCCACCTGCTGCTGGAGCAAGCGCACCGTGATCTCGCCAAGTATCTCTGATATACACCATCACTTGGTGGATTGCATCATTCTTCTTCTCCGTAACTTTTGTGCCAAACATCGAAGATTTGAGTGATCAAGTACAAAAAACAAAGCAGAAAGAGGACACACAATGGCACAAATATGAAGAGGAAAAAAATACAAAAAATGCACCAGCCGGGAATCGAACCCGGGTCTGTACCGTGGCAGGGTACTATTCTACCACTAGACCACTGGTGCTTTGTTGTGCTAATTCTTTGAACCGGCCTTATGAATCAGGCAACTAAAGGAAACTGATCGCGGTGGCAGTCAAATATGTATCATCCGGTGGAATTCGTCCATGGCAACAACCAACAACCATCCTTCCAATTCTGCAAGCAACTAAAGGGTCTGTCATAGTTGAACGGCAGGCTATATATGAAAATTTCAACCTGATTGCCGGCTGATTCAACGAAGCTTCTCTTCTTTAAATGGAATTGGGGATGTCACAACCATCAGGTTGAATTTATCCATAGCATCAGGCATCTTACCCACCGTGGGGAATCAGCAACCACCGTTGAAGGGTAGGATGGATGATGCTATGGACAAGTTCAACCAGAGGACCTGCTCCCTTCTTCTGCGTGTCGACTCCGGGGATGGCGGAAGCGGAGGCAGCGGCGCGCTGCCATCGCAGAAACCTTGACCGCTGCTCCCCGTCGTCGCAGCCGCCGCCGCCGCCGATCGGGTTAGCCTGGTTAAGGTTTGTCGGAGGGGCGCTGCTATATATGGACGGAGCCGCTCGCCCCATCCCGCATCACGCCATGTTTTGGACCGACGGCCCAACAGCCCACGCGCACTGGTTCAACGTGTTTTGACAAGCTAAAGCCGCCTCATCAGTTCGGCCCACCAAAATCAGGGTCCTTTTTAGTGAAAACTTTATTTTAATCTTATTAATTTTATATAGTAATTGATTAAATCACTGAAATAGATAAATATATTTGTGTGCCATAGTAAAATATTCACACATATATTCATAAAAGGAGAAGGACATGACTCGGGTAAATGGACAACCTCGAGAGTTTAGCAAACATTAGAGGGTTGGTCTGGTCTGACGCTTTGGTTTGGACATGACTACCTAAATAGCCCATTCGATACTCCTCTATCTTTCATAAATCCTTATTTTTTCACGGCCATTTTAAGTGGCTGTAAGCATCAGGGTAAGCCATGATAAGAAGTTTCTGGAACGCCACTGATGCTCCGGCTCTGACATTGGGCATAATTCAAGGGAGAGCGAGGGGCGCTCTGAGGTAATTTACGCCCCACACTCTTGATTCCTACCTTGGCTTGAAAAGTAGCCTCCTTGCAGAACTGAGAGAGCTATGATAGTAATACATATTGCACATAAGCTAGTCGTATAGTAAATGAGGGACAAAAACCTTGAGAGAACCTTGAAGACGCTTGGGACACTGTGCACACGCTCTCCAATGACAGGTCCAACCTAGAGGGCGGCGGCCGCCACGGGCCGTTGAAGCCAAGGCCCCCCAGGTCTCTGTAGTCGGCTTGGGCTACTTCTGTTTTGGTTCTCATGATGGTCGCCGCCACGGTTAGGTTGCTGCTCCAATCTTTCTCTTCTCTTCCTCGTGTTGTTCTAGCAAGATTAGAGCATGGTTAATAATACAGCCAACGGCCGGCTATAAAAAGTTGCCATATCATCTATAGCCAATCTCTTAACCGGCATGTACAATAGTAAGTTTTAAATATGTACTAGTTTATCAATAGTTGACCCACCTTATATTCTCACAAAGCTTCACGGGTCTCGTGTTGCAGTTGGTTACTAACCAAGAGTCCGCTTCTCTTCTCTCTCCTCCAACTAAAGAAAGATATATTATTCTATTCCTTATAATCTACTTATGTCACTCTTTTGTAGTTGCTCTTATATGTTCATGGGCGCATCTTTTTATCCATCACGCTGGCACCAAGATAGTGATGACCTTGCGAAGGCAGGCTATTTGCCGAGACAAAAGCTTTGTCTGGAGTAGCTGGTGCCGTCGCTTAATTGGAGTTCATGCTCGTGGTGCTTGCCTAACTAATGGAAGGTAAAACTGCAACTTTTGTCTTCGGATGCCTAGCTGGAATATTGTGTTGCAAGTGCCCAACGATGCAGTAGCAGTAGTAATCTAGCATGGTTGATTTTAGTTTTTGCATAGGAACAACCAACTTGAGTAATTAACGCTTGGTCCAGGTCCGTTAGAAAAACTCAAAAGAGAAAGAAGTCTCGTTAATCTCTTCATGCTAGTTCCAAATTCGAAGTACCTTTTGGCCAAAGAAAAACCCGCTTCTTTTGGTCCGGAGGAGATGTCCGTCGGACCGCAAGATTTCTGGATGATTCCGCGTAGGACCGTGACGTCAGTCCGATGTGGCGGATCCGCACGGGCACACTGCGCCCCATATCCGCCTGACATTTGGGCTGGATATAAGAGGTACCAATCAGCCCAGGCGTTTGAGAAACCCGTCTGAATCGAATTTTCATGACCGATCAGTGAGCGGGCAGTAAGGACGGGCGTTTGAGGCAGGTTTGGAGCGTCTGGCTGTAATGCTCTAAGTGTGCCCATCGACATAGTCCTCGCCAACTAGCTAGTGCACTTCGATGTCTGCTTTTAACTCTGCGTCGGAATTCATTAGACAGCTCGAGAGCAACTAGTTGACGAGCGCTCCTTCGGGAGCCTCACAACGATCAGCGCCACTTGGCGCGCTCTCAGCCGCCCGCCACGTGTCGCGCTCTGGGTGCTCCCTCGGATTTTATTATTTTTATTTTTCTGGACGCGTTTTCAGATTTATAAATGTTTTTTTTCCGGGTTTTTTCGACGTTTCTGTTTACCACAAGTCTTCCTTAACTTTTGGACCCAAAAATAAATTCAAAAGAAATTGCGCGATAAAACGCGTTTTTTCCCATTAGCGAAAGTCGCGGTTTTGCTTCCGTGAGAGGCATGGTTTTGCTTTCGTGAGAGTCACGGCCGTGCCTCTCGGAAACGAAAAAAACGTGTTTTCTGATTTTTTTTCTTCCGCGAGAGACACGGTTATGCTTTCGCAAGAATCTCGGCCGTGTCTCTCGGAAACGGGAAAAAAACACGTTTTCTCTTTTTTTTTCCTTCCGCTAGAGGCACGGTTTTGCTTCCGCGAGAGGCATGGTTGTACTTTCGCGAGAGGCACGGCGCGCGTCTCTCGGAAACGAAAAAAAACGCGTTTTCTGTTTTTTTCCGCGAGAGGCATGGTTGTGCTTTTGCAAGAGACACAGCCGTGTCTCCTCGGAAACAAAAAAACGTGTTTTCTCTATTTTTTATTCCTTCCGCGAGAAGCACGGTTGTGATTTCACGAGAGGCACGGGCGTGCCTCTTTCGGAAAGGAAAAAAACCAGTGCTCCTGGGTTAGTTTTTTTGTCCGTTTTTTCGTGATTTTTTTGTTAAAACCTATCAACATGGGATCTAGCTAGTTTTGAAGATCTTGACGCGAGAAATCTAACGGTGAAAACGGTTCAAGATTTGGACGCACGGTTTAAGAGATAAAACGTTTTGAATAAAAGAATCTACGAAAAAAGGGAAAACTCCCAGGTTACGACAAGTGGCGTACATGCAGCGCGCCACTTGTCGCAACATGAGAGGCGGAAGTGCTCTTTGCAATGAGTACTTCTTAATTAGTGATTTTGGCTCGCAGCAGTGGGGTGTTAATTAGGCTATTAGCGATCGACGTGCATGTCACTTAATCGCCCACCTGCTCAGTCTGCGGTGATGGCTCCGTACGCACCCTACGTGTTGCCGCATGAGGTGCACATCCGAGCTCCGACCGTGCATATCTCTTAAACCAAAATCATTCATATTTCTTAAACCAAAATTTTGATTTCAAAACCTTTTATGTTTTTGTTCTTCTTTCGCAAAGACCTTTAAAACAAGACTGATTTTAGATACATTTAAATCATCCCTGTGTCTCCCCTCTAAGGAAAGACAATCAGGGTTTCTGCCTCCTGCCTGCGCCGACGCCAATCTACCACGTCTCTTGTGTCCATGGGTGCGTGGTGGATCCTGGCCCTTGCGGACGGGGGCTCCGTTTTTAGGTGCTTCTTCAAGTTTTGTTAGGCTTTGTGTCCTACTCAGGAAGATGAGACGACGGTGGCTTCTTGAAGATGGAATAAGGTTTCCCCCGCCTAGCCTCTGTTTCGGTGGTGCGTCTAGCATCATCGGAGGGTGTGTGGAGGTGTGTTTGCAATGGATTTTGCGTGATTCGGTCGGTGGTTGGCTTTGGTGGATCTGCTCAGATCCGGTCTTTGTTCGTCTTTAATCATGTGTCTTTAGGTTGGATTCTTCCGATCTAAACTTCTCTTCATCGATGGCAGTTGTTGTTCTAGTGTGTTGATCCTATGGGGCCTTAGCACAACCACTTTCCGACTGTCCACTACAATAAAGTTGTGCCCGGCTCTGGCGAGGCAGGGGCGATGACGTCGGCACGCCTTCGTCTCGCTTCAGTGCTAGTAGTCATTGCTAGTGGTATATGATTCTGGATGTAAACTTTTATTATTTCTAGTGTTCTTTTTACTGCCATAATTGAACATGAATAGATTGAAAGTTTCTCGCAATTTTTTCTCCACAAAAATCACATCTAATTTAATTCAGCATTTTGAAAAATAATATACTTCACTCTTTTGGAATAAACTGTTACACAACTTAAAAATAATCTATTTCAGAAGTTGACATTTTCTGTTTCATATTGTTTTCATTTCAGAACCCAACATTTCTCTTTCCACTGCTTGTTTCACAAAACTCACATCTATTTCAGTTCTACATTTTGGAATAACATATTTCACTATTATAAAATCAACTATTACACATTTCCAAAAAATCAGTTTCACAAGAAAACATGTTAATATCATATTGTTTTCATTTTTGGAAGACATATTTCACTTTCCACTGGCTTCTTTCACAAAAATCACATCTATTTCAATTGCACATCATTGAAATCTCCTATTTAACTCTCTTGAAATAAACTTTTACACATTTTAAAATAATTAGTTTCGTATTGCTTTCATTTGAGAACCCACATTTCACTTTTCACTATTTGTTTCACAAAAATCACATCTATTTCAACTGCACATTTTTGAAATAACATATTTCACTCATTTGAAATATGTGTCACATTTTAAAATAATCAATTTCACAAATTGACATTTTAATTTCATATTAGTGGTGAATAGTTTTCGAGTGAAATAGGTTTGTTTCACATTTTTCTAGTGAAAGAGGTTTATTTCACATGTGAAATGTGAAATGTCAAAAATTAAACGTGTTCCAAATGTATCGAGGTCTGATCTTGTCCTGAAGGTCTCAGCGCAAGGAGTTCAACTATATAAAAAAAATCTCCAAATTATGGAAAAGAAAATTAAAGTGATGGATTTAAGAGAGAGAGAGAGAGAGAGAGAGAGAGAGAGAGAGAGAGAGAGAGAGAGAGAGAGAGAGAGAGAGAGAGAGAGTGCTTGAGTCAAAAAAGAGAGAAAGATGTGTATCATGCATGTGTCCTTTTTCTGACTATGATAGAACCCACGCAGTGATTTGACTCTGAAATACGTGAAGGGGGTGTGTGCGACACAAACATATACAATTGCACTGGGTTTAGGCACACAGATCTCAAAGAAAATGAATGGTGGCAGATGTACCGCTAGGTAACGTTAACGCCCAAAATGACTTTGTGGTGGCCATCAGCACACCGCCACCATCGCAGCACTCCATAAACACAGAACACTTGCTCAAGAAACATGATTTCCATCTTGAACCGGCAATTCAAATCATGAATAAAAAACCCGTCATTGAAAACATTTGGGGGCGTCTACAATAGAAACACCACTCTTGCTAGTGAAAGAATAGGAAGCGCGGTGTCGGTGTAGATCCATCACCCGCCAATTCAATAACCAAAAACTTGCGTAGATCCATCACACAAATATTGCCACCACAAGATCTGAAAACAGAACCTGTGGTTTATTTGTGTGAATCGCTGGCCCTCTTATTCTTCTTAAATTAATTAATGGGCATCATGCATTCATGCATGCTGCATGCGACCAGAGCCGGCTATACTAATTTGCTGCAGCCATGAGGCCGAGATACTCGGCGGTGAGAGGCTTGAAGATGCGCTGCTCATCGGAGTCCAGCGCCGCGGCGAGCTTCGGCCAAACGGACATGCCGAAGATCCAGGAACCACCACCACCACCGTCACCCCCCGGACGCGCCATGATCTTCACGAAGCCGGAGCACAGCCTCCCGCAGTCCACCCACGTCGGCATCGCTACAGCGGCGTGCCCGAATCCGAAGTCCGTGTCGACGCTGAAGGACGCGAACGACGTCACGCCCATCGCCGGGCTGCCCAGCCCGACGGTCGCCGTCTCCACGAACTTGACCGCAGCCTTGCCATTGTCCTTGCCCTTGCCCTTGTGCTCCTCCACCCAGTCCACCAGCTCCTGGAAGTGCTCGTCGGTGGCCGTCGACCTGATCGACCCGCGCACCATCGACGCGATCTCCGGGAGCGGCCGCCGCAGGATCGCCTCCACGCTCGCCTCCGCCACCGCGAACGTCGTGACGTTGCCGACGTAGTTGCGCATGGCTTCCTCCGGCGCGGTTGTGAGACACCGTCGCCCGTTCACCCACCAGCCCATGCGGCAACTCTCGTCGGACGAGCCCACGGTGGCGGCCAACACCTTCCACAGGTACGCAGACACCGCCTCGACGCGGCTCGCGCCGCGCTCCCCGTCGCCGCTCGCCTGCGCGCGCAGCATGGCAATGTCCCGCTCCTCGACGTAGTAGGTGCGGCCGAGCATGGAGCCCCCGGCCGTGAGGGCGTTGACGAGACGCTCGCTCACCAACGGCATGAACAGCTCGCCCACTGAAGGGCCGTACGACGGGGCAGCCCGAGGGCAGAACACGGAGCGGTCGTAGTTCGGGGCGGCGACGATCGTCCCAGACCGCGCGAGCTCTGACCACGCGTCAACGATCATGTACAGCGCGCACCCGTCCGCGAGGCCGTGGTTGGTGCCCCACACCACGACGAACCCTCCACAGGAGAACGAAACGAGCTGCACCGACAGCGCGACGTCCGCGCCGTACTGGACGGGGACGCCGACTCTCGCCAGCGACGCGTCCAGGTCGCCGAAGTCCAGGCTGCCCAGCGCCAGGCCGACCTCGCCGACGACGAGCTCCGCGCCCTGGTTGTCACAGTGCACCTCCGGGAGCCCTGAGCGCGGGTTGGCCACGATGCGGCCGGCGAGGGGAAAGAAGTGGTCCAGCAGGGACGACAGCTTGGCCTCGAAGGCGGCGACGACGTCGACGAAGCCACCGCCGGCCGAGGGCCTGCGGTAGGCGCAGACCATCGAGAGCGGCATGGGGTAATACAGCAGGTCGAGGTTGGAGACGGGAAGCACGGTGTCGGGCCGCGTGACGGAGGCCTTGACGGTGCTCCTGCGAACCACGCGGACGCGCGAAGAATCGTTTGCCATTTCTGTTTGCCGCTTGCTACAAACTGACGGGTACGCTTTGCCTTTCCTGCCCTGAAGTTATACTAGTGTTGCAGTACAAGTTGACCTTAAAATTCCAAAGTCAGCGTGGAATCTTTTGTACTGGCTAGGGCAGGATTGGATGCCAAAATGATAATATACACAAATATGATCAGATCAAAGATGCATTTTTTTTAACATAGTGCAGATGCATTGAACCCTGTAAGCACCTCCGAGAAATTGATCCTACACAACATTTTAAGATTACTGAAATCGTCACGGACAACTTCGTAGAAGAAAAATGCATCTTTTTTAATGATATTACAGTCATCAGTGTGGAATCTTTTTATTAGTGCAGCCTTGGATAACATGATTCCACGCCGACATGTATGTATATGTCATTGATTCTTTTTAATGTTTTTACAGCCATCACTAGTCACCCAGCAAAAGCATACAAAATAAGGCTCAATTTTTAGGAATGTTATGAGGTATTCTTGGGTTGGTTATAGGTGCCAATATTTATTCATGGTGCCAGAAATTTCTTTGCCCCGGGATTTGCTTCAATCTTTGTTCCGCCACTGACTACATTTATCTGTAGATGGATGTTGGTCTATAGTAACATGAAAGTACTAGCTATACACAAAGTCACAGTAATTTTTTATTATTATTTAACATAAAATGTTTTGACCGTTCATTACACATACACACGCTTATATTTTTGCATCGGCGTTAACTTATCTACGGAAAGGCCTAATTCATATATTCTAGAGTCTTGAGGGTGAAGAAGGCTTCTTCCTCCTGCATCCATCCGCGGCGCGCAATGAGCGCGGCTTGATGTCACCTCTGAGCCTTCGCCTTGGTGGATCAAACTTTTTTTAAACCCAGTAGCTTGTAGAAGCATCATCAGGAAGTCGTCAATAAAGAACAGGAAACGTCGACGACCACGAACTGCAAAGCAAAATGCCTCCCTGGAGAAGAAAACAATGATAAGTGCTTGTGGAAACCCCGAAGACCACAAAATCCGACCAATTCCAAGATCTGCCGGAAACTTAAACCGACCGAATCCTAGAAGATGCACAAGAGACACAACTCCACACACCCTCTGCGGGTGATAAGCTCACCCCCATAACGGGGATAGGACGGAGATACAATATTTCTACACTAGGACAACACAACCGTCTTGCCAACCAAACCAAACACGAAGACTCCCTAAAGAAAACCTAACACAAATTACCCATGTTGTGAAAAAGCATATTTAGATTTGAGGTCGATCGAGTTCGCTGCCATCCATGACCACTCGTGCAACCGTCAGATCCAAGTTCCATCGGACGGTGCACAACGTACATCTAAGTGCAACTCAATAGGTGTTTCAAAACACCTGATTCGCGGCACCAATTTTCCCGACTTAATCAGCGCGCCTCTGCCACCTTAACAATTTTTCTGCAACATCATCTGTGTTGAAGAAGTCCTTCCGACAAAATCCATGTTGCAAAAATATTAAGACGAAAAAAATCTGCAACATCATCTGTGTTGCAGAACTCGTTCCGCAACAACACCAATGTTGCAAAAAAGTTAAGACGAGAAAATAATACTTCTATAACAGAGCCTTTCTTGCGAATGTTTCCGCAACATATGGTCTGTTGCAAAGAAGGTACTGCAGCAATGCCTTTGTTGCAATGTGAGAAAAGATCTGTGCCGCTGGATAACACCGGATCAAACGACTATCGAGGCGGTGGATTCGCTGATCGACGCGTAGTGCCGCCCATACTTATGATGATGTCACCTTAAAGAATAAAAAAACAAAACATGAATTTTATAAAAAAATGAAAAGATCACCTGCTAACATCATCACATATAGGGCGCAAGCAAATCAGTAGCCTTCTTCAATAGAGCAACTGCGGGCGCCACTGAAACAACCAATTTTTTTTCATATGGAGCATGTAGAGCAACCTGAGATTGTCCATGTTTGTAACGACATGGAGGAAGTGGAGCTTTAATCGGGTATTGCGCCTCCATACATTGTCGTTGAGGGAGTCCTGGATTAAGGGGTCCTCGGGCGTCCGACCTATTGGACATGGGCCAGACTGATGGGCTATAAAGATACAAGATAGAAGACTCTCTCCCGTGTCCGGATAGGACTCTCCTTGGCGTGGATGGCAAGCTTGGCGTTCGGATATGAAGATTACTTTCTCTGTAACCGACTTTGTACAACCCTAGTCCCCTCCGGTGTCTATATAAACCGGAGGGTTTAGTCCGTAGAGGCAATCATAATCATACAGGCTAGACTTATAGGGTTTTAGCCATTACGATCTCGTGGTAGATCAACTCTTGTAATACTCATATTCATCAAGATCAATCAAGCAGGAAGTAGGGTATTACCTCCATAGAGAGGGCCCGAACCTGGGTAAACATCGTGTCCCCTGTCTCCCGTTACCATCGACCCTAGACGCACAGTTCGGGACCCCCTACCCGAGATCCGCCGGTTTTGACACCGACATTGGTGCTTTCATTGAGAATTCCGCCGCGTCGTCACCAGAAGGTTCGATGGCTCCATCAATCATCTACAACAATGCTGCACTGGGGGAGGTTTTCCTCCCCGGCCAGATCTTTGTGTTTGGCGGCTTCGCACTACACGCCAACTCGCTTGGCCATCTAGAGCAGATCGTCAGCTACGCCCCAGGTCACCAGATTAGTTTTGGAAATCTGGACTATGTCGCTGATATCCGAGGAGACTTGATCTTCCAAGGATTCGCGCCCCCAACCTCCGCTCTGGCCTTAGATCCAGAGCGTGTCGCCAGGTCCGAAGACGAGCTCCCTGAGTTCGCTGGACTGTCTGCGGCCACTAGGCCCATTGTGGGAGAGCCGGGGGAAGAAGTGTCACTAGCAACCATCATGAAGCCGAACCCTTCTCCGGACACTGGCTCCGAACCTTCGGAGTCAGCATCGTGTGAGTTCGGCCAAGGAGTCTCCCTGTCGCCGTACTCCACGGGCTCTCTTCTCTCGGGCCAAACCTCGCCTTTAAGCGAGGCTCTGGACTTAATGCGATCCCTTGTCATTACGGAGGAGCAACGGCCGAACTATGCCCAGCCCGGATTAGGGGCTGAGAGCAGGGAATTTTACGTCCCACCCACCACCCACCTTATAGCCACTGTCGAGGACTTAACCGACATGCTCGATTACTGCTCCGAAGACATCGACGGTATGGACGACGATGCCAGAGAAGAGGAGGCCCAAAACTCGCCGTTTACCGGACGCTGGATGGCCACTTCTTCGTATGACGTGCACATGGTGGAATACCCAAAGAGAATAGCGGCGACGACAAGGAAGACCCAGTCGAGGATAAACCTCCTGAGATACAGCCAAAGCGCCGACGTTAGCGGCGCCGCTCTAAGTCACACTATTGAAAGGACAACAATACCGGCACAGGAGAAAACAATACTTCGGACGATGCCGAAGATAATGAAGACCCCGTTGAGCCAACTTCCGAACAGGACGAACGGGAAGATTGGCAATTTAGCCCTGATGAACAGGCCCTAAACAAAGACTCGGAGGACAGTAATTATCTTCCGCTCTTCGAGGATGAGGTGAGCCTAGGCAATGAGGATTTCATCGTGCCTGAGGAGCCTCTCGAGCAGGAGCGCTTTAAGTGCTGGCTAATAGCCACTGCAAGGAGCCTGAAAAAGAAGCAGCAGCAGCTTCAAGCTGATCAAGATCTGCTCAATGACAGATGGACTAATGTCCTGGCAGCCGAGGAGTACGGCCTCGAGCGCCCAACCAAAAGTTACCCGAAGCGCAAATTGCTACCTCAATTCGAAGATGAGGCACTGGAGCCTGTACCATCAGCGCGTAATGCGGCTGACCGGCCACCACGTGGCCAGAACAAAGCGGCAACTCAAGCCGAACACCAACCCGTACTACCTTGTCGTAAAGGCAGAGAAAAAACAGCTCGGGGATATACATATGACCTGCCGCAGGACCTGGACAGTAGAGCAGGACAGACCAGATCGATCTACGGGTCGCGGGGGCGTGCCCCGATACGTGACGATGGCTATCTAGCCGGACGCGACAAGCATAATCACGCCCGGGCCGAAAACCGCAGACGAACTCCATCCGAGCTACGTCGCGACGTGGCCCGATATAGAGGCGCCGCACACACCCTCTGCTTCACTGATGAAGTAATGGAGCACGAATTCCCAGAAGGGTTTAAACCCGTGAACATCGAATCATATGATGGCACAACAGACCCGCGGTATGGATCGAAGACTTCCTTCTCCATATTCATATGGCCCGCGGTGATGATCTTCACGCCATCAAATACCTCCCACTAAAACTCAAGGGACCAGCTCGGCACTGGTTGAACAGCCTGCCCGAAAACTCCATAGGCAGCTGGGAGGACCTGGAAGACGCCTTCGGTGATAACTTCCAAGGTACATACGTCCGACCTCCGGATGCCGATGACCTAAGTCACATAGTCCAACAGCCCGGAGAGTCAGCCAGGAAATTCTGGACTAGGTTCTTAACTAAAAAGAACCAGATCGTCGACTGCCCGGATGCCGAAGCCCTAGCGGCCTTTAAACACAGCATCCGCGACGAATGGCTCGCCCGACACCTCGGCCAGGAAAATCCGAAGTCCATGGCAGCCCTCACGGCACTCATGACCCGCTTTTGCGCGGGCGAAGATAGCTGGCTAGCCCGTAGCAATAACAATGCAAGTGAACCTGGCACCTCTGAAGCCAGAAATAGCAATGGCAAGCACCGACACAACAGACACAAGGGTCGAATCAACGACAAGAATACCGATGACACGGCGGTCAACGCCGGATTCAGTGGCTCCAAGTCCGGCCAGCGGAAGAAGCCATTCAAAAGGAACAACTCGGGCTCATCCAGCTTGGACCGCATACTCGATCGTCCATGCCAGATACAAGGCACCCCCAATAAACCATCCAATCACACCAACAGAAGTTGTTGGGTCTTTAAACAGGCCGGCAAGTTAATTTTGAGAACAAGGAGAAGGGGTCGCAAAGCGAGGACGAGGACGAGGAGCCCCGCCCACCGAACACAGGGGGACAGAAGAAGTTTCCCCCTCAGGTCAAAACGGTGAACATGATGTACGCTACCCATATCCCCAAGAGGGAGCGCAAGCGCACGCTCAGGGACGTCTATGCGATAGAGCCAGTCGCCCCAAAATTTAATCCATGGTCATCATGCCCGATCACCTTCGATCGCAGGGACCATCCGACCAGTATCCGCCATGGCGGTTCAGCCGCACTGGTTCTCGACCCAATAATTGATGGATTCCACCTCACGCGGGTCCTCATGGACGGTGGCAGCAGCCTCAACCTGCTCTACCAGGATACGGTGCGCAAAATGGGCATCGATCCATCAAGGATCAAGCCCACCAAAACTAGCTTTAAAGGAGTTATACCAGGTGTAGAGGCCCGCTGCACGGGCTCAATCACATTGGAGGTCGTCTTCGGATCCCTGGACAACTTCCGAAGCGAAGAGTTGATCTCCGATATCGTGCCCTTCCGCAGTGGCTATCACGCACTGCTCGGACGAATCGCATTCGCTCGATTCAATGCGGTGCCGCACTATGCTTATCTCAAGCTCAAGATGCCCGGACCATGCGGCGTCATAACGGTCAATGGAAACACGGAGTGCTCCCTCCGTACCGAGGAGCACACCGCGGCCCTTGCAGTGGAAGTACAGAGCGGCCTTTTAAGGCAGAATTTTAATCCAGCGGCCAAGCTCCCGGACAGTGTCAAAAGAGTCTGGACTACTCCGCAGCATGACAATCCGGTCATCAGGAGTTAGACTAGCAATTCGACCTCCGTCTCAGTCCTGACCGAATGGCGGCATACGTACCGCGCGTACATAACTAGGCACTGAAAATACCATGGGCAGAGACGGAGGCATAACCAGACTGTGGTCCACAATACGGCTCAACCTTCCCCGGACACACATACTTTCACTTTTCTTTTTATTCTTTTCAGGTTTCTTTTCCACAGGCCCCTCGCGGCGGCTTGCTCATCGGTCCTTTCGAAGGACGGATACACCAAGGCGGCAAGTAGCACAGACGCATGGGGGAATTTTCAGACGTTTTTATCGACGATCATCCTACCTGTTTTCAGGACCCACACGCAAGCTCCCCCCCTTGATCTTGGAATGTCAAATTGCCCGGTTGCTTATCGCACTATTTGTATAAATACGCTTTGACGTATTAATCTAATTATAATGAAAACAGTTTGCGGCCCAACTTACTATCAGGACCCCGATCCTAAGTCACACCGATCTAGCATTTAACACATCATATCACTTTGCGGCCTCACGCATGGTATTCCCACGGGTGCCACCTTACCTGGCCCGGGACCTTTTGCGCCTTTTGGCTCATGTATATGATAGTGTCGCTAGCATCCATATGACAAAGAACCCGGGCTGACATGACTATTCGTGAACCCAAAGTGGCACTAACTTACAGGGACATGCATACATGACCCAACCTTGAACGTGTCGGTCATCAGCGTGTGAATTCGGGCTGTAGCAACTGGGCTAACAGGACTCTGGGAACCCGGGCTGTAGCAGGCTAGCAGGACTACGGAAGTCACCGCGTGACATTTCCCCGAAGGGACAGACACAGGAACGAAGTGGGACACATGCCGGCCAGTCTAGGTGTTCCGGAGCAGTAGTAACTGCGCTAGTAGGACTCTGGTAAACCGGGCTATAGCAGACTACCATGGCTCAGTGGAAGCACCAGACTACATTTCCCCATAAAAGAGGCTACCAAGGATAGACAACTAGGTTGTCGGATCCCACACACACCAAGCATTTCAATCATACACACAATATGCTCGATATGTGTAAATACAACAGGCATCACATCAAAACTCTACGACTCAAAGTCTTTATTCATTAGGCTCCGAGGAGCGAGATATTACAAACATGGGTCTCATGACCCAACATTCAGAGCATACAAGTCAAAGCACATGCGGAAGCTTAACATGTCTGAGTACAAACATCTACAAATGAAAAAAGCTGAGAATCCTGACTATCTACAAGACCCTGCCGAGGGCACAAGATCGTAGCTGAGGTAACAAGCTAAACATCGAAGTCCACGCGAAACTACTAGCGAGACTGAAGTCTCTCTGCAAAAACATAAATTAAACAAACGTGAGTACAAATGTACCCAGCAAGACTTACATCAGAACTAGCTGCATATGCATCGGTATCAACAAAGGGGCGGTGGAGTTTGACTGCAGCAAGCCAGCTTTGACTCGGTGGCTATCCTAAACTACGACTGCAAGTAACTCTTTTGAAGTGGCGCACACGAGTCCACATATTCACCATATCAATACACCACTATGGATCCGCTTCCGTCTGCCTACGAGTACGCCATCCATAGCACTCACGCTTATCTTGCGCATTTTAGAGTATCCACTTTCACTTGTCTATGAACTATACAGGCAACCCAGAAGTCCTTTACCGCGGACACGGCTATTAGAATAGATCATTTATAACCCTGCAGGGGTGTACTTCTTCACACATGTTTCCACCACTTAGCGTCTGCACACGACATGTGCTCGACAGACTTCAAGCGAAAGCCGACGTGGGTGTAGACCACGACCTGACTAACCACACAAGTCTCTAGTCCAGGTTGATCGCCTATTCGGGTTCCATCTGCGAGGAGATCTGGCCGGGGTTTCGCTCACAGCCCCAAACCATGTGTGCAGGGTTCCCGAGACACCAAACGGGCGACTAGGTACACCGGGCCACGGTGTATCTACCGCATCATAGCCCACCCCTAGGGTCAGCGCTACGCACGGTCTCCAACACATATCCTACAAACACCAGAAACTACCTGCAACTCCTGGACAGAGGACAAGGGCGGTTAATAAGTAGAGCGGGGTCATATTTCAGGGCCCAACGTGTGGTAGTAGATGTTCATGGATCACAAACACAGAACTCAGTTCCTGAGGACGGTTTTAGTGAGACAACCCACCATGTACTCCTACATGGCCTCTCACCGCTACCTTTACCAAATCGTGTTCACACACTTAGCTCATACATTGTAGGACATGTTCATCACCATTCCAATTCATTCCCGATGAATCAGACCTGACTCAACTCTAAGCAGTAGCAGGCATGACAAACAAGTATGAATGAGTAGGCACATCAGGGCTCAAACAACTCCTACTCCTACTAGTGGGTTTCATCTATTTACTGTGGCAATGACAGGTCATGCAGAGGAAAAGGGGTTCAGCTACCGCAGCATGTAACAGTTGAATTGATGTTGTCTTAATGCAGTAAAAGAGAGCAGGAATGAGAGAGTGGGATTGTATCAGAATGAACAAGGGGGTTTTGCTTGCCTGGCACTTCTGAAGATAATATAGCTCTTCATCGGTGTCATCGAACTCATCGTCGGAACACGTCTATCAAGAGGGAACAACCACCGGCAACAGAAAAGGAACACAATCAATGCAATGCACAATATGATGCATGATCATGACATGTCAAAATGAGTGTGTTGGGCTAATGCAACTACAACCAGCTGGGTTTGAGTCATTTTGAACCAAAGGTTCAATCCCAAACTCAACTTATGAATTTAAATAGTGCCTTATCATGTTTTGCACTAAACAGCAAGGTTAAGTTTCTTAAACATGCATGAAACCAGTACAGATGGATAGATTGAATTTTGCTGATCATTTTTCATATGTAACTTATTTCATTTGGAGTTACGGTTGATTTTATATGATTTTTAGAAGTTTATAACATTTTCTGAAATAAATAAACCATTTAAGATTTATTTAAATTCCAGAAAAGAATTACTGCGTCAGCATGGCGTCACTGTGGCGTCAACGAGTCAACAGGGGCGGTCCAGGTCAAACCTGACCGGTGGGACCCATTGGTCAGTGACCCAACGTCAGTTAGTGCCACAGACAGGTGGGTCCGGTCAACGGCCACGTCAGCGAGGTCAACGCCAATGCGTGGGGCCACTGTGATTAACTTAAACTAAACAGGGGTTAAACCGTGGTTAGTTAAGGGCGTGGGGCCCATATGTCATCGACACGCGACACTAACTAAACGCGATTAGCACCAAAACTAATGGTGCCACGTCAGCCACCGGAGTATAACCGCCGGCGACCTCAGATCGCGGCGGCGTCCGCGTCGGGATTGCGCTACAAGGCACGGTTTGGGGCGTGGTTGGGTTCTATGGAGAGCTGGGGCTGAGCCGCGTCTGTTGGTGGTGGAGCTGGACCATATGGTCACCGGAATCAACGCCGGTGAAGAGGTTTGCGGCGGCCGTGGTTTGGCCGTGCTCGAGTTCCTCGCTAGGGTGTTCGGGAGGAGGAGCTAGTGGTGGCTACGGGTGCGCGGAGAGGTTCTGAGCACACTGGTGTGCTCGGGCACGGGCTGGAGTGACCGTGGCCGCGACGGCGACATGACCGACGGGCGGAAGCTCATTGCTCCGGCGGATTCGACAGCTACGCGATGCAAACAAGACAGGGGAGAGAGGGGTTCGGGTGAGGGGCTCACGACGATTGCAGAGGTGGCCTCTTCGAGCTCGGGGAAGGGCTGAAGACGACGGAAGGACGCCGGCGATCTCGGCGGCCGTGGTTGAAGAAGACGACGAGGAGAGCGCTCGGGGGCGTCCGGCGATGCGTAGCTCGTCGAGGACGAAGAAGAGGTCGTAGAGGAGCTCTAGGGCACGGAGATAGATCGGGGGGGGGGGGAAGGCTCTGGGTGCGGTGGTGCTCGTCGGCACTCTCAGACACGCTCAGACCCGGGCGAGAGAGAGAGCAGGGGAGGGGGAAGGCATCCAGGGAGAGAGGGGAAACTGAGAGGGGATCGAGGGGGGTCGCGTGGCGTCTCCAACCAGCCTCCAGCATCGGCAGAAGCATGAGGTGGCTCGGGCGCGTGGACGTGCGCGTCGAGCATGCGACTCTCGTCCTTCTGGCGAGAGGAGGGAGATGACTGGCATCGGCCATCTAGGCTGGGCCGTGCTGGGCCAGGCCAAGTGAGCGCCAGGTAAGTCAGGTAAGTCCTCTCTCTCTCTTTTATTTCTGTTTTTCTATTTATTTGCTCTATTTTGATTTAGTTTATAAACCAAATCATTTTTATAAATCCTGAAAATATTTGTGTGCAGTAACTGAATTGTTTCAGAGGCCCTCAGTAAGTTTCAGAATATTTGGAGCTACCAAATATTTTATAGGAATTAATAGCTCCAATTCAAATACAATATGAGTTAATTCAAAAATCCATTAATGACCTAGAAAAGTGTGCACCATTTTTGACAGAGGTTCTAGGCCAATTCAAAAATCATGAACTTTTTTGAAGGGCATTTTGGGTTCATTGATAATATTTTTATTTTGATCCTAGTTGCATTTCATTTGGTGCTAGGGTTTGAACATCCCCATTTCAAGTTTAAGCAAAATTTAAATATGATGCAACAACCAAGACTAGCCCACAAGCAAAGCTAAAGCTAGGGCTGTGACAGCTCACCCCCACTAAACAAGAATCTCGTCCCGAGATTCAAGTCATGAGGTAAGAAGACAGAGGGGACACAAAGCTAACACAATCTTCACCATCCAGGTTGCACTTCATAAGAACATTCATTCAATCATCCTCTTTGTCTCGACGTTTTGCTCTGAGAACTCCATCCAACATGACAATGAGAAGACAGGAAAAACTCTAGAAGAATCGATCTTTCGAATATCGAGCAACTGATGATCAACTCACAGAATGAGACATTGAAACATCTCTCGGGCTGAGACTGTTGGAAATATGCCCTAGAGGCAATAATAAAATGGTTATTATTATATTTCCTTGTTCATGATAATTGTCTATTGTTCATGCTATAATTGTGTTATCCGGAAATCGTAATACATGTGTGAATACATAGACAAAATATGTCCCTAGTGAGCCTCTAGTTGACTAGCTCGTTGATCAACAGATAGTCATGGTTTCCTGACTATGGACATTGGATGTCATTGATAACGGGATCGCATCATTAGGAGAATGATGTGATGGACAAGACCCAATCCTAAGCATAGCACAAAAGATCGTGTAGTTCGTTTGCTAGAGCTTTTCCAAATGTCAAGTATCATTTCCTTAGACCATGAGATTGTGCAACTCCCGGATACCGTTGTGCCAAACGTCACAACGTAACTGGGTGACTATAAAGGTGCACTACGGGTATCTCCGAAAGTGTCTGTTGGGTTGGCACGAATCGAGACTGGGATTTGTCACTCCGTATGACGGAGAGGTATCTCTGGGCCCACTCGGTAATGCATCATCATAATGAGCTCAATGTGACCAAGTGTTTGGTCACGGGATCATGCATTACGGTACGAGTAAAGTGACTTGCCGGTAACGAGATTGAACAAGGTATTGGGATACCGACGATCGAATCTCGGGCAAGTAACGTACCGATTGACCAAGGGAATTGTGTACGGGATTGATTGAATCCTCGAAATCGTGGTTCATCCGATGAGATCATCGTGTAACATGTGGGAGCCAAAATGGGTATCCAGATCCCGCTGTTGGTTATTGACCGGAGAGTCGTCTCGGTCATGTCTGCATGTCTCCCGAACCCGTAGGGTCTACACACTTAAGGTTCGGTGACGCTAGGGTTGTAGGGATATTAGTATGCGGAAATCCGAAAGTTGTTCAGAGTCCCGGATGAGACCCCGGACGTCACGAGGAGTTCCGGAATGGTCCGGAGGTGAAGAATTATATATAGGAAGTCAGGTTTCGGCCACCGGGAAAGTTTCGGGGGTCACCGGTATTGTACCGGGACCACCGGAAGGGTCCCGGGGGTCCACCGGGTGGGGCCACCTATCCCGGAGGGCCCCATGGGCTGAAGTGGGGAAGGGAACCAGCCCCTGGTGGGCTGGTGCGCCTCCCTTGGGCCTCCCCTGCGCCTAGGGTTGGAAACCCTAGGGGTGGGGGGCGCCCCACTTGGCTTAGGGGGCAAGCCACCCCCTTGGCCGCCGCCCCCCCTTGGAGATGGGATCTCCCAGGGCCGGCGCTCCCCCCAAGGGGCCTATATAAAGAGGGGCGGGAGGGAGGGCAGCCGCACCACAGCCCCTGGCGCCTCCCTCTCCCTCCCGTGACACCTCTCCCTCTCGCTGAGCTTGGCGAAGCCCTGTCGAGATCCCCGCTACTTCCACCACCACGCCGTCGTGCTGCTGGATCTCCATCAACCTCTCCTTCCCCCTTGCTGGATCAAGAAGGAGGAGACGTCTTCCCAACCGTACGTGTGTTGAAGGCGGAGGTGCCGTCCGTTCGGCGCTCGGTCATCGGTGATTTGGATCACGACGAGTACGACTCCATCAACCCCGTTCACTTGAACGCTTCCGCTCGCGATCTACAAGGGTATGTAGATGCACTCATCTCTCTCGTTGCTAGATGACTCCATAGATTGATCTTGGTGATGCGTAGAAAATTTTAAATTTCTGCTACGATACCCAACAGTGGCATCATGAGCCAGGCCTATGCGTAGTTTCTATGCACGAGTAGAACACAAACTTGTTGTGGGCGTAGATGTTGTCAATTTTCTTGCCACTACTAGTCTTATCTTGTTTCGGCGGCATTGTGGGATGAAGCGGCCCGGACCGACCTTACACGTACGCTTACGTGAGACAGGTTCCACCGACTCACATGCACTAGTTGCATAAGGTGGCTAGCGGGTGTCTGTCTCTCCCACTTTAGTCGGAACGGATTCGATGAAAAGGGTCCTTATGAAGGGTAAATAGAAATTGGCATATCACGTTGTGGTTTTACATAGGTAAGAAACGTTCTTGCTAGAAACCTATAGAAGCCACGTAAAAACATGCAACAACAATTAGAGGACGTCTAACTTGTTTTTGCAGCATATGCCTTGTGATGTGATATGGCCAAAAGGATGTGATGAATGAGATATATGTGATGTATGAGATTGATCATGTTCTTGTAATAGGAATCACGACTTGCATGTCGATGAGTATGACAACAGGCAGGAGCCATAGGAGTTGTCTTTATTTTTTGTATGACCTGCGAGTCATTGAATAACGCCATGTAAATTACTTTACTTTATTGCTAAACACGTTAGCCATAGAAGTAGAAGTAATCGTTGGCGTGACAACTTCATGAAGACACGATGATGGAGATCATGATGATGGAGATCATGGTGTCATGCCGGTGACGAAGATGATCATGGCGCCCCGAAGATGGAGATCAAAGGAGCAAAATGATATTGGTCATATCATGTCACTATTTGATTGCATGTGATGTTTATCATGTTTTACATCTTATTTGCTTAGAACGACGGTAGCTTAAATAAGATGATCCCTCGCAATAATTTCAAGAAAGTGTTCCCCCTAACTGTGCACCGTTGCGAAGGTTCGTTGTTTCGAAGCACCACGTGATGATCGGGTGTGATAGATTCTAACGTTCGAATACAACGGGTGTAAGCCAGATTTACACACGCAATACACTTAGGTTGACTTGACGAGCCTAGCATGTACAGACATGGCCTCGGAACACGGAAGACCGAAAGGTCGAGCATGAGTCGTATAGAAGATACGATCAACACGAAGATGTTCACCGATGTTAACTAGTCCGTCTCACGTGATGATCGGACACGGCCTAGTTGACTCGGATCATGTTTCACTTAGATGACTAGAGGGATGTCTATCTGAGTGGGAGTTCATTGAATAATTTGATTAGATGAACTTAATTATCATGAACTTAGTCTAAAATCATTACAATATGCCTTGTAGATCAAATGGCCCACGTTGCCCTCAACTTCAACGCGTTCCTAGAGAAAACCAAGCTGAAAGATGATGGCAGCAACTATACGGACTGGGTCCGGAACCTGAGGATCATCCTCATAGCTGCCAAGAAAGATTATGTCCTAGAAGCACCGCTAGGTGAAGCACCAATCCCAGAGAACCAAGACGTTATGAACGCTTGGCAGCAGCGTGCTGATGGTTACTCCCTCGTTCAGTGCGGCATGCTTTACAGCTTAGAACCGGGGCTCCAAAAGCGTTTTGAGCAACACGGAGCATATGAGATGTTCGAAGAGTTGAAAATGGTTTTCCAAGCTCATTCCTGGGTCGAGAGATATGAAGTCTCCGACAAGTTCTTCAGTTGTAAGATGGAGGAAAATAGTTCTGTCAGTGAGCACATACTCAAAATGTCTGGGTTACACAACCGCTTGTCCCAGTTGGGAGTTAATCTCCCGGATGACGCGGTCATTGACAGAATCCTTTAGTCGCTTCCACAGAGCTACAAGAGCTTTGTGATGAACTTCAATATGCAGGGGATGGAAAAGACCATTCCTGAGGTATATTCAATGCTGAAATCAGCGGAGGTGGAGATCAAAAAGGAACATCAAGTGTTGATGGTGAATAAAACCACTAAGTTCAAGTCAGGCAAGGGTAAGAAGAACTTCAAGAAGGACAGCAAGGGAGTTGCCACGCCCGGTAAGTCAGTTGCCGGGAAGAAGCCAAAGAATGGACCCAAGCCTGAGACTGAGTGCTTTTATTGCAAGGGAAGTGGTCACTGGAAGCGGACTGCCCCAAGTACTTAGCGGACAAGAAGGCCAGCAACACCAAAGGTATATGTGATATACATGTTATTGATGTGTACCTTACCAGCACTCGTAGTAGCTCCTGGGTTTTTGATACCGGTGCGGTTGCTCATATTTGTAACTCAAAGCAGGAGCTGCGGAATAAACGGAGACTGGCAAAGGACGAGGTGACGATGCGCGTCGGGAATGGTTCCAAGGTCGATGTGATCGCCGTCGGCACGCTACCTCTACATTTACCTACGGGATTAGTTTTAAACCTCAATAATTGTTATTTTGTGCCAGCTTTGAGCATGAACATTGTATCAGGATCTCGTTTAATTCGAGATGGCTACTCATTTAAATCTGAGAATAATGGTTGTTCTATTTATATGAGAGATATGTTTTATGGTCATGCCCCGCTGGTTAATGGTTTATTCTTAATGAATCTCGAACGTGATGTTACACATATTCATAGTGTGAATACCAAAAGATGTAAAGTTGATAACGATAGTCCCACATACTTGTGGCACTGCCGCCTTGGTCACATTGGTGTCAAGCGCATGAAGAAGCTCCATGCTGATGGACTTTTAGAGTCTCTCGATTATGAATCATTTGACACATGCGAACCATGCCTCATGGGCAAAATGACCAAGACTCCGTTCTCCGGAACAATGGAGCGAGCAACCAACTTATTAGAAATCATACATACTGATGTGTGCGGTCCAATGAGTGTTGAGGCTCGCGGAGGCTATCATTATGTTCTCACTCTCACTGATGACTTGAGTAGATATGGGTATGTCTACCTAATGAAACACAAGTCTGAGACCTTTGAAAAGTTCAAGGAATTTCAGAGTGAGGTTGAGAATCAACGTGACAGGAAAATAAAGTTCTTACGATCAGATCGTGGAGGGGAATATTTGAGTCACGAATTTGGCACACACTTAAGGAAATGTGGAATAGTTTCACAACTCACGCCGCCTGGAACACCTCAGTGAAATGGTGTGTCCGAACGTCGTAATCGCACTCTATTGGATATGGTGCGATCTATGATGTCTCTTACCGATCTACCGCTCTCATTTTGGGGCTATGCTTTAGAGACTGCCGCATTCACTTTAAATAGGGCTCCGTCGAAATCCGTTGAGACGACACCGTATGAATTATGGTTTGGGAAGAAACCTAAGCTGTCGTTTCTAAAAGTTTGGGGATGCGATGCTTACGTTAAGAAACTTCAACCTGAAAAGCTCGAACCCAAGTCGGAATGCGTCTTCATAGGATACCCTAAGGAAACCATTGGGTATACCTTCTACCTCAGATCCGAAGGCAAGATCTTTGTTGCCAAGAACGGGTCCTTTCTGGAGAAAGAGTTTCTCTCGAAAGAAGTAAGTGGGAGGAAAGTGGAACTTGATGAAGTACTACCTCTTGAACCGGAAAGTAGCGCAGCTCACGAAGATGTTCCTGTGATGCCTGCACTGACTAGAGAGGAAGCTAATGATGATGATCAAGGTACTTCGGATCAAGTTACTACTGAACTTCGTAGGTCCACAAGGACACGTTTCGCGCCAGAGTGGTACAACAACCCTTTCTTAGAAATCATGTTGTTAGACAACGGTGAACCTTCAAACTATGAAGAAGCGATGGCGGGCCCAGATTCCGACAAATGGCTAGAAGCCATGAAATCCGAGATAGGATCCATGTATGAAAACGAAGTATGGACTTTGACTGACTTGCCCGATGATCGGCGAGCCATAGAAAATAAATGGATCTTTAAGAAGAAGACGGACGCAGATGGTAATGTGACCATCTATAAGGCTCGACTTGTCGCTAAGGGTTATCGACAAGTTCAAGGGGTTGACTACGATGAGACTTTCTCACCCGTAGCGAAGCTGATGTCCGTCCGAATCATGTTAGCAATTGCCGCATTCTATGATTATGAGATATGGCAAATGGACGTCAAAACGGCATTCCTTAACGGCTTTCTTAAGGAAGAATTGTATATGATGCAGCCGGAAGGTTTTGTCGATCCTAAGAATGCTAACAAGGTATGCAAGCTCCAGCGCTCCATCTATGGGCTGGTGCAAGCATCTCGGAGTTGGAACATTCGATTTGATGAGATGATCAAAGCGTTTGGGTTTGCACAGACTTATGGAGAAGCCTGTGTTTACAAGAAAGTGAGTGGGAGCCCTGTAGCATTTCTCATATTATATGTGGATGACATACTATTGATGGGAAATGATATAGAATTCTTGGAAAGTATAAAGGCCTACTTGAATAAGTGTTTTTCAATGAAGGACCTTGGACAAGCTGCTTACATATTAGGCATCAAGATCTATAGAGATAGATCAAGACGCCTCATTGGTCTTTCACAAAGTACGTACCTTGACAAGATATTGAAGAAGTTCAATATGGATCAGTCCAAGAAGGGGTTCTTGCCTGTATTGCAAGGTGTGCAATTGAGCACGGCTCAATGCCCGACCATGGCAGAAGATAGAGAAAAGATGAGTGTCATCCCCTATGCCTCGGCCATAGGGTCTATTATGTATGCCATGTTGTGTACCAGACCTGATCTAAACCTTGCCGTAAGTTTGGTAGGAAGGTACCAAAGTAATCCCGGCATGGAACACTGGACAGCGGTCAAGAATATCCTAAAGTACCTGAAGAGGACTAAGGATATGTTTCTCGTTTATGGAGGTGACGAAGAGCTCGTCGTAAAGGGTTACGTCGATGCTAGCTTCGACACAGATCTGGATGACTCTAAGTCACAAAACGGATACGTGTATATTTTGAATGGTGGGGCAGTAAGCTGGTGCAGTTGCAAGCAAAGCGTTGTGGCGGGATCTACATGTGAAGCGGAATACATGGCGGCCTCAGAGGCAGCACAAGAAGCAATCTGGGTGAAGGAGTTCATTACCGACCTAGGAGTTATTCCCAATGCGTCGGGCCCGATGACTCTCTTCTGTGACAACACTGGAGCTATTGCCCTTGCCAAGGAGCCCAGGTTTCACAGGAAGACCAGGCATATCAAGCGTCGCTTCAACTCCATTCGTGAAAGTGTTCAAAGTGGAGACATAGATATTTCTAAAGTACATACGGACCTGAATGTAGCAGATCCGTTGACTAAACCTCTCCCTAGAGCAAAACATGATCAACACCAGAACTCTATGGGTGTTCGAATCATCACAATGTAACTAGATTATTGACTCTAGTGCAAGTGGGAGACTGTTGGAAATATGCCCTAGAGGCAATAATAAAATGGTTATTATTATATTTCCTTGTTCATGATAATTGTCTATTGTTCATGCTATAATTGTGTTATCCGGAAATCGTAATACATGTGTGAATACATAGACCACAATATGTCCCTAGTGAGCCTCTAGTTGACTAGCTCGTTGATCAACAGACAGTCATGGTTTCCTGACTATGGACATTGGATGTCATTGATAACGGGATCGCATCATTAGGAGAATGATGTGATGGACAAGACCCAATCCTAAGCATAGCACAAAAGATCGTGTAGTTCGTTTGCTAGAGCTTTTCCAAATGTCAAGTACCATTTCCTTGGACCATGAGATTGTGCAACTCCCGGATACCGTTGTGCCAAACGTCACAACGTAACTGGGTGACTATAAAGGTGCACTACGGGTATCTCCGAAAGTGTCTGTTGGGTTGGCACGAATCGAAACTGGGATTTGTCACTCCGTATGACGGAGAGGTATCTCTGGGCCCACTCGGTAATGCATCATCATAATGAGCTCAATGTGACCAAGTGTTTGGTCATGGGATCATGCATTATGGTACGAGTAAAGTGACTTGCCGGTAACGAGATTGAACAAGGTATTGGGATACCAACGATCGAATCTCGGGCAAGTAACGTACCGATTGACAAAGGGAATTGTATACGGGATTGATTGAATCCTCGACATCTTGGTTCATCCGATGAGATCATCGTGGAACATGTGGGAGCCAACATGGGTATCCAGATCCTGCTGTTGGTTATTGACCGGAGAGTCGTCTCGGTCATGTCTGCATGTCTCCCGAACCCGTAGGGTCTACACACTTAAGGTTCGGTGACGCTAGGGTTATAGGGATATTAGTATGCGGAATTCCGAAGTTGTTCGCAGTCCCGGATGAGATCCCGGACATCACGAGGAGTTCTGGAATGGTCCGGAGGTGAAGAATTATATATAGGAAGTCAGGTTTCGGCCACCGGGAAAGTTTCGGGGGTCACCGGTATTGTACCGGGACCACCGGAAGGGTCCCGGGGTCCACCCGGTGGGGCCACCTATCCCGGAGGGCCCCATGGGCTGAAGTGGGGAAGGGAACCAGCCCCTGGTGGGCTGGTGCGCCCCCCTTGGGCCTCCCCTGCGCCTAGGGTTGGAAACCCTAGGGGTGGGGGGCGCCCCACACTTGGCTTGGGGGGCAAGCCACCCCCTTGGCCGCCGCCCCCCCTTGGAGATGGGATCTCCCAGGGCTGGCGCCCCCCCAAGGGGCCTATATAAAGAGGGGGGGGGGGGGAAGGGAGGGCAGCCGCACCACAGCCCCTGGCGCCTCCCTCTCCCTCCCGTGACACCTCTCCCTCTTGCTGAGCTTGGCGAAGCCCTGCTGAGATCCCTGCTACTTCCACCACCACGCCGTCGTGCTGCTGGATCTCCATCAACCTCTCCTTCCCCCTTGCTGGATCAAGAAGGAGGAGACGTCTTCCCAACCGTACGTGTGTTTAACGCGGAGGTGCCGTCCGTTCGACGCTCGGTCATCGGTGATTTGGATCACGACGAGTACAACTCCATCAACCCCGTTCTCTTGAACGCTTCCGCTCGCGATCTACAAGGATATGTAGATGCACTCATCTCTCTCATTGCTAGATGACTCCATAGATTGATCTTGGTGATGCGTAGAAAATTTTAAATTTCTGCTACGATACCCAACAGAGACATGAAACATACATCTAGAGGGATGGAGTGTAACAGATGACGAATTTTCACTACGTAGACAACAATTCCACACTTTAAGAGGGTGGTGAATGTTTGTCAACGTAGCGAGGAGTTGATTTGCCATGATACCATAACGAGACATCTTAAGGAAGGTGACTCGCAGAAATATTCCCTTAAGTGGCAAAAAGAATTACTTTTGATTCTGAGATCATTGAAACTCTTTTTACCAGCCTAAAATCATGACAATCGTTTGGCGGAGTACGAAGGGATGGCATACTCGGACTAGAATGGATGATGTAGACTACCTTGTTGAAGACAACGCAATGGATGATTTTTGCTTATCACCGGAAATGGATGGGACCCATGGAAGGACCACTTTTGAAGATAATCCCGATCAGTAATTACTGAGAAGGCAGTCCATGGTAGGATGGCACAATGGCGGTGCAAGCTGGGAACAAGATGCAATTGTTGGGAATGATTCTAGTAACTGGGGATAAACTCAACAGTAGAGAGTGATTCCACTGTTTGAATCGTTTTAGCATATTCGAGAAAGCCGAGAGCATAAGGACCCCGAAGGAACAACTTCTGTAATAAGTTGCACTAAATCCTCATGGAGAAGATGGTCAAATAGCTCAATCAAGATACTACAATGATAGATCTTCTGGCTAGGTGTCAGCCAGAACATCTACCTTGTCGGGACCTACATAATAAATCTTGGAAAAGTTCCAACCATCATATCTGCCTGGAATTCAGATCTGGTTGGTAACATGATAGTCCAGACTTATCAAGTCCAGAAAGAAAAATGAAAGTTTGCAACACAAATCGATGAGATGGCGTTGCGAGATTCCTAGGAGATGGACTATGGTAGCAAGCTCCAAAACATGAGCTGGTTCTGCTACACGCATGTGAACATGTTGTCCAAGACAAGCATGACCACAGAGTAGTCTTACAATAAAACACTACCGAGTTCTGGTAAGGAACCATTATCGAGGATATCGAAGTCCTTGTGCACTTATCGATGAACTTCTTATCCTTGAACAAGTCAATCAGTGGCTTGGTGTGCTAGGGAATACATATGGAATGAAGGTAGCGAGCCTATCAAACCATAGAATACTTCGCACCTGCATGACTAAGTTGGGATGACTCCAAAGGAAGTAAAAACAAACTTTCTCGAATTCCCGCCGGAAACTTGCATCAAATGCACATGAATTAGAGGAAGTCACTTCTTTCAACTAACATATGCTTCATGAACTAGCATGAAGAAATGCTTACAAAAGTTTCCAACACCACTTAGATGTTCGACATGAATCATGAACAACATAAAATGGTGTTGATGAGCTCAACAACAAATCATCGATACTTCCATGAAGATGGAATTCCACAACTATGTGAACAAGGTGATAGTATTGGTCAGACCCAAAAGATATAATGATGTATACTCGAGGAAACAACCACGAGTAAGACAACATTACGAACATCCTTGGTTCTGATTTGATTTGATGATAGCCCACACTCAAATCAAAGGATTGTAAGGCAATAGCGCCGACAATTGATCACGTGGATCAATCGATGAAGATATCATCTTTCTTCAACACACACACACACACACACACAAAGATATCCCTTTGGAAATGAACTAAGTTACACAAGCTTTTATCTTCCAACTCTCCAAGTTGTTGTTTAGCTTGACCAACTAGCTCAGGGGTATTCAACACAGATTCTTGAAGAAAGAGTGGTTTATAGAAAAACCAACTTGATCACGAACTCAACATAGCGGTCAGGTGACAACCAGGTAATACTTCCGAGAAGATATTCGAAAAATCACGAACCACCGATATGTTACTAAGCTCGAGATCAATCATGCTTTTCAGGGCAAGACGATATGATCAAGGGAGCGAGGGATTGACACAATTCCAAATCATTGATTGAAGAGTGTACCGGAAATAAGGACTAGGTAGCACGATCAATCTTAGGATGATGATTCAATAACCAGCACGGTAAGAGTGAGAGTATTGTCCATTAACTACCAAGCAACGAGGTTGCTAGGAGTATTGATTTCACACATCACAGTTCACTTGTCGGCATTCCGGTTACAACAACACGGGATTGAGGAATGAATAATATGGTGAGAAGTATCACTGCGTCAAGAATTCATAAGAGGTGGTGCAATTCTCATGACATTCTTGACATAAAGATGGTAACACTCCAAGGTAGAACAGAGCAAAAGCTGGATTGGCATTTTGATCCACGGAATACAACTACTTTGACCCAATCCTAGATATGGATAAGGTACTGGAGTTCGTTTTCCTAGTCATTCCGGAATAAAATGGCTTTGCGGACCACAGAAATAATAGGCATCGATATCACAAATGCTCAACTACTCATGTCTATCAATTGATAGACGAGGGCCAGAAAATAACTAAAGAGGGACAACCCAAAAGAACATATGATTTTCTGAGTTGTGGGTGCATAGATTAGTATGTCGAACAAGTTCAACATATTTCTTCCGGATAACCCATGCAGAAGAGTAGGACTGGAAGAGTCACAACATAGAATCGAGAACTCATCAAGAGCACTCTGATTGTGATCTTTCGGCTCAACGAGGAACTTCTGCCATAAGTAGTTCATGGTATTTGGAAGAAGGAAATACCACGGACCTCGAGGACTATCACAAAGGTTACTAATATCCTAAAGGAACTAGCAAACACTATCAACATGAAGTAAGTAGGGTGAATATTGGGTTCAAGAACCCAGGAATAGAATGCCTACTAACTAAATGGCATCACGGGATGCTTTCGAGAATAATGGGCAGAATCATCACACTGGGGATACAAAGCATGGCTAGATTACTAGGTGACTCCCTAAAACACCTAGGGTCATAATAATAGCTCCAACATCTATGTCGAGGCAATAGAGTACCTCAACTCACCGATTAGTGTGGTTGAACTGGCCCAAAGGGACATCGGGAACGGAAAGAAGGGATTTGCAAATGCATCAGACTATTTAGAAACCTGGGATGACTCGGACAGCATAACGGCTGTAAATGCTCAAAAAAGACTTGAGACATCATGTAAAATAGTGGCATGACCACTCAACACCACAAAATCAAGGTTCTGAGGCCAGCTATGAACATACAGAAGTAATAGAAAGTGAACTGAGACTTGAATCCATCAATCCTACAAGTCTACGGATTAGTAACACGTGATCCTGATAGAAAGATGAGAAGCCTAGTTCTTAATTCCCGTAGAAGAGAAGAGGGTGACTCAGATCAGAAGGGCATAAGGTAAGGGAGTAAAAGAGCCTTATGTTCCCTTCCCCAATCAATCCCTTATATAACTAAAGCATTTCTAGACTCAACATCGACCAGTTTGGCTTGGTAATCCTACAGGCAGTCAGGCTCTGATACCAAAGCTGTCAGGACCCCGATCCTAAGTCACACCGATCTAGCATGTAACACATCATATCACTTTGCGGCCTCACGCGCGCACTACAAAAAAAGACACATCCATGACATTTTGGGCCGAACGAATTTTTTTTGTCATACATATGACACTTCTATGACGATAATTGTGACAAAACCCGGTATCATCATAGATGTGGTGGGCTCCGACTTCTATGACAAAAAATCATGACAGAAAATGGGCTTTTCGTCCTGGGCGGGCCGGAGACGCAGCTGCATGACATTCTTTGGGTCATCCATGACGGAAAAAACCGTGGTAGAAGCGAGGGGGAGGAAAATTTCGGGGAGTTCCCGGTTACGGTGGGAGGTCGGGGGCCGAGCGATGCGCGTTTCTCTCGTACATGTACGCGCGTGTGTGCGAGGCGTTGGCTCTAACTGAACCCGAGCGAGGCGTTGGGCTCTAACTGAACCCGAGCGATTGCACTACAGGCTACGCGTTACTGAACCCGAGCGATCGATCGATGGTTGTTAACTGAACTCGATCGAGCGATTCCTTCGCTACTGCTGCTAACTGAAGCCGATCGATTGGATGAACAGTGAGCGTTGCGGGGGGGGGGGGGGGGGGGGGTTGGATGAACATTGAGCGGTGGCGTTGCCTCTGGATGAACAGGACCCCGTGGTGTGGTGGAGGGCTGGATGAACAGTAGACGGTGGAGGGGTGCCCGTGGAGGGGTGGTTGAACAGGACCCCGTGGTGTGGAGGGCTGGATGAACAGTAGACGGTGGAGGGGTGCCCGTGGAGGGGTGGTTGAACAGTAGCCGGTGGACTAGTGCGCGGTGGAGACTGGATGAACAGGAGCCCGTGGAGGCTGGAGGAGGTCGACGGTAGCCTGTGGAGGCTGGAGGAGGTCGACGGTAACCCGTGGAGGCTGGAGGAGGTCGACGGTGGAGATGAACAGTATCCCGTGGAGTCCCGTTTTGCGATACGCCACACCCCTCCCGATGAACAGGACCCCCGTTTCGACCGTAGCGCTCCAACACAAGTCCGTTTCGTCCGTTTTGCGGTACGCCACACCGCTCCCGATCAACAGGACCCCCGTTTCGACCATAGGAGGTCCGTTTAGTTCGTTTTGCGGTACGCCACACCCCTCCCGATCAACAGGACCCCCGTTTCGACCGTAGGACACTACTAGGAAAAGGGCTATAGACAATATGCACACTAATGGCACACCAGACATGCGGTGCGCCACTACTATATAGCAGTGGCGCACCACAACTTTGGTGTGCCACTACTAACATTTTTTTTTCCAAAAATACTAATGGCGCACCGTGTGCTGGTGCGCCATTAGTGTCTATCACACTAATGGCGCACCACAGCCATGGTGCGCCACTACTAATTTTTTTTCTTTTTTCCAAAAATACTAATGGCGCACCGGGGAGCAGTGCGCCATTACTAGTTTTAACTAGTAATGGCGCACCAGTCACCCCGTGCGCCACTACTTTTTTTTGCAAAACTACTAATGGCGCACCGCCAGCTGGTGCGCCATTAGTAACCTGGGTTACTAATGGCGCATTTGTTGGTGGTGCGCCATTAGTAACCTGGGACCAGCTAGATATTTTGGACAACCACCTACACTCTCACTTTCCCCACTTCATTCTCTCCACCTCCTCCTCCAAGCTTGTCTCGGGTGCCTCCTCCTCCTCACCTCATTTGCACCATAGATTCATCCAAATTAAGTGGTTAAATTACCTTTTTTGATAGGTAAGTAAGGGGAAAGCTTTCTTTATGTTGTAGATCTACTTTTTTCTCCCTCCAACAACGTGCACATGCACTTTTTATGGCCTAGCTAGATCTATGTATGTTTGTGGTGTTGCATATATGTTTGTGTTTGCAGGTACCGGTATTTGAAATGCGATAGTTGCCAATATTTTGCCGGAATGTTGATTCATTTTCGTTTCGGCGAGAATTTTGGCACTATGCATTCTTTTTGGTCCTATTTTTAGGCAAAGTCATGCCAATTTTTTTCTTGGTTCTAAAATATCGTTTTGCTCTACCCCGCAGGAGATCATGGTCCGCACGATGACCGAAGGCATCGTGAATAGGTTTTTGAGCTCCGCGAAGGCCGAGATGCTTCAAAATAACGAGACGGAGATAAGATGTCCGTGTCGAAGATGCAAGCTGAGGAGCCTTATGGACCCGGATTCCGTACAGGTACGGGACCACCTGATCTTGCGTGGTTTCATGGATGGCTATCGGTGGCAAGGTGATGAAGATGATTATGAAGTCGTCCATGGGGGGCGGCCGTCAAGAAATGAGGAAGGGCAGCAAGACAACCGCGACGAGGGCGGGCGAGAAGACGAAGAATCTCCAGGACATGATCACAAAGTAGATGCAGTACACAGTCATCATGTAGAAGATGCCGGACATGATGATGAGGAAGATGCCGGAGCAGACGAAGGGCATGATCATGAAGATGAAGATGCCGGAGCAGACGACGATGGACCATCGATGGGCTGGGTGCAGGAGCCTCATATTCAAGAGCTGCTTCTCAAGCAGACGGATAACGCAAGAGCTGCCGCCCGAGAGAAAGCCAAGCTGGATCAACTGGAGATAGACGCGGTTACTCCATTGCATGAAGGGTGCAGGCCCGAGGATACCCGCCTGAAAGTAACGCTCATGGCTTTGGAGATGAAGGTAAAACACAAAATGACCGACGCATGCTTCGACGAGAACGTGTCATTCTGGCACGAACGTCTTCCCAAGGGGAACAAGTGCCCGACCAATTTCGAGGAGGCGAAGAAAATTGTGCGTCCTCTGGATTTACCGCACGTGAAATACCATGTGTGCATGAACAATTGCATCATTTATTGGGACGAGCACGCGGAGTCTACCATATGTCCGGTGTGCGGCGTCACTCGATACAAGAAGAGGAAGAAAGCTCCTCGAAAAGTGGTGTGGTACTTTCCGATCACTCCTCGTCTGCAGCAGTATTTCACGGACCCTAAGGTAGCAAAGCTCTTGCGCTGGCACGCGGATAGGGAGGAGAAGAAGCGAGAAGATGACGCAAATGATCCGGAGATAAATAAAAAAGACAAGATGCTGAGTCACCCTAAGTATGGCAGCCAGTGACAAGCGTTGAACTTCGAACACCCAGAATTTGGGAATGATCCAAGGAACATTATGCTGGGCGCGAGCACCGATGGAGTCAATCCGTTTGGCAGCCAGAGAAGCACACATAGCACCTGGCCTGTGTTTGTGTGGATGTACAACCTTCCCCCCTGGTTGTGCATGAAGAGGAAGTACATTCACATGAGTATGCTAATTGAAGGGCCGAAACAACCAGGGAACGACATCAATCTGTATCTGGGGCTGCTGAAAGAGGAGCTAGACATGCTGTGAAAAACGCCAGCCAATACGTGGGACACCGCAGAGAAAGAATATTTCCCTATGAGAGCCGCACTGCTCACGACGGTGCACGACTATCTCGGTTACGGATATCTCGCGGGGCAGGTGGTCCACGGATTTTCTGGATGCGTCAGGTGCATGGATAACACAACGTATCGCCAGCTAGATAGAGATCCCGGGTCTTCGAAAACCGTGTTCATGGGACATCGAAGGTGGCTTCGCGACGATGACCCATGGAGAAAACGCAAGGATCTGTTCGATGGTGAAACCGAACCCCGAAGACGCCCGCGTACGAGGAGCGGCGAGGAAATAGACGAGCTGTTGAAAAATTGGAAAGATTGCCCATTGCCGGGAAAGAAGCAAAAGGCGCCAGAGCCGGGAAAGAAGCGAAAGGCGCAAGAGATGCTGCTGAAGGTATGGAAAACAAGGTCTATTTTCTGGGACTTGCCGTACTGGAAGATCCACCGTGTGCCTCACAGCCTTGATGTCATGCATATCATGAAGAACGTGTGCGAGAGTCTGCTTGGTACCCTGCTCAACATGCCGGAGAGGACCAAAGATGGGCCGAAAGCAAGGCAGACTTGAAATCAATGGGCATCAGGGAGGAGCTTCACGCTAATGATGATGATGATGAGGCGAAGCAGGACACGAAAAGTCGTCGCAAAGGCAAAAAGGCCAAGAAGACCGGAAATGAATTCCCTCCCGCGTGCTTCACTCTAAGTCAGGAGGAGATCGATCAGTTTTTCACCTGCCTCGTAGGAGTAAAACTTCCTTACGGTTACGCGGGGAAGATAAGCAGATACCTAGACTCAGCGAAGCAGAAGTTCAGCGGGATGAAGTCTCACGACTGTCACGTGCTGATGACGCAGATACTTCCAGTTGCAATCCGTGGGATCATGGACGCGCACGTCCGTGAAACGCTATTTGGCCTATGCAACTTTTTCGACGTCATCTCTTGGAAGTCGGTTGGCGTGAGGCAACTCAGAAGGCTACAGGAAGAGATCGTGGTGATACTATGCGAGCTTGAGATGTACTTCCCGCCCGTATTCTTCGACGTTATGGTGCATCTGCTGGTCCATATCGTGGAGGATATCATCCAACTCGGGCCGACGTTCCTGCACAGCATGATGCCGTTCGAAAGGATGAATGGTGTCATCAAAGGATACGTTCGCAACATGTCACGTCCAGAGGGAAGCATAGCCAGGGGCTTTCTGACCGAAGAGTGCATCTCCTACTGCACGAAGTATCTAGGCATCGAGAACCCCGTTGGTCTGCCCGTCAACAGGCACCTCGGCAGGCTCGCTGGATGGGGTCGCCGCGAAATGCATGTCGACTTCGAGGGTCGACTCGCCAACTTTGAAAGAGCAAAGCTAGTCGCGCTACCACACATAGACGTGGTCGATCCTTGGGTGGTAGAGCACAAAACCTTTATTGAGAAGACATACAATGGCCGAGACCAATAGAGGACGGACGGAGATATAATCAAAGAGCACAACTCATGTTTCACACGTTGGTTCAAGCAGAAGCTTCTGTCATACCCTTTACATGAGGATTCTTCCGCGGAAGAACAACTCATATTCGCCTTGTCACAAGGCGCCGAGAACAACCTGATGACGTATGAGGCGTACGATATCAACGGCTACACATTCTACACCGAGGGAAAGGACATGAAGAGCGATGGTTATCAGAACTCTGGGGTAACGATGGAATCCTACACCGGTAACGACAAGGACAGATACTACGGAAGGATCGAGGAGATCTGGGAGCTGAGCTACGCTGGAGAGAAGGTCCCGATGTTCCGTGTCAGATGGGCCAAGAGCGTCCTAAAAGAAGACCAGTATTTCACCACCATGGTTATACCCGAAGCCAAATCCAAGACCGCGGGCGCAAACGTCACCGCGAAAAATGAGCCATGGGTACTGGCTTCCCAAGTGGACCAATGCTTCTTCATTACCGACCCGTCAAAGCCCAGTCGTGTTGTCGTGAGGAGAGGCAAAAGGAAGATCATCGGAATGGATGGAGTCGCCAATGAGCAAGACTTCGACAAGTACGGCGACCCGAAGATGGAACATGACGACGACGATGAAGTACCAGCATACACCACAAGAAGAAGCAGGACCACCCTACCTAAAGGACGTCCGTTCAAGAGAAGAACTCCATTTACGAAAAATAAGGGCAAGAAGATTGTGAACAGATAGCTAGCTAAGATCGATTGTATTTAAATTGTAGCCTTCATTTCTCGATTGTATTTCATGGGCACTTTTTGAACTCATGAATATTTTTAAATTTCATGGGCACTTTTTGAATTCATGAATATTTTTTCAAATTTTATGATATTTTTTCATATTCAATATGAAAAAATATTGAATATTCATGAGGACACTCGATCTCGACCCCCCTCCATCTCGATCTCGATCCCCCTCCATCTCGATCGCTATCCCCCTCCATCTCGATCTCGATCCCCGCCGCACCCTCCCCCGCTCCACCGCTGCCGACGACCCACCGCACCCTCCCCCGCTCCACCGCCGCCGACGACCCCCCGCACCCTCCCCGGCCCGCTCCACCGCCGCCGAGCACCCCCCGCACCCTCCACCGCCGCCGACGACCCCCCGCACCCTCCCCAGTAATGTCTTACCAATTCACAAATGAATGCAACTAAAAATCCGAAAAAACAAATTTGATTATATTTTCAAATAACAAATTTGATGATATTTTTTCATATTCATAAATATTTTCAAATAAAAAAATTTGATGATATTTTTAAAAAAATATTACTGTTTTTATAAAAAATATTACTTTTTCATATTCATTTTCATTTTCTAAAAAAAATTAGATGCAACAAAAAATAATAATAATAAAAAATTACTTATGGCGCACCGCTGGCTGGTGCGCTATTGCTGTGCAAAAAAAAGGTTACTTATGGCGCAGCGTTGGGTGGTGCGCCATTGCTATCTAAAAAAAGATTTCTAATGGCACACCGCTCGGGGGTGCGCCATTGCTATAAAAAAACATACTAATGGCGCACCGCTAGGGGGTGCGCCATTAGTAATCTTCCCCCCTAGCTAGCTAATTCGCCCGATCCCTTCGTCCCTCCCTCGCCACACTTCCCCCCCGCTGCCCCGACCCACGACGTCGCCGCCGCCCCCGCGCCCCCGCGCCCCCCACCACGGCAGCTCCTCCGCCGCCCACCGGACAGCAAGTCGCCGCGGCCCCCAACCATCCCGCCGCCGACCCACAACCATCCCACTACCGACGACCGCACGGGGAGCAGGACGACGACCGCTGCCGACCCGCAACCATCCCGCCGCCGCCGACCCCGACCCCTCCGGCGACCGGCCGCGCCCGCCCAGGTACCTCTCCTCCTTCCTCCTTCCTCTCTCTCCACCCTTCCTCCCCATTCCCTCCCTCCCCTTCTGCCACTGTCACCCACGGCCTTGGTCAATCCCGCACAGCCGCCGCCGCCGACCCTCCCCTCGACCGTGGCGACTCCGGCGTCCCTCCTGTCGGTCGTGTCGCAGCCGCAGCCGCAGTCCGTAGGCAAGGACAATGATGAAGTAAAAAGCAACTAGATATTTCTGTTCACAATTTATTCAGTGCAATATTCATGTGAAGGCACCAAAACACAAACTTGACCCCCCCCCCCCAATTTTCCTGGTTCTGTAGTTAGGCAATTACCACATGTTTTCCTGCAGTGAAGCTGTTGTTATGATATGCAGGCATGAGTACCAGAGGGTGGCTACCATTGTTTGTAGGATTAAGGAAATGATCATATTATCACGAAAATATATTTAAAATGTCTATTTAGTGCTGTTTTCAGATATAACCTTGTAAGTAGAAATTTTAAACTGTAGCTGCAAACCTTTTCAGTAGTTTGTCTTGTGCCCTCCATATTTAACTTTAAAATCAACTAAAACTTTAACTGAAACTTTAATTTAAGTCTTTTCCTTTAATAAAAATTGTATGGTGGATGTCTTGTTGTAAAATTGTATGCATAGTCAAGCCCTTTCATGTTTTCAAGGAAACACCAGACTTTCCAGTTAGTGCTTTCTCAAACTTCTGCAATTTGCACTTCTTGAACTACTGCTTGGAACTAAATAGAATTATACAATGAACTTCTGCAGGCTGATCTGAGTTGGACCATCCTCTGCAGCCAAGTTCTCTTCGGCAAGAGGAAGAAAGGAGAATTAGGGTAGGGTTTCATGGCTAGAAGATATATTGTTGTACAACAATTTGTTACAAATTGCATTTATTGGTATATGTACACTAGTTTTGTCATATCAGGAGCTTAGGAACTTATCTTGACTAATTTATTATAGAAAGCTGTCAGAGCTCACTTATAGAAATTAGGAATAGCAAAATGTGGTTAAGATTTAAGGCATCCACACTAAGCATATGTTTTGGCATACAAGTATCTCTTTCTTCAAGACCGGTAAATCAAGTGGGTAAATAGATGCTGCTGCTGGACTATATGTTCTGGACTATATGTTCATTGGTACTATATGTTCATTGGTACTACTTGTGATGTTGCTGCTGTACTACTTGGGAATTTTGTCAACTTGTGATGCTGCTGCTGTACCCCGAGAGGCCCTTGAGTTTGCCGAAATGTCGATTAACTTCCGTTCCGGCAAATTCGGGCTCTCCATATGTCCTATTTTCAGCAAAGGTCATGCTGAAATTTTCCGTGAATTTTAGCATGACTTTGCTAAAAATAGGACATATGGGGCACTTGCGACTAATGCATGGGCCGGGGTATCTTAGTACTTAATTAAGTAGGATCAACTGCCTCTTGTGTTATACATATAGAAGTATGATATCTACTCATAGTTATTACTAATGTCAGTTGCTCGTCATCGATAAACCCTAATCTGGTAGGATGACCTACTAAAAAAGCCCATACCACATATTCTATTTGGATGGCCCTGCTAACCCTTGACCATAAATACTTGAGATGGATGTAGTAGGCTTAAAGAAAGAAATGTTTTTAGGCCAACTCCACTGGGGCTGGCTGAAAATGCACAAGTGTGCATGACTAACAATATTTTATTGTAAAGGTAAACAGGAAAGATGAACCACTCATCCTAACCATTTGCTCTCAAAATTACCACTTCACTTCTTACTACTGAAAATCTTAGACCATCTCGATTCACCAATTGCTCAAACCAGTTCGAAGGGCGTGTTTTCACCACACTGTGGATTATCTTATTGGACCCAACAGAGATGATGTAGTTTTGAATTATGAACATAGGAAATGTCGTCATCGGACGACGAAAGTCTCCCGGGGGAGTGCGGCTGGTGCCACGACGGTCGAGGTCTGTGCGACAGGCCTCACCTGGACGATGATCGGCGCTTCAGCATTAAGCTCGAGAAGACCTTCGAAGTTGAAACGGTACGCAACGACGACAAGTGTTTTTTTCATAATTAAGCATGACTTCAACTATTTCAACGTGTAATTTTCATCTTTTACAATTCGAGTATAGTTTATCCCATGCCATGCAAGACGCTATGTCTTGGAGAGGATGGATTTTGAAGACCATGAAAATTTTGAAACGAAGAAAATTCACCTAAGGACACATCATGATGTGGATTTTAAAGTAAATCTGTATAATGCTGAGAGCGTAACCCATTTTGATTGCAAAAATTGGGAAGCATTTTGCAAGATGTATGGTTTTGATGAGGGTATGCTTGTCACCATGGATCTTGGTGATCCTGACATCGACCAAGACAATATGGACATTTGGGTCCTTGTTGATACGCCTCCAGTTCTACCGCTATTTGAGTTTCTCAAACATAGTTAATTATTAACTAATTTATATTGTTTATTTCAAAATAGTTGACAACTTATTTCCGTTGACAGCTTATTTTGATTGTTCAAACAATGTGCGGAACATGGTAGACAAAACCCACTACACCGATGGCTCCGAGTTAACTTATCAGGAGAAAAATCATCTGGTCGGATTTTGTACTGATCTTGAGAATTACAATATCTACAATCAAACTCCTCAACATTATGGTCAATACGTGCCACTAGTGCACGTGTTGAACTACGGTAACTACCATGGAGATACCCTGGTAAGATTTTTTACTATTACGACATCGGTGCATCTTTTGCATACTTCTAAAACTAGTACATCATTGCTAACCATGAAGTTATTACTATGTTTTTCAACAGAGAATCCCAGAGGATTGGGTGCCTCATTTGATGTATCAGAATGGCAGCCTTCGTGTTTTGAACATATATCCAGGCCATCCTACGAATCTCAACTGTCCATACCGGATTTCTAGAAGAAGTGGAGACATGCTAATCAGAGAATGGAAAAAAATGTATGGACAGTCATAAGGAGGTTCTTGGAAGCAAAAGGAAGTGCCACGCAAGAATTGGAGACAGGATGATCTCCATTCTCCATAATGGAGAGTCAGGGTCTATATTGTTTTATGCTATTTTACCTTAAATTGGGTATTTAGGTCCTGCCTAATACTGATGATCATGTGCTAAGAACAATTAAATAGGGTTGGTTCGATGACTATCAGGATGATGATCGTATGACTTGTTATTAATAACGAGTAGAAGTGTTGGAAATATGCCCTAGAGGCAATAATAAAATGGTTATTATTATATTTCCTTGTTCATGATAATTGTCTATTGTTCATGCTATAATTGTGTTATCCGAAAATCGTAATACATGTGTGAATACATAGACCACAACATGTCCCTAGTGAGCCTCTATTTGACTAGCTCGTTGATCAACAGATAGTCATGTTTTCCTGACTATGGACATTGCATGTCATTGATAACGGGATCACATCATTAGGAGAATGATGTGATGGACAAGACCCAATCCTAAGCATAGCACAAGATCGTGTAGCTCGTTTGCTAGAGCTTGTCCAAATGTCAAGTATCATTTCCTTAGACCATGAGATTGTGCAACTCCCGGATACCATAGGAGTGCTTTGGGTGTGCCAAACGTCACAACGTAACTGGGTGGCTATAAAGGTGCACTACGGGTATCTCCAAAAGTGTCTGTTGGGTTGGCACGAATCGAGACTGGGATTTGTCACTCCGTATGACGGAGAGGTATCTCTGGGCCCACTCGGTAATGCATCATCATAATGAGCTCAATGTGACCAAGTGTTTGGTCACGGGATCATGCATTACGGTATGAGTAAAGTGACTTGCCGGTAACGAGATTGAACAAGGTATTGGGATACCGACGATCGAATATCGGGCAAGTAACGTACCGATTGACAAAGGGAATTGTATACGGGATTGATTGAATCCTCGACATCGTGGTTCATCCGATGAGATCATCGTGGAACATGTGGGAGCCAACATGGGTATCCAGATCCCGCTGTTGGTTATTGACCGGAGAGTTGTCTCGGTCATGTCCGCATGTCTCCCGAACCCGTAGGGTCTACACACTTAAGGTTCGGTGACGCTAGGGTTGTAGAGATATTAGTATGCGGTAACCCGAAAGTTGCTCGGAGTCCCGGATGAGATCCCGGACGTCACGAGGAGTTCCGGAATGGTCCGGAGGTGAAGAATTGTATATAGGAAGTCCAGTTTCGGCCACCGGGAAAGTTTCGGGGGTCACCGATATTGTACCGGGACCACCGGAAGGGTCCCGGGGGTCCACCGGGTGGGGCCATCTATCCCGGAGGGCCCCATGGGCTGAAGTGGGGAAGGGAACCAGCCCCTGGTGGGCTGGTGCGCCCCCCTTGGGCCTCCCCTGCGCCTAGGGTTGGAAACCCTAGGGGTGGGGGGGGGGGCGCCCCACTTGACTTGGGGGGCAAGTCCCCCCCTTGAGATGGGATCTCAGGGGGCCGACGCCCCCCGGACCCCTATATAAAGAGGGGAGGAGGGAGGGCAGCAGCACCCAAGCCCCTGGCGCCTCCCTCTCCCTCTCGTGACACCTCTCCCTCCGCTGTGCTTGGCGAAGCCCTGCCAAGATCCCCGCTACTTCACCACCACGCCGTCGTGCTGCTGGATCTCCATCAACCTCTCCTTCACCCATGCTGGATCAGAAGGAGGAGACGTCTTTCCAACCGTATGTGTGTTGAACGCGGAGGTGCCGTCCGTTCGGCGCTCTGTCATCGGTGATTTGGATCACGACGAGTACGACTCCATCAACCCGTTCCTGAACGCTTCCGCTCGTGATCTACAAGGGTATGTAGATGCACTGCTCTCTCGTTGCTATGATGCTCCATAGATTGAGCTTGGTGAGTGCGCAAAATTTTTAATTTCTGCTACGATCCCCAACAGTGGCATCATGAGCTAGGTCTATGCGTAGTTTCTATGCACGAGTAGAACACAAACTTGTTGTGGGCGTAGATGTTGTCAATTTTCTTGCCACTACTAGTCTTATCTTGTTTCGGCGGCATCGTGGGATGAAGCGGCCCGGACCGACCTTACACGTACGCTTACGTGAGACAGGTTCCACCGACTGACATGCACTAGTTGCATAAGGTGGCTAGCGGGTGTCTGTCTCTCCCACTTTAGTCGGAACGGATTCGATGAAAAGGGTCCTTATGAAGGGTAAATAGAAATTGGCATATCACGTTGTGGTTTTGGCGTAGGTAAGAAACGTTCTTGCTAGAAACCTATAGCAGCCACGTAAAAACTTGCAACAACAATTAGAGGACGTCTAACTTGTTTTTGCAGCATATGCCTTGTGATGTGATATGGCCAAAAGGATGTGATGAATGAATATATGTGATGTATGAGATTGATCATGTTCTTGTAATAGGAATCACGACTTGCATGTCAATGAGTATGACAACCGGCAGGAGCCATAGGAGTTGTCTTTATTTTTGTATGACCTGCGTGTCATTGAACAACGCCATGTAAATTACTTTACTTTATTGCTAAACACGTTAGCCATAGAAGTAGAAGTAATCGTTGGCGTGACAACTTCATGAAGACACGATGATGGCGATCATGATGATGGAGATCATGGTGTCATGCCGGTGACGAAGATGATCATGCCACCCCGAAGATGGAGATCAAAAGGAGCAAAATGATATTGGCCATATCATGTCACTATTTGATTGCATGTGATGTTTATCATGTTTTACATCTTATTTGCTTAGAACGACGATAGCTTAAATAAGATGATCCCTCGCAATAATTTCAAGAAAGTGTTCCCCCTAACTGTGCACTGTTGCGAAGGTTCGTTGTTTCGAAGCACCACGTGATGATCGGGTGTGATAGATTCTAACGTTCGAATACAACGGGTGTAAGCCAGATTTACACACGCAATACACTTAGGTTGACTTGACGAGCCTAGCATGTACAGACATGGCCTCGGAACATGGAAGACCGAAAGGTCGAGCATGATTCGTATAGAAGATACGATCAACATGAAGATGTTCACCGATGTTGACTAGTCCGTCTCACGTGATGATCGGACACGGCCTAGTTGACTCGGATCATGTTTCACTTAGATGACTAGAGGGATGTCTATCTGAGTGGGAGTTCATTGAATAATTTGATTAGATGAACTTAATTATCATGAACTTAGTCTAAAATATTTACAATATGTCTTGTAGATCAAATGGCCCACGCTAATGTTGCCCTCAACTTCAACGCGTTCCTAGAGAAAACCAAGCTGAAAGATGATGGCAGCAACTATACGGACTGGGTCTGGAACCTGAGGACCATCCTCATAGCTGCCAAGAAAGATTATGTCCTAGAAGCACCGCTCGGTGACGCACCCATCCCAGAGAACCAAGACGTTATGAACGCTTGGCAGCAGCGTGCTGATGATTACTCCCTCGTTCAGTGCGGCATGCTTTACAGCTTAGAACCGGGGCTCCAAAAGCGTTTTGAGCAACACGGAGCATATGAGATGTTCGAAGAGCTGAAAATGGTTTTTCAAGCTCATGCCCGGGTCGAGAGATATGAAGTCTACGACAAGTTCTTCAGTTGTAAGATGGAGGAAAATAGTTCTGTCAGTGAGCACATACTCAAAATGTCTGGGTTACACAACCGCTTGTCTCAGCTGGGAGTTAATCTCCCGGATGACGCCGGTCATTGACAGAATCCTTCAGTCGCTTCCACCGAGCTACAAGAGCTTTGTGATGAACTTCAATATGCAGGGGATGGAAAAGACCATTCCTGAGGTATATTCAATGCTGAAATCAGCGGAGGTGGAGATCAAAAAGGAACATCAAGTGTTGATGGTGGATAAAACCACTAAGTTCAAGAAAGGCAAGGGTAAGAAGAACTTCAAGAAGGACGGCAAGGGAGTTGCCGCGCCCGGTAAGCCAGTTTGCCGGGAAGAAAGCCAAAGAATGGACCCAAGCCTGAGACTGTGTGCTTTTATTGCAAGGGAAGTGGTCACTGGAAGCGGAACTGCCCCAAGTACTTAGCGGACAAGAAGGCCGGCAACACCAAAGGAGCTGCGGAATAAACGAAGACTGGCAAAGGACGAGGTGACGATGCGCGTCGGGAATGGTTCCAAGGTCGATGTGATCGCCGTCGGCACGCTACCTCTACATTTACCTACGGGATTAGTTTTAAACCTCAATAATTGTTATTTAGTGCCAGCTTTGAGCATGAACATTGTATCTGGATCTCGTTTAATGCGAGATGGCAACTCATTTAAATCCGAGAATAATGGTTATTCTATTTATATGAGAGATATGTTTTATGGTCATGCCCCGCTGGTCAATGGTTTATTCTTAATGGATCTCGAACGTGATGTTACACATATTCATAGTGTGAATACCAAAAGATGTAAAGTTGATAACGATAGTCCCACATACTTGTGGCACTGCCACCTTGGTCACATTGGTGTCAAGCGCATGAAGAAGCTCCATGCTGATGGAATTTTAGAGTCTCGATTATGAATCATTTGACACATGCGAACCATGCCTCATGGGCAAAATGACCAAGACTCCGTTCTCTGAAACAATGGAGCGAGCAACCAACTTATTAGAAATCATACATACTGATGTGTGCGGTCCAATGAGTGTTGAGGCTCGCGGAGGCTATCGTTATGTTCTCACTCTCACTGATGATTTAAGTAGATATGGGTATGTCTACCTAATGAAACACAAGTCTGAGACCTTGAAAAGTTGAAGGAATTTCAGAGTGAGGTTGAGAATCAACGTGACAAGAAAATAAAATTCTTACGATCAGATTGTGTGGGGGGGGGGGAATATTTGAGTCCCGAATTTGGCACACACTTAAGGAAATGTGGAATAGTTTCACAACTCACGCCGCCTGGAACACCTCAGCGAAATGGTGTGTCCGAACGTCGTAATCGCACTCTATTGGATATGGTGCGATCTATGATGTCTCTTACCGATCTACCGCTCTCATTTTGGGGCTATGCTTTAGAGACTGCCGCATTCACTTTAAATAGGGCTCCGTCAAAATCCGTTGAGACGACACCGTATGAATTATGGTTTGGGAAGAAACCTAAGCTATCATTTCTAAAAGTTTGGGGATGCGATGCTTATGTCAAGAAACATCAACCTAAAAAGCTCAAACCCAAGTCAGAAAAATGCGTCTTCATAGGATACCCTAAGGAAACCATTGGGTGTACCTTCTACCTCAGATCCGAAGGCAAGATCTTTGTTGCCAAGAATGGGTCCTTTCTGGAGAAAGAGTTTCTCTCGAAAGAACTGAGTGGGAGGAAAGTGGAACTTGATGAGGTGATAGTCACCCCTTCCGAACCGGAAAGTAGCGCAGCGCGGGAAGATGTTCCTGTGGGCCTGCACCGACTGGGGAGGAAGTTAATGATGATGATCATGAAGCTTCAGATCAAGTTAATGCTGAACTTCATAGGTCCACAAGGACACGTTCCGCACCAGAGTGGTACGGCAACCCTGTCATGGAAATCATGTTGTTAGACAACGGTAAACCTTCGAACTATGAAGAAGCAATGGCGGGCCCAGATTCCGACAAATGGCTAGAAGCCATGCAATCCGAGATAGGATCCATGTATGAAAACGAAGTATGGACTTTGACTGACTTGCCCGATGATCGGCGAGCCATAGAAAATAAATGGATCTTTAAGAAGAAGACAGACGCGGATGGTAATGTGACCATCTATAAGGCTCGACTTGTCGCTAAGGGTTATCGACAAGTTCAAGGGGTTGACTACGATGAGACTTTCTCACCCGTAGCGAAACTGAAGTCTGTCCGAACCATGTTAGCAATTGCTGCATTCTATGATTATCAGATATGGCAAATGGACGTCAAAACGGCATTCCTTAACGGCTTTCTTAAGGAAGAATTGTATATGATGCAACCGGAAGGTTTTGTCGATCCTAAGAATGCTAACAAGGTATGCAAGCTCCAGCGCTCCATATATGGGCTGGTGCAAGCATCTCGGAGTTGGAACATTCGATTTGATGAGATGATCAAAGCGTTTGGGTTTACACAGACTTATGGAGAAGCCTGTGTTTACAAGAAAGTGAGTGGGAGCTCTGTAGCATTTCTCATATTATATGTGGATGACATACTGTTGATGGGAAATGATATAGAATTCTTGGAAGCATAAAGGCCTACTTGAACAAGTGTTTTTCAATGAAGGACCTTGGAGAAGCTGCTTATATATTAGGCATCAAGATCTATAGAGATAGATCAAGACGCCTCATTGGTCTTTCACAAAGTACGTACCTTGACAAGATATTGAAGAAGTTCAATATGGATCAGTCCAAGAAGGGGTTCTTGCCTGTATTGCAAGGTGTGCAATTGAGCACGGCTCAATGCCCGACCACGACAGAAGATAGAGAAAAGATGAGTGTCGTCCCCTATGCCTCGGCCATAGGGTCTATTATGTATGCCATGCTGTGTACCAGACCTGATGTAAACCTTGCCGTAAGCTTGGTAGGAAGGTACCAAAGTAATCCCGGCATGGAACACTGGACAGCGGTCAAGAATATCCTGAAGTACCTGAAGAGGACTAAGGATATGTTTCTCGTTTATGGAGGTGACGAAGAGCTCGTCGTAAAGGGTTACATCGGTGCTAGCTTCGACACAGATCTGGATGACTCTAAGTCACAAACCAGATACGTGTATATTTTGAATGGTGGGGCAGTAAGCTGGTGTAGTTGCAAGCAAAGCGTTGTGGCGGGATCTACATGTGAAGCGGAATACATGGCGGCCTCAGAGGCAGCACAAGAAGCAATCTGGGTGAAGGAGTTCATTACCGACCTAGGAGTTATTCCCAATGCGTCGGGCCCGATGACTCTCTTCTGTGACAACACTGGAGCTATTGCCCTTGCCAAGGAGCCCAGGTTTCACAGGAAGACCAGGCATATCAAGCGTCGCTTCAACTCCATTCGTGAAAGTGTTCAAAATGGAGACATAGATATTTGTAAAGTACATACGGACCTGAATGTAGCAGATCCGTTGCCTAAACCTCTCCCTAGAGCAAAACATGATCAACACCAGAACTCTATGGGTGTTCGATTCATCACAATGTAACTAGATTATTGACTCTATTGCAAGTGGGAGACTGTTGGAATTATGCCCTAGAGGCAATAATAAAATGGTTATTATTATATTTCCTTGTTCATGATAATTGTCTATTGTTCATGCTATAATTTTGTTATCCGGAAATCGTAATACATGTGTGAATACATAGACCACAACATGTCCCTAGTGAGCCCCTAGTTGACTAGCTCGTTGATCAACAGATAGTCATGGTTTCCTGACTATGGACATTGGATGTCATTGATAACGGGATCACATCATTAGGAGAATGATGTGATGGACAAGACCCAATCCTAAGCATAGCACAAGATCGTGTAGTTCTTTTGCTAGAGCTTTTCCAAATGTCAAGTATCATTTCCTTAGACCATGAGATTGTGCAGCTCTCGGATACCATAGGAGTGCTTTGGGTGTGCCAAACGTCACAACATAACTGGGTGGCTATAAAGGTGCACTACGGGTATCTCCGAAAGTGTCTGTTGGGTTGGCACGAATCGAGACTGGGATTTGTCACTCCGTATGACGGAGAGGTATCTCTGGGCCCACTCGGTAATGCATCATCATAATGAGCTCAATGTGACCAAGTGTTTGGTCACGGGATCATGCATTACGGTACGAGTAAAGTGACTTGCCGGTAACGAGATTGAACAAGGTATTGGGATACCGACGATCGAATCTCGGGCAAGTAACGTACCGATTGACAAAGGGAATTGTATACGGGATTGATTGAATCCTCGACATTGTGGTTCATCCGATGAGATCATCGTGGAACATGTGGGAGCCAACATGGGTATCCAGATCCCGCTGTTGGTTATTGACCAGAGAGTTGTCTCGGTCATGTCTGCATGTCTCCCGAACCCGTAGGGTGTACACACTTAAGGTTCGATGACGCTAGGGTTGTAGAGATATTAGTATGCGGTAACCCGAAAGTTGTTCGGAGTCCCGGATGAGATCCCGGACGTCACAAGGAGTTCCGGAATGGTCCGGAGGTGAAGAATTGTATATAGGAAGTCCAGTTTCGGCCACCGGGAAAGTTTCGGGGGTCACCGGTATTGTACCGGGACCACCGGAAGGGTCCCGGGGGTCCACCGGGTGGGGCCACCTATCCCGGAGGGCCCCATGGGCTGAAGTGGGGAAGGGAACCAGCCCCTAGTGGGCTGGTGCGCCCCCCTTGGGCCTCCCCAGCGCCTAGGGTTGGAAACCCTAGGGGTGGGGGGCGCCCCACTTGACTTGGGGGGCAAGTCCCGCCTTGGCCGCCGCCCTCCCCCCTTGAGATGGGATCTTAGGGGGCCGGCACCCCCCCGGACCCCTATATAAAGAAGGGGGGAGGGAGGGCAGCAGCACCCAAGCCCCTAGCGCCTCCCTCTCCCTCCCGTGACACCTCTCCCTCTCGCTGTGCTTGGCGAAGCCCTGCCGAGTTCCCCGCTACTTCCACCACCACGCCGTCGTGCTGCTGGATCTCCATCAACCTCTCCTTCACCCTTGCTGGATCAAGAAGGAGGAGACATCTTCCCAACCGTACGTGTGTTGAACGCGGAGGTGCCGTCCATTCGGCGCTCGGTCATCGGTGATTTGGATCACGACGAGTACGACTCCATCAACCCCGTTCACTTGAACGCTTCCGCTCGCGATCTACAAGGGTATGTAGATGCAGTCCTCTCTCGTTGCTAGATGACTCCATAGATTGATCTTGGTGATGCGTAGAATTTTTTTAATTTCTGCTACGATCCCCAACAAGAAGTTGTATGATGATGATTAGTAGGACTTGTTAGGATTAGTATTACTTTCGACAAACTCGCTACTCGCGGTTTCGAGACTTGTAATGTTATAACTTTTTCGGTATTTGAAATTCGGAGACTAATATGACGAATTGTATTCGGAGACTAATCTTCTATTGTATTCGATAAATCTGTTGTTTATATGTTGTGCTCTCTATATTATGTGCAGTGATATGTTTTGTAACCTGTGCAAAAATCAGAAAAGAAAAAAACATAATCCCTAATATTCGTACTAGTGGCGCACCACTCAGCACACTAATGGCGCACTGCAGAAAGGACACTAATGGCGCATCACCCCCTAGTGCGCCATTAGTATGCCAAAGCTCATGGGTAAATATGGCCCCCTGGGAGGCATACTAATGGCGCACGGTGGGCTATACTAATGGCGCACTGCGTGGTGCGCCACACCAGGGGTCCGCCATTAGTTTTTAATTCTAATGGCGTGGTGCTAGTGGCGCACCAGTAGTGCGCCATTAGTAGGCAAAACTGGTGCGCCACTAGCAGGCCTTTTCCTAGTAGTGGGAGGTCCGTTTCCTCCGTTTTGCGGTACGCCAGACCCCTCCCGATCAACAGGACCCCGTTCCGAACGTAGGAGGTCCGTTTCCTCCATTATGCGGTATGCTTGGCCTCGTTTCCATCGCCTGTTCCGTCCAAGCCCTCCCGATGAACACGACCACGCATTCCGTTCCGACCCAGCCGGTTGGCTACCACGCGTTCCGTTGCCTCCCGATGAACACGACGCATTCCATTGCCTCCCCATGAACACGACGCATTCCGTTGCCTCCCCATGAACACGACGACGACGCCGTTTCTCCGTTCCGACCCAGCCATGTACACGAGCCCTGGCCGTATGTATGCGAGAGTAGGCGTTCGAGACCCCGCCCGTATGTACACATACGTGGCCGTATTTTCTTTCTTGCACCCTGGCCGCTGTACGTACGTGTACATGCTACGTGCGCGCCTCTACTACGACACGTACGCGCCTCTACTACGACACGTGCCCGCGTCTACATCCACCAGTATATATGTACGTACACGTTCGCGACCAGAATGACAATGCTACGTACGCTTCGACCAGGTGGGTCCCGACTGTCAGGCACTCCCTTGCCTGCGAAGATGTAGCTGGTGGGTCCCAGCAGTCAGGGGGAAACGATTTTTTCACGAAATACAGTGGCCCGTCCGGTGGGTCCCAGCTGTCAGGTGGAGGAATCATTATTTTCCGCGTAATAAGGAGGCACTTCCTTGCTACGGCCGTGGACCCAGCTGTCAGCCTCTCCACGTACAGTCCACGTCCGATGAAAGTCGTTCCTTGACCACGTTGACCACGCCGCGCCGAGAGCACCAGGGCGGTGGACGACGGCGAGGCCTAGGAAGGGGACGACGGGGAGCCGGGGAAGACGCGGCAGTGGAAGCCCGCACGGAGAGGAGTACGAGGGTTCATTGGTTCGGCTGCGGTGTGAGGCTGCCGTCGCCGCAGGGCCTGGCCAGCGGTGGGAATAGTAGGGGGCGGTGAGGCCTCCGCGGCAGCACAGCCGGCCACGGGAGGCAGGAGCATGCGGCACGACCGGCGCTGCTTTGGGCGGCTGGAGCAAGAAGACCAGAGGTTGAAGAAGCACTACGGCCGTTGGATGGACATCGTACGGTCATTGGAGCTAGAATCGTTCATATTGACTAAAGTTGACAAAGGCCCCCGTGCCAGTCAACTTAGTAGGCCCACAAGTCAGCCTCCCACCATGGTGGGTCCCAGCTAGCAGGGGGGTATTCATTTTTTTGTGTGTAATAAGGAGGCACTTCCGATGGGTCCGAGCTGACAGCGGGGGGTGGGGGGGACGTTTTTTCGCGAAATATGCTGGCCCGTCCGGTGGGTCCCAGCAGTCAGGGGGCAAACGTTTTTTTTCGCGAAATAAGGTGGCCCGTCCGGTGGGTCCCTGCTGTCAGGTGGAGGAATAATTATTTTGCGCGTAATAAGGAGGCACTTCCTTGCGTCCGCCTGGACGCAGCTGTCAGCCTCTCCACGTACAGTACTCTTCCGATGGAAGTCGGTCGTTGACCACGTTGACCACGCCGCGCCGAGAGCACCAGGGCGGTGGTCTGGACGACGGCGAGGCCTAGGAAGGGGACGACGCGGAGCCGGGGAAGACGCAGCAGTGGAAGCCCGCGCGGAGAGGAGTACGAGGGTTCACTGGTTCAGCTGCGGTGTGAGGCTGCCGTCGCCGCAGAATAACAGGGGGTGTGGGTGAGTGGAGGGATGGCCTGGCCAGCGGTGGGAGTAGTAGGGGGCGGTGAGGCCTCCGCGGCAGCATAGCCGGCCACGGGAGGCAGGAGCAGGCGGCACGACCGGCGCTGCTTTGGGCGGCTGGAGCAAGAAGACCAGAGGTTGAAGAAGCACGATGGCTGTTGGATGGACATCGTACGGTCACTGCAGCTAGAATCGTTTATATTGACTAAGTTGACAAAGCCCTTGGTACGTCAACTTAGTAGGCCCATAGGTCAGCTTCCGAAATGGTGCGCCCCAGATGTCAGGGGGAGGAATCATTTTTTGGGCGGGTGAAGCTAGAATATCCGAGATTGAAGAAGAAGCACGGCATCCGTTGGATGGACATCCAACGGCCACTGCTGCTAGAACCGTGTGTTGACTATAAGTTGACAAAGCCTTGCATACGCGTCAACTCTGTTTTTTTAGGGGACGCGTCAACTTAGTAAGGCCAGAAGTGTGTGGCAGAGAACTTATAGCCCATTTGAGATTTGTAAGAATGTGTAGCCCATTTTTGAATTCTAATGGAATTTACTACAACCCATTTACAGTTTGTTAAAAGTACAACCCATTTCAACCAACCGAATTCAATAAAATTTCCCACATTTTGATGGGATTTGAAATATTTTTATCCCGAAATTTCTAGTCAGATTAAATACAATTTCAATATAAATTTATATTACGTAAAAATACAATGAAACATTGCGCTCACAACAATTAATGAAATTAAAATTTTCAATATCCAAAAATAATATTTTATAAAGTAATCACGTGTTTGGTGCATTTTTTTATAGTTACTGCCCAGTTTTTATAATTACATCCCATTTATTATTTCTTAAAGCCCATTTTCTTGTTAAGCCTAATGCATCCCTCCTAGGAAAGATTTGCAGCCTAGTGGGGCGGAGAATAACAACTTGACCTTGCCTGGGTATTCCTAAAAAAAAGTATAGCTGGGCTAGCCATTTTCAGCTTGAAAATAATTAATATCTGGGCTGGATATCTGGTCTGGGCTAGACGGGCCACAGCCCGCCCAGTTAATACCTGCAGCGATGTTTTCGTTGTTGTTCAGAGGAGAAAAATTAATATCTGGGCTACACATCGAAAAACTCTGCAGTGCTCACACCTCAAAAACACAAATACAGCTCGAGCTGCTTGGTCCCAGCTGTCGGCCGCTTCTTGTGCAATTCTCACGTTTATTGACTACTACATAGGTTGACAATGGTGTGGGACCGTGATGTCAGGAAACCAGGAGGAAGCAAAATAAATTATAGTTATATATATATATATATATATATATATATATAATAAGGAGGCACTTGCGTACGTGAGGCTATGGACCTGGTGGGTCCCCATTTTCATCCTCTCCAAGTAAAGTCATGTCCTCGCCCGCGCGCGCTTTCTGCCCGAAACAGTCTGCGCCGCCCGCCCCGCTTACCGGTGCAGGCGATTGCTCCGCCTTCAAACGACACAAGTGCCGTCCGTCCGTCCATCTGCCGCCCACATTAATGATACACGGTTGCCGAGCCGGCTACTCCGGCGCCACACGTCCGTCCCTCCGCCCGCCCACCATTGCTATATAAACTGCTGCGCCGGCCATAGCCGCAGTCATCCGCATCTGTTCCCTTTCTCCTGTCCACAGCACTACTGTCCACCATGGCTTCCTCGCGCTCCAGTGCTCTTCGGGACGGGCGGACGACGGACCACAAGGAGATGGCAGCCATTGCTGCCGACCGGCTGGCCGGCAGGGAGCCGGAGGACGATGAGGTCCCAATGGAGAACATGGTAGTCGACGATCCGGCGCCAACCCCCTCCTCCGCGCCATCCTCGCCAGTGCATTGCACCATGACCATCGGCGAGGCCCGTGCCCAATATATGGACAGGGTGAGGCAGATGCGTGAGGAGCAGTTCCGGGAGGCGCAGGCCGACGCCGCCTACAACCACCATCTCCTCCAGACCACCTGCAGGCGGAGGAGAAGATCGCCGCGGAGCGGGTGGAGCAGGAGGCGCTGCTCGACTCGTACCGCTCTGCCCGCAAGGGCCGCCTCGAGCGCTGGCGGTACCGCATGCGGTTGGCAGAGGCTGCGGCCGCCTACAAAGAGGCTAGCAAAGAGGGCGATGAAGCGGGCGAGGCGCTGTTTGGCGAGACCGAGTACGAGGCAGAGGACAATGCCGGCTCTGACGAGTCCCCGCTCCGCTGGCGTCGACGAGGCCCTGCTCCGCCGAGGCCCCACGGCGCCAACAACGAGGCAGAGGACACCGCCGGCTCCGCCGAGGCCCCGCCCCGCCAACAACGAGGCAGAAGACATCGCCGGCTCAGCCGAGGCCCCACCCTGCCGGCAACGTGGGGGAGGATTTCCACCGCTCCGCTGAGGCGCCGCCCGCCGGCAACGAGACAGAGGACATCGCCGGCTCCGCCGAAGCCCCGCCCGCTGCTAACGAGGCCGCGCCACACAGAAAACGAGGAAAAGTAGAACACGGTAGGTCGCGCCGCTCGGGTCCAAGTAAGGCCACCGCTGCTACCCTCCGGTTGAAGCCAAGCTAGGCGGGTTGACCATTGACGGCCGGTTAGCTTCTTGGCGGCGACGTGGAGTCGGAGAGCTGCGCTGGAGAAGAACGCTGCTTCTACTTAACTGCTGGTGCAGTTGGCTGACTGACACGTGGGCCCAACAGGCCACATGTCAGTTACGCAACTGCACCTGCAGTTAAGTCACTGAAGCTTCTGTTCGGCTCAGCGGGACACAGGTGGGTAGCTTCGGTTAATTAATTATACCTCCAGCGCACCCCTTTTTAGTTGAAGAATGTATGAAATGTAATGAAATCCGGCATGTTTATATGAAATCCGACCGTGTATGAATGAATTTATTTCGATTAGTTCGAATTCCTGTATCACTGGCATTGGATGAACATGCAAAACAATACGTACTAGCATTATTCCCAGGGTGATCACCTCGTTTGCAGCAGTTTCACATGTACTCCCTCCGGTCCTTTCTAGTCTGCATACAAGTTTTGTCTGCAGTCAAAGTATCTCTACTTTGACCAATCTTATACAAAAAAGTATGCACTTTCACAATGTGCGAAGTAAAAAGGAACAGAAGGAGTACAAAGAGTTTGAGCAGCTTTTTAGCGTTTCTGTACATTGCAATCAAACACACAGGCCTGGCAATTCATAGAGAACATTCAAAACAATCGATGATTATGCATCTCAGCGACTCACATGTCAGAGGCAATATTTACTTCACAACTAAAGAATAAAGAAAAAATTGATCGACGCTGCTGACAGCAAAGGGCGTCCCATTCGAAAATATCAAACGCATGTCTTGCTAAAATCAATGAGCAAAATTTGACAAGGTTGTCCCATTCCAAAATATCAAATGCCTACGATTGTGGAATGGGCAGGGTTTGCCATCAGTTCGGACATTGACATGGCACCTCGTGCTAAATAAACCAGCTGTTCTTTTTGTGCAGTTCCACCAAAATCAACCAAATTCGCGCGTAGCTTGTATGATTTCGCCCTTATATGTTGCAACGCCTTGAACTTATCGGCACCTCCTTTCTTGTGGTGGAAATGAATGATTCGATGTATTCATGAACATTTTGTGCAGTTCCCATTGAAATCAAGCTGAGCACCCCTGTTTGCACAAATACAAAAAAGTGATTAGTATAAAGCAAACTGTACTATGAATTGACAGTTTCAACAGGCACATACATGGTCCATGTAGAGCACACTTTTAGAAAAATGGAACTCACCAGAAAGAATCCTAGAACAACATTGTACTCGCGCATCACAGCAAAAAAATGGAGATTTGTCAGTCCTTCTGAGCTGAAGTTAGTTTGGTCTTGTGGGGAGTAATGTAACCATCCTTCAACTGCTCCTTCTGATGAGAAGATAGACAGGGCTTCTTCATCCTGGCATAATCGGAACTAGTCACTTCACGTACTCCATATTCTTCTTCAGAGGAAGATGATCCTGTTGTGCAAAGACAAGAGGACTACTAAATGCTAGCATCCCTGTTTGCTCGAAAAAAGGAAAGGAAATATTTAAAACAGCACAGATGAAGCACTTCTCAAGGACAATACCACTTTTTCATGACAGTATCTAAACAGTAGCACAACACCAATAGAGATGACAAAGCTCAATCATATGGATGAAATCAGTGGGCGAGTACCAACCTTTGTCAGGAGGCTTATTGTGTAGAGCATACAGATGAAGCACTTCTCCGGAACCATCTGTTGCTATCTACGGTGGTGGCCATGCTTACTATATACTCCTCGATTAGTTTAATGTTTCCAACATCTTCTTGTGCAGTTCCACTAAAATATATGGTATCTTCAAAGAAGATCCCTGTTTGCACAAGTAGAGATAATTACATATTACATTAAGAGTGGCATCAAATCAGTGGCAAAACAATTGCTCGTTCCAGCCATAGCAATAAATTAAGATGCAAAACTATATCATTACTTGTGTCATCACAGTTCCAGTGCTTCATTACAGCACCGGGAGTTGATTTTTGTTTTTCTTCCGCTTGTTCTTCCCCTTCATCACTTGGTTCAATAACAGACAAGCTTCGCCTTCAATGTAAGATTTGGCATGTCAATTAGGGAGCACAAGTATAGTACTAAACTTAATTTTCTGATGAAAGTGGCAAAATACAGGCCAGCAGTTGTGAAATATCCTTATCTTACCTCAATGGGATATTACGGTGCACATACAGATTGGAAGTCTTGTCTCCATTTGTGCAGTTCACTAAAATCAAGCAACATTATCGTACAAGTAGCACAACATATGAAAGCACACTGCAGAATCATGTGAAAGAAGGCTAGTACTGACCTCTCATGATGCGGAATTCAAACAACTCACAAGAAGAAGATCTGAACCAAATTCGCCTTAACGGATAGGAAGTAAGATCTCCTCTTGTGCAGTTCCACTAAGATCAAGCAATCAAGCAACGTTGTCGGTGTGACATTTTGGTTGAACTGCACAAAACACTCTTAAAACAAAAGTGTTTTGTGCAGTGCAACAAAAGGTCACAATGGCAACGAGGTGAAGTAGATAACCCTGTTTACACAGAGGTGCAAAGGAAACAATTAGTGGTCAATAACGGTGGATGACACAGAAGCCAACAAAAAGAAGCATCTACCTTATCTAAATGGGAAAGAAAGCAAGACAGTAGCATTTCTCAAACGGTGGCATTGATTAATATTAACATAGAGATTATATTAACAATAAAATTCGTTAAACATGTAATTTGCTTTTAACTGTGGCATTGCATCAATTTTCCAGCGGCATTATTAGAGGGTGTTTGTTTACAGGGACATTTTGGTGTAGGGACTAAAAAAACTCCGTGTCAGTCCCATCTAAACCAAACAGGAGGGACTTTTAGGGACTAAAAGTGGGCATTTGGGACTAAAGAAAGAAGACCCCGAGGGAGTCTTTTTGGGACTTTTTCCAACAGTTGCCCCTGCCACGCATCGCACCTTGTCTCTATTAGTTCATTACTAGGGGTAACATGGTCTTTTAGCATGTCATTTAATAACCTCTAGTCCATGTTTAGTCCCTGGAACCAAGCAGGTAGGGACTAGGGAGTTTTTAACCAAACAGGGCCTTAGATTAACAACAGCTAATGAGTTGCACGGGACAGTGGACGCACCAGCACCATGTGCATCTACCGATGTACTGTGGTCATGCACAGTCTGTTGCAACAAAGAACAAACAACCAAGGAGCATATTTGTGTTGGTCCCAGTTTTGTTATCTTTAGACACCTTTCCCTATGTGAGCGCAGCAAATCTAGTCCTGCTCAAACTCTACAGCCTTGTCCCTTCCTTTCCTTTTTGAACTAGTACTTTCGCCCCTTCCTTTCCTCTTTGAACCACGTCCTAGATTTATGCGATACAACTTTCCCCACAACTTTCCCCCATTCCTTTCCTCTTTGAACCACGTCCTAGATTCATGCTATACAACTTTCCCCCTTCATTTCCTCTTTGAACCACGTCCTAGATTCATGCTATATACAACTTTTCCCACTACTTTCCCCCACTCCTTTCCTCTTTGAACCACGTCCTAGATTCATGGTATACATGCAGCTAGAGCAATGCATGTGGAGTAAGTAAATTATACCTTAAGGTTCTTGGGGCGTGGTTCGGTGGGCGACGGGACGACGGCGAAGAAGAAGGGGTCGGAGGCCCTCCCGCGCCGCCGCTGGGTGGAAAGTGAACAGCTGCGCCGGTAGTCCCTCGCCGACGGCGACAGCGTTAAGCCTCCTTCCCTTCCCGGCGGACGGATCCTGCCGGCTCTTTGAGCAGCAGTGAGGGGAGAGAGAGGCCAACGAAGTCTTGTTTAGATCTGGAGAGGGCGAGAGAGTGTGAAGAGAGCAACTACAAGCGCTGAGGCTCCAGCGGGAGAGGGCGAGAGAGTGTGAAGAGAGCAACTACAAGCGCTGAGGCTCCAGCGTGTATATATATACTGGAGAGAGAGTGTGAAGCGTGCAAACCCTAGAAAACATTTTGACCAGTCAAAGAATCCTCCTGGCACAAATTATGCTCAAGTGTAGTTATCGAACCCGAGACCTCAAGTTTGATGAGCGAACAGGCTAACCAGCTACACAACCCTCCCGTTATGTTCAACGAGAGGGAAATAACCTTTTATACATTCCTGCATTCGTGTGACAAGCATGCCGTGTTTTTTGTGTGTGTGTGGGAGTCATTGGGATTTCAATCATAATCGTGTCATGTGGCTTTGGTGGTAAGACTATCCACAGTGGTGCAGAAATAATGCAGCTTTAGTCACCTTACCTCTCTCCACGTAGTACGTTGGGTCCCACCAGTCAAAGGGTGAAACAAACAAATTAATAAGAAAAATTAAAAGCGCCAGCGGTGTATCTTACCTCACACATCTCGCTACTGCTCGGGAACACTGTCCAATTGATCCCTCTGTTCGCTCACGTACTATTTTAAGTGAATCCTTATTATAACATGCACACAAATTTTGGGCACTTGTATTCGACTTAAGTCAGTGTGCCACCGTATCTCGTATACTTACTACTCCCTCCGTCTAGGTGTAATAAGTCACGTTAGAAGGTGCAACGGGACCAAGGTGTGTGCGTGTGTGTGTGTGTTTAACAACATGTGCGTGTTAGAGAGAGCGACAGATCGACCTACTCCTACAGAGAGATGTCGTGTAGTGTACGATTTTAGCTGCGAGAGTCGGTGCATCCTCTCGTTTCCGGGCGTGTCCGGTAGGGACATGCGGACAGCTGCCACGCCCGCTCCTGACCAGCCTGGCCCACCCAAAGCCCCTCCATCACCCGCGCGCGCTTCCCGCCCGAAACGGACAGCGCCGCTCCAAAGAATCGATGCCGCATTCATGCTCGGGCAGAGCGGACATGACCTCTCACTGGCGCAAGAGTGATGGTTGCTTCGTCCGTCCAACTTACTGCTGGGTCTATGTGATTTGACGGCTCATTGGTCTTTATTACTGAGGTGGTAGGACTGCTGGATGTCCCACGCTTTCGGCGAAAGGAGGTACTACTACTAGATTACAATTTTCTCCATTCTTACAGCGGAGGCGTGCAAGAGCAGTGAAAACACGCAGGCTCAGTGATTACATGGCCCACCTCACACTATCACCGTGCGACACCTAACTCTTTACATAGTACTCCCTCCGTTCCTAAATATTACTAGATGAGTCCCCGCGCGTTGCCGCGGAACAGCGGTATATCTCTCTGCGCAAAATTATCGATTTCATAGAACTAAAAAAACTCTATAACCGCATGACAAATGTGGTAGCCAAACTAAATAAACTCCCATCATCATTTAGATCATCCCACGTAAGGAAAAAAGATCAGCCAACTCCTACTGCATAATGGGATTATATTTTTCTTTTTGACATGTTAATGGGACTTAAAAGCTCACTTACATGCATGCTACCGGTGCATGCTTGCATGCAGACATGTTGATGTGATTTAAAACCCACTCACATGCATGTGCCACGGTATTTCTGCATGCTTGCATGTGGCTTAGTGCGGAGCCTCTCAACGTCTAGATCAGACGGCTATTATGGACTGATTTACTTCATCTAACGGCTACATCAATTTTGATGATGTGGCTCAAGGAGAGGATAGAGAATTCCTAGTAGTGGGGGCTAGCTATTACTAGTAGATAAGTCTTTGTAGAGATTCCACTACATACGGAACAAAATGAATGAATCTACACTTAAAATGCATCTATATACATCCGCATGTGGTTCATGGTGAAATCTCTACAAAGACTTATATTTAGGAACGGAGGAAGTACTAGTATAGTACGTACTGTAATTTATCAGCGAGATAAATTTGTACAATGCTATGAAGCTTCCAGCTTCTGTTACATGTATCTTGCGTCCAAGGTTGCCCGTTGCAACATTTCATCAAATACAAAGGAGACTAACATGCATGCTATTGCATCTCAATGATTGACAGATCATAGCAAATATGTACTCCCTCCGTTCCAAAATAAGTGTCTCAACTTTGTGCAAACTTTAGTACAAAGTTGTACTACTACTAAAGTTGACACTTATTTTGGAACAGAGGCAGCTAAAGAAAAAAACGATCCATGCAGTCCCTAGCCCTTGAACCGTGAACCCTGACCAGGCTTCAATTTGCTGGCAACGTTCGAGCTTCCTAATAAATGAAGTTTGCAACCTTTTGACCATCGGATCATTTTGTGCAGTTTCACCAAAATCGAGATGAGCATCCCTGTGGCAAAGAAATTGAAGAAGCGTGATTAGAATAAGATTACTGGGACTAGTTGATGAGACATAAACTCATCACAAATACAGTACGTAGAAGCCAGTAGAGGTATGTGCGGGGCAAAGAAGTAGAGAAATATCCACAGGGAGTGATGTGGGCAGCTGGAGCAGTGGTGCAAGCCGGCTGTAAAGGGAGTTGTACCTGAGGGACGTAGCTCAACCTTGAGGAGGGCGGCGGGAGGCGGCAACTGCCCACGTCGCGGCAGTGAGCAAGGGACGAAGGCAACCTCACCGGCTTTGTGAGAGAGAACGGCGGGGACCCCTGATCGGGACGTGCCGACAGTGGGTTTTCGCCGTCGGCGACGGCCACCGCATCTACACTAAGCATCCACCCCTTCCCCAAGCGGACGTGATCCGCCGGGATGTTAGAGATGTGGCCACAGTCGTTTTGTGCGAGAGAGTGTGAAGAGAGCAACCCCAGCAAGCAACCGTGTAGGCTGGCCCGTCCTGACTATGTATATAGTGGAGCGGTTTCCTTTTCTCTCCATATGAACCTATCATATTGCGTACGTGCCACTGAAGAAAAAAAACTTTATTTATAAATGACGCGGCACCTACTACTCGTTCTCCTATAACCTTGCGCTTGGCATCTCCAAAATATTAACCTTGCGATTGGCTCTTCGCCTCTTCGGGAAGTCGAGCAATAATGGTAGTGCAGTATATATCGTTCTGGCTATATGAGACCGAATGAATTGCTGCACGTCCACCACGTGGGCGAGGGTCGAGGGGCGAGGGAGAGTGCTACATACGGAGCAAAATGAGTGAATCTACACTCTAAAATACGTCTATATACATCAGTGTTTGGAGTATGTACTAGTAGTTCATATTGAAATCTACTAAAGGACATATATATTCCAAACAATATGATATAATCTCTATAACCAAGGTAGTAGGGACGAGGAGTAAACGGAGGGAGTAGTAAATTTTTCTCCTCGTCCTGCGAGCCACCGCGCGCATGGGCGAGGGAGCGGGCGTAAGGCGGAGCAAGCTTCACCTCATCCTGCGAGCCACCGCGCCCGTGGGCGGGGGAGACGGCGTACTAAGCAAGCTTCTCCTCGTTCTGCGAGTTGACGGGACACATCAAAAGTACTCCAGTGTATAGAGCCTTGCCTCTAAGGTAGGCCCCACATGGTTTGCCTCTTTTTTTAACATAACACGTCAAGTCGCAATTTGTTTGTTCACCCGTGGTAGACGATCCTCCCTCCACCAAGTGGACAACCAGTACACGTGCCAAATTACCACGTGGGCTGCCTTTTTCGTACAGAAATGAGCTCCACCGTGTACCCGCGCGGGTGTGGTTGGGAAAGAGACGGGAGTACGTGCGCCGTGCATGCACCTCTTCTCTTCGTGCACGTCCCCCACCTACGTGGGTGTGTGTGAGAGATACAAACCGCGTTCGTGAGTTTTTTTTGTTTTGGGGGGTGGGGGGGTTGATTTCGTGAATTATTTGTGGGAATATGTGTCGATGACATCTCAAACAATTTTTTTGCATGCAATGTGTGTGTAATGGAGGCCTATCCATATCATACATAGAGGGTCGGGCAATCCATGAGAAGAGAGGGAGGGGTCATAGCTATCGATAGAGTCGAAGAGAGGATCAAGTGGGTGGGTGCGAGATCGATGAAGAGAGCCATCGAAATTGTGTGTGTGTGCAAGTCAAAGATATAGGGCGACTGGCCTACCGGAACGTTAGAGGGCACATGTCAAGTTTGTGTGTGGCAGGGAGACATGACTAGAGCGCTCGATGTATCGGTGTGTGTGGGGGGAGGGGGTGGGGGGAGGGGTAGGCAGAGGCCTAACTATAGAGGTAGAACGACTCGTATATGTGTTGAGAAGGAGAGACCCAGCTATGTCTTGAGGGAGATCGGTCGACATCCATACATAACTGAAGGACGGGAAATATGATGGGACAGAGAGAGAGAGAGAGAGAGAGGAGAGGGAGGGAGAGGGGTAGAGTGTTGGATGGGTGATGGAGTTGCTTCTCGAAGATGGTGGGAGAGGCCTACTAGACAAACTGAGGGTGGAACTGCAATGTTATCAATAAGAGTGGGGATGTGTTTCTGTGTGTGCCTGTGCGTGATAGATCTGTCGGGACGCATCCATGGATGATGAAGGGGAACCATGTGTTTGGTAAGCAAACCTAACTAGATCGGTAGATCAATTGTTGTTTGTCGGAGGAAGGGAGAGACACAACTAATGAGGTAGATCGATTGACGTGTGGGTAAAAACGAGTTATAAGGACCTAGCTAGCTATATGTATAGCGAGAGATCGGTCGGTGTACGTCCATTTGTTAGAGGCAAATAAGGCCCAGCGAGACGGATAGACAGAGAGAATGGAGCTAGGAGGTGGTGCGAGAGGCCCAACTACTAGCTAGATAGGGGGAGGAGTGTGCGGTTGTGAGATCGATGAAAAGAGGGGCGAGAGTTTACACGTGTGTCTGACCGTATGAGAGACACGAGGCAAGGACACATAAAGGAGGAGATTGAAGGTGTGTGTGTATGTTGTAGGCAGGCATCGCTGGAGAGGTTTATCGATCGGTGTGTGTCGGAAAGGAGTTGTGGAGACTCTGGGAGAACGACCTAAAGAAAAAAATGAATGTGCCCGGTGGATAGAATGCCGAGGGAGGGGAGGGCGAGGAGGGCGTGTGCATGCACGAGAGAAAGTTAGTGGTAGCTACAAAGGTTAGAGGATTGTGTGGGTGTAAGAGACTAACAAAGATCATAATTTGATATGAAAGCGGATTCATATATTTGAATAGGAGATCATAGTGTTTTAAACATTGCATGCATGAATATAGCGGTGATACACGTGCTGTGCACATGTTATACCATAATGTGATAATGCATGGCGTTTGCAACTCACAGCTAAATGCCGAACAATCTAAACCATACTATACATCAAACAATCTCACATTTTATTTGAATTTGTGATAATGTGTGGCGTTTGCAGCTTACAACTAAATATCGAACAATCTAAACAATACTATATGTCGAACATTCTCACATTTTATTTGAATTTGTGGTAATGTGTGGTGTTTGCAACTCACATCTAAATACTTGTAGGCGTAGGGGACGGGGCACCATACATAATGTGATAAACACATTATACATATGAGACATGGTTTAGATTATGAAGATCTAGCTAGAGCTAGAAATGTAATGTGATTTGAAATCAAAATAAAGTGGATTCAAAAAATCTAGTTCGAGTTCATAGTACATAGTTATGTAACTCGAGACTAATCATGTGGTGTGCTGTGAAGATAATACACAAACGATGGTTTAACTTGACAATAATGATGATTGTAGATCTTATTAAAATAGAGAAACGATTCAAATGCTTTGACTTCACAACAATCATTACTGTAGATCTTATTCAAATAGAGAAACGAATTCAAATTTAGTTCATATTGAAGCGGTAGTATATACGTTTGGAATGCACTAAAACGTTCATTTGAGTAGTAGGTTGCATGCATTATACACGTAGCGAAATATTTTAATTGAACATAACATGAATTCAAAGTTTTGAATGACATTTGTAGTGCGCATTGATTTGGTACAGTACACGTTAGGCTTGTCCGGAAATTTCAACCCGCGCCTTGTTAGCCCGAAATATTTAAGATATATCTTTGTCTCGTTGTGCTCCGACAACTCCCTCCATCTCAACCCGCGCCTTGCTATTCCGAAATTACAACGCGCGCGAAAACTCCCACCTCCTGTGAAATCCCGACACGCGAAATGCCCGTGGTACCCCTGAACCGAAAGAACCGCCTCAAATCGGTGGGGGTACTTTCGTAACTTACCCCACATTTCGGACAAGCGCGTCTCTAAGCCATGGTTCCCCACTGCCATCCCATCCACCCACCCATTCGTACACCGAGGCCGCGAAAACCCGCGACGAAACCCCACACCCTGCTCCGTCCGCCACCCAGCCGGAGCCTCTTCCCCGACGACGTCGTCCACAGCAACACCTCGACGTCCCTCATCCACCGTACCGGATGAGGATCCGTCGTCGATCTCATCGTCCCGCCGGTTCAGCCACCCCGTCCTCCACCTCCAAGGAGCTGCCCCAACGTTCCCCTCGTCTTTCGCGCCACCTCCATCCCCACACCGCCGTCTTCACCTGCACCACGTAAGAGCATCATCATCACCGTTTCCTCGGATGAAGCTGCGACCTAATCGGCGCCACCAAAGAGGTTGTACAGTAATCGCCGCATTTTCTTCTGGATTCGATCTCACGGTGCTGCCGGCGCTCGGTCCCGAGCCGACACGGCGCGACTCCATCCACGGCGGCGTCGCCGGCCACTTCCTCTACGGCGTCGCTCCCTCGGCGGCGACGTCCACATCAGTAGGAGTTGCTGCTGCTTTAGCTATCGCTCGCGCTGCTGCTCTGCTCTTGCTCTCGGTCCCCTGCCTGGTCTGCTCTTGCTATTGCTCTTGCTCGCGCTGTTGCTCTCGCTCTTGCTCTTGCTTGCGATGCTGCTCCGATTTAGCTACACTTCAGTCGACTGAATCGACTTTTGGGTCAGTCGATTTTCAGGGGGTGGGGGGGCGGGGCTCGCCGGGGTGAAGGAAGAACCAGCCGCAGCAGGGAGGGGGGCTCGCCGGAGAGGTACCCCACTATCTATCTTAGGGTTCAGGATGGGGGCGGTGGTCGCCGGCGGTGGCGGGGCGTTGGCGGGGCGGTGGCGTGGGGATCGCCGGAGAAAAAGCTTGGCACGGGGGGCCTAGAGGGATGGCCGGGGCGGCGACGGATCGGCGATGGGGAGTGTTTTCGGGACGGGCGGGGCGGCACACCGCCGGCCGCGGGCGGCGGGGGGCTGCTGTTTGGCCGGTGGTGGCTGGCGGGTCAGGGGGGTGGAGGTTGAAGATGAACCGCAGGCCCTTGATTTCGTATCCAACGGCTGCAAAATCGACTGACCAGAGATGAAAAAGTCAGTCGACCGACGTGTAGCCTCACCTTGCTAGTGCGTTCAGTTTCGACAGCAAAATTCAGTTTTGACAGCAAAATTCAGTTTCGACAGTTAAGTTCAGTTTCGACAGTTAAGTTCAGTTTCGACAGTGAAGTTCAGAGATGAGCGGCTGATGTATTTTACATCTAGCACTTTGTGGTTATGTATTTTACGTCATGTATTGGAGATGCTATTAGAATTCCACTTAGGTTAACGTTGTTCGTTGTCTCTCTTGTCCTGCTTCAGCCTCGGCGTCGTACAACTCACCGGAGCTGCTCCAACGACGAAACCCTCCATCACAGCGGAGCAGTACCTCGGGCTCCATCTCCAGACGCCTAAGATCTTCTTCCCCTCCTCCGACAGCAAAGTCAGCCGGAGCATCCTCACCGGCCAACCCAATCACGCTGAGATCGACATGGCTTCGCCAAAGAGGTTGTACACTTGTTGCATCTCTTTTTTACTCTACATGTTATATATATTGTCCACTGAGCACACGGATTTGTTCCTTTAGTGTCTCCTTGAAAGAAAAAACGTAGGAATTTTAATTTTCACTTGTCCTCCTTTTCAAATTCCTATTCATGAAGCACAAGACTAAGAGATAGTAGCATAATAGCATTATAACCGTACATTTTCTTGTGGTTTGACTTAATCTCACCATGCTTCTTTGCATCCTGTGATCTTCCAATTGTTGTGAATCAAACACCCAGATTGGCAGAAATCCTGTGTTTTTAAATTCTCTGTTTTGCACGTGCATTCCTATCCTATTCCTGTCTATTTCCTATCCCTGCATTGTTGGAATCCTCCAATTCAAACGAGCCCTTACAGAATTACTTCTCTTACAGATAGTTGTCAAAGAAAACCTTGCGTGGTTTGTCCCGCTCCTGCTGCGCCGTCGTCCACCCCAGCTCAGCTGCTCCAACGACAGAAGGGTCCAGCACAGCAGGGATCCGGCCTCCAGACTGTCTTTCGCCGCCTCAGATCTTCTTCCCCGCCGCTGGCAGCCATGAAAACTGCATTACCATCATCAACCGAGCAGATGACCTCGAGGACTACACGGGTCCGCAAGAGAGGTCGCACTCTTTCGTGTCTGCTTACGTTATGCATCGCTTAATATTACATGCTACTTTATCGTCCTGTTCACCGATTAGACTCTGAGTCAGCTCCAAACTAATGGTCAAACTTGAGTTTTTAAATGGTTGTGGGGTACATATCGGGGCCGCTATCAATAGTATCTATCTACTATCTGGTTAATCTCCGGTGTCTACTATGAGTTTCATGTTGGGTGGGAAACAAACAGTAAAGAAGCCATTATCTGTATTTTTTAACTGAAGCCATTATCTGCCTGCTATTATTGGTTTTGGGTCTATCCACAGGTTGCTACCATCACTCTGGATTTCTGCATGCACTCCTTACATAATCTCACTATGTTTTATTCCTATGCATGACAGTTATTGTAAACAATGGAACTGAACATGTAGAGCAAAAGAGACGAGCCTTGCGTGGCAATAAAATTTCATGCAGACGTCGCTCCATGGTAGGCGCAAAGGCAGCCCCCCCTCCACGCATTTCGGATTGTAATCGAGAGGAAGATATCTGTTCTGAGGGGGATTCAGAAGGAGAAGACAACTCCTATTTACCCCCTGAGGTCTTCGCTCTAACTTGGCATGCTGATGTTGGTTATATCATGCATATGGTGTCTTGCATTGCTTACTTTATACATCAAATATGTCATCTGCTTAGTTTAGACATCCTTTGTGCGAATGCCATCTGTTTAGTTTATTCATCGTTTATGTGAATTATGCAACGCCATCTTGTTTAGCCAGGCATCATATATGTGAATTTTGCAATGCCATCCTGCTTAGCCAGTCATCTTATATGTAAATTATATCAGGCCATCCTTTTTTTGTTACATATTACATTTGTCAACAATGTTAGTACATTCAACTGCTCTTCGTGTGCATCAGCCATTTGACACGGTGATGGCAAATTCTGGAGTGAAAACAAGGTCTTCAGAGCAGACTATGCTATCTGACGAAGCGCATATCTCGCTGGTTACGGATAGCTCCTCAGAGGAGGATTCAGAGACAGATGACCAGTCCTATTCCCCCCCCCGAGGTGTATGCTCTAACTTGGCAGGGTTATGTTGCTCATATCGTGCGTATGGTGTCTCGCATTGCTATGTCATTTGATTAGTTTAGACATGCTTTGTGTGAATGCCACCTGTTCAGTGTCTAATTACCATATATGTGAATTATGCATTGCCATCTTGTTGCAAGACATTATATATGTGAATTATACAATGCTATCTTGTTGCAAAGGCATTATATATGTGAATTATGCAATGCCATGCTGTTTAGCCAATCATCATGTATGTGAATTATATCATGCTATCATTTTTTTGTATTACGTGTTCCATTTGTCGACAACGTTTGTATATTCAACTACTCTTCCTGTGCATCAGCCATTTGAAGCGGTGATGGAAGTATCTGGAGTGAAAACAAGGTATTCAGAGCAGACAATGCTACCTGCTGAAGCAGACATCTTGCTGGTTACAGAGAGCTCCTCAGAGGAGGATTCAGAGACTGATGACCAGTCCTATTTCCCCCTGAGGTCTATGCTCAAACTTGGCAGGGTTATATTACCCATGTCATGCATGTTGTCTTGCATTGCTTAGTTTTTACATCATATATGGATTGCCATCTGCTTACTTGCTTACTATATAAATCATATATTTGAATTATATCATGCCATCATGTTTACATAGTACATACACATCATCTATCTGAATTATGGCATGGCAACCCATTTAATAAAGACATCATATAGTTATATCATCTCATCCTGTTTAGTGTTTACAGTCATCATATTTTGAATTATGGCATTCTATCCGTGAATGTATGTGAATTATGGCATGCCAACCTATTTAATAAACACATTATATAGTTATGTCATGTCATCCTGTTTACATAGTCTCATATTTTGAACTATGTCTTTCCATCTTTTTTAGTTAGCCATCATAATGTGAAATTGTGTCATGCTATCCTGTTTAGTTAGCCATCATATATGTGAAATTGTGTCATGCTATCCTGTTTGGTTAGACAACATAAATATGAATTATTTCATGCCCTCTTTTATTCCCCACTATCCATTGCACCTGTCTATCATACAATGTCTATACTTTCAATTACTTTTCTTGTTTATCAGCCATTTGAATTGGAGAGCGTGATGGCAGTATCTAAGGGAGTAACAACACGGTCTTCAGAAAAGATAGTGCTACCAGTTGATGCAGATAGAATAACGGTTGTACTTGCCCAAGGACCAGATCCACCACACATAACCCAGACTCTCGCAGATTGTACCCCTACCCAGTTGGACAGAGAACCAGCTACACCCTTCTAACCCCAACACCGACAGATGGTAACCCAGTTCCAATTGACACAACACCGTCTCCACCACAGAGCACCCAAACACGAGCAGTTAGTAAGGGAACTGCAGTGCCCAAAGCATGAGGACCACCACTCTGAATCCCAACTCAACGCTTAAAGGAGAAGAAGATTTGTTCTCAGGTCAGGTTCTGTAGCTATGGTTCATACTCCTTTGCTCTTGCATTACTGTATTTACTCATACCAACTATTTTCAAATTTGAAGGATGGAATTGAAACTCCAATGGCGCAACAGGTATGTTTTAAACCTGTTTCTTTAACTGGTTTGCTGTTGTAACCTGCTCTATGCTGATTTCAGTTTCAATTGAATAAACAGTTATGTTCTCATGTCATGCACATTACAAGTGTTGTTATTGCTCTATAGTTACCCACACTTATATTCTGTCTATTCTGCTTTTGTCTTGAACAAATATTATTTGAACTGTGTCTCTATCTTGATTTGGCAACAAAAACTAGAATGATATAGAGCATAAAGTGACCATGGTACATAGATATATGTTTGTTTCATGCTGTTATCCTGTCCACTTTACTACTGAACTCATTTACCAAAATGAGTTTCATATACAACATGGTGAACATGTGATGTGTCTGCTTGTTTCTCTTTTAGAATGCGGACAAAATATTGGAGAACAGTACCGCGTTATCCAATGGTAAAGGAAGTAATGCATATAAGGTTCAAGATAGTGAGACATCCCTGTTGTTCTCCAAGAAAGCTGATAAAAACTATCTTGACGACAGTGAGAGAACCCAAAAGTCTTGTCTTGATGTAGTGTCCGAGTTACTGGCCACTACTGCTGGCACAAGCTCTTCGAACTCGCTGCCTGAATTAGTTCGTCTTCTTGAGTCTCAACTTCAAGTTGAAAGCCATCGATCAGATGTGCTGCGACAGGAAGCTGAAGGACTGAGGAAGTCCCTGCAGAATTCAGATGCATATTTTCTGGTGCAACAGCAAGCGCTGGAGGATTTAAGCGCCAAACAAGAGAAAGTTAATAAGCTTGCTAAGCATCTTGCCAGCATTATGGGTACCCAGGATATTGTTTCTTGAGATCTTCTGAAGTGGTTTTAGTTCTGGATTTGTGTTGCTGCGGCGTTTATTTGCGCTGGTCGCTAACTTTGACAACCAGTGTATATGATATGCTGCTTTGTTCCCTATATTTGCACTGGTGGCGAACTTTGATGCCTAGTGGATGTAATATGTGTAATAGCCGTGATAGCCTAGCGTTAGTTGCTTGCTTATTTATTTCCTTGTTGTCTTGTTTATTTGTTTGCTTCTAGTCATTGCAGTTCTTTTTCCGCGGTTAGCTAGTGGCTGCAATAACCTATTTTTTAAAACTAGGCCACAATAACCATGGGCTAATATTTACTGTAGTGACAGTGGGCCTCCTACTAGCCGTAGAAATAGTGGGCCTTCTATGGGCCGTAGAAACAATGGGCCTTCTGCGGGCCGTATCATCAATGGGCCTTATACGGGCCGTATGATCGATTGACCAAACATGGGCCAAACAGACCGCATTATGGCCGTAAACGGGCTAGAGTTGGAATCGTCCGTTCATGGGCCGACCATAACGGGCCATCGTTAATAGGTCGTATTTGATGACGCTATGAAAATGGCCCAACGTATTAACGGACCACAAACGGGCCGACTGTAACGACGGGCTGAATTTGGCCCACAAGCAGAAAATGACAGTAACGGGCCGTAAGTAACCGAATGCTGGAAATGAGCCCAAGGATAAATGGGCTCTGAGAAGGCCGAAAGATAACATGGGCTGGAAACGGCCCAACGGAATAACGGGCCGTTAATGGGTATAAAGTGATACACCATTCATTACGGGCCAGTTTCACCACGAGCCGTTAATGGGTGTAAAGTAATACACTGTTCATTACGGGCCAGTTTCACCACGGGCCGTTAATAGGCCAAGAGTTACATAGGGCCTCATATGGGCCGAAAGACGTCATGGGCCATACATGTGCCAGAAGTGAAAACGGGCTGGAATCATATTGGATGGCCCAGATGACGCTACTGGGCCTAATTAGGATATGGCGTAACGGGCCTTAGGTTAGCGGGCTGTAAATGGGCTATATGCGAACAGGCCGTTAACAGGCTTTCCATGGGCTAGCCCGCCAGCTTTTGACCAACTCAAACGGGCCGGCCTTTTCACAGGAATGGCCTCTGTTGGGCCGTGCCACGTGTCGACGTATCATAGGCGCCTTCCGTCCAATGAGTGGATGACATCTGTCCCAACGATGAGCCGACACGTGTTTCCTCCAGCCAATGATGATTGTACACGTGGAAATGCCCATTTGTCGGGGCTGTTAACGGGTTATCGGATCCAAAACCCGACCCGATAGCTTAACGGCGTTCCGTTACGGTGGATGCCACGTGTCGGTCACCCTTGACGAAAGCACTTCTGTGACGCGCGATTTATCGTCATGGAAGTGGACACTTCCGTGATGATAATTTTGGTAATGTCATGGAACACTTCTATGACAGCACAGGTATGACTATCTTGATTCTGTCATAAATTTGTCATGGATGTACATGCATGACAAAAAACGCGACCTACTGTGACAAACACGTATCATCACGGAAGTGTATTTTTTTTGTAGTGACGGTATTCCCACGGGTGCCAACTTACCTGGCCCGGGACCGTTTGCGCCTTTTGGCTCACGTATATGATAGTGTCCCTAGCATCCATATGACAAAGAACCCGGGCCGACATGACTAGTCATGAACCCAAAGTGGCACTAACTTACGGGGACAGGCATACATGACCCAGCCTCGAACGTGTCGGTCATCAGCGTGTGAATCCGGGCTGTAGCAACTGGGCTAATGATACGTCTCCAACGTATCTATAATTTTTTATTGTTCCATGCTATTATATTACCCATCTTGGATGTTTTATTGGCTTTATTATGCACTTTTATATTATTTTTGGGACTAACCTATTGACCCAGAGCCCAGTGCCAGTTCCTGTTTTTCCCTTGTTTCAGTGTTTCGAAGAAAAGGAATATCAAACGGAGTCGAAACGGAATGAAACCTTCTGGAGAAGTTACTTTTAGAAGGAAAGCAACCCGGGAGACTTGGAGTCCACGTCAAGGAAGCAACGACGGAGGCACGAGGCAGGGGGCGTGCCCACCCCCTGGGCGCGCCCTCCACCGTCGTGGGCCCCTCGTGGCTCCCCTGACGTACTTCTTCCGCCTATATATATCCATATACCCTAAAAACTTCGGGGAACAGAATAGATCGGGAGTTCCGCCGCCGCAAGCCTCTGTAGCCACCAAAAACCAATCGGGACCCTGTTCCGGCACCCTGCCGGAGGGGGGATCCCTCACCGGTGGCCATCTTCATCATCCCAGCGCTCTCCATGACGAGGAGGGAGTAGTTCACCCTCGGGGCTGAGGGTATGTACCAGTAGCTATGTGTTTGATCTCTCTCTCTCTTGTGTTCTTGATTTGGCACGATCTTGATGTATCGCGAGCTTTGCTATTATAGTTGGATCTTATGTTTCTTCTCCCCCTCTACTCTCTTATAATGGATTGAGTTTTCCCTTTGAAGTAATCTTATCGGATTGAGTCTTTAATGATTTGAGAACACTTGATGTATGTCTTGTCGTGCGTATCTGTGGTGACAATGGGATATCACGTGACTCACTTGATGTATGTTTTGGTGATCAACTTGCGGGTTCCGCCCATGAACCTATGCATAGGGGTTGGCACACGTTTTCGTCTTGATTCTCTGGTAGAAACTTTGGGGCACTCTTTGAGGTTCTTTGTGTTGGTTGAATAGATGAATCTGAGATTGTGTGGTGCATATCGTATAATGATACCCACGGATACTTGAGGTGACATTGGAGTATCTAGGTGACATTAGGGTTTTGGTTGATTTGTGTCTTAAGGTGTTATTCTAGTACGAACTCTAGGGCTGTTTGTGACACTTATAGGAATAGCCCAACGGATTGATTGGAAAGAATAACTTTGAGGTGGTTTCGTACCCTACCATAATCTCTTCGTTTGTTCTCCACTATTAGTGACTTTGGAGTGACTCTTTGTTGCATGTTGAGGGATAGTTATATGATCCAATTATGTTATTATTGTTGAGAGAACTTGCACTAGTGGAAGTATGAACCCTAGGCCTTGTTTGCTAGCATTGCAATACCGTTTACGCTCACTTTTACCACTTGTTACCTTGCTGTTTTTATATTTTCAGATTACAAAAACCTATATCTACCATCCATATTGCACTTGTATCACCATCTCTTCGCCGAACTAGTGCACCTATACAATTTACCATTGTATTGGGTGTGTTGGGGACACAAGAGACTCTTTGTTATTTGGTTGCAGGGTTGCTTGAGAGAGACCATCTTCATCCTACGCCTCCCACGGATTGATAAACCTTAGGTCATCCACTTGAGGGAAATTTGCTACTGTCCTACAAACCTCTGCACTTGGAGGCCCAACAACGTCGACAAGAAGAAGGTTGTGTAGTAGACATCAAGCAGTTTCTGGCGCCGTTGCCGGGGAGGTGAGTGCTTGAAGGTATATCTTTAGATCTTGCAATCGAATCTTTTTGTTTCTTGTTTTATCACTAGTTTAGTCTATAAAAGAAAACTAAAAAAATGGAATTGAGTTTGTCTCATACGCTTCATCTTTTTAATATCTTTCGTGAGTATGATGGGAAGGAAAATTGTGCCAAAGTGTTAGAAGAAGAATGCATTAAAATGTTTGGCACTGAATCTTTGAATGATGAGCATGATTGCAAAGTTGTTAGTATGAACTCCTTGAATACCCATAGTACTAATGATGATTGCACTAGTTATGATGAAAATGTCTCCTATAAACATGTCAATTTTTGTGGAGTGCATTGGGTTTGCAAGTACACACCAAATAGGGAAGATAGATATGGCAAGAGGCATAAGCATTTAGAAACTAAATGGTTGCAAGAAAGGCTAGATGTTTGTGCTGAAAATTTAAATTTTCTTAGCCATACTTTTGAACTTTGCAATGAACATGATCATTTCAGTACCCAATGCAAATTGTTTCATGATCATATCGTGTCCAAAAATTGTGATGACTTGATTTCCCTTGCACATTATAATGAACTTAGTTTGCTTATGGGTTACGAAGAAATGAAACGTATAACTAAGGATATTCCAGAATTTGCCCTTGATAGAGTTCTTCATTTTGATCTAAAGGAAATTTATATGTATTGTGTGGTGAATTGCATTGAAAATCCTTATATTGCCAATTACATAAAGAAAAGAAAACAAATAGAAGATGAAGAGAATACTAACGAAAGGGAAGAGACTTCCCAATATTCTCCTATTATTTCTTATGGTGAATCAGGTAACGAGGAGGAGCATTCTATTCAACCAATCTCATTAATAAGGAGCTCCAAAAAGAGGATTGAACCCACACATGAGGTGAAGAAGAAGAAAATAAAAATGAAGAGAGGTAAAAAGATATCTCCCCCAAATAATGTTGCTCCTATTATTGTTGTGCCTCATGAAAATGAAGATGATGCACTTGATGATGATCTCGTTATGCCTATTGCTTGTTGTGATGATTATGATTGGGAAGATAATGACACTTATTATGATCTTGAAAATCTTTTTGGCACTTGCTTGGAATATGACAATTGCTATACTATTGGTGCTATCCATACTATTAATGATGAGAGTGATTATGCTTATGATATGAAAAGGCCCAAGCTTGGGGATGCTATGTTTGATGAAGATGATGTTTTTGAGAATATATTTTCTGCAATTAATGTTTGTTCCAAGCTTGGGGATGCTACGTTTAATGAAGATGATATTTTTAGCCTCCCAAGTTTTGATATGCAAAGTTGTTATGATGATAGCATGCCTTCTACCTATGATGATTATATTGATGAAAGTGGGTTTGGAAGAGTGTCAACTTTAGGAAGTAATGATCCCACTATTTTGGAGGATGTTGAATCATATAATATTTATGAAAGTGGATTTGGAGAGGTCATGACTTTATTTAGTGATGTATCCACTATTTCGGAAGAGGTTTCAATTGATTATGATGAGAACAAAGTTGCTACTTATGATGATTATTGTGATGAAACTTATGCTATAAGAAGTAGTGATGATTATATTTATAAAACTTGTCATGATTATGATTATCCTTTTTCTGAACATTACTCTTTTAATGTGGAAACAATTTATAGTATTCAACTCTCTTATGATACTCCCACTATTCCGAATGAGAAGAATTTTGCTTATGTGGAGAGTAGTAAATTTTCTATGCTTGTAGATCATGAAAAGAATGCTTTAGTTGCTGGTTATATTGTTGAATTCATTCATGATGCTACTGAAAATTATTATGAGGGAGGAGTATATGCTTGTAGGAATTGCAATAATATCAAGTTTCCTCTCTATGTGCTTAAAGTTTTGAAGTTATGCTTGTTTTGCCTTCCTATGCTAGTTGATTATTGTTCCCATAAGTTGTTTGCTCACAAAATCCATATGCATAGGAAGTGGGTTAGACTTAAATGTGCTAGTCATATTCTTCATGATGCTCTCTTTATGTTTCAATTCTTATCTTTTATGTGAGCATCATTGAAATCATCATGCCTAGCTAGGGGCGTTAAACGTTAGCGCCTGTTGGGAGGCAACCCAATTTTATTTTAGTTTATTGCTTTTTGGTTCTGTTTATGAATAAATAATCCATCTAGCTTCTGTTTAGATGTGGTTTTCTGTTTTAATTAGTGTTTGTGCCAAGTAGAACCTTTGGGAAGACTTGGGTGAAGTCTTTATGATCATGCTGTAAAAAACAGAAACTTTAGCGCTCACGAGATTTGCTTCAACCTTTTACTGGAGATTGCTATTTAGTTGATTCTTTTTGCAGATGATTACTAGACAAATTCTTCAGTACCACCAATTTATTTTAGAATTTTTGGAGTTCCAGAAGTTTCCGTTAGTTACAGATTACTACAGACTGTTCTGTTTTTGATAGATTCTGTTTTCATTGTGTTGCTTGCTTATTTTGATGAATCTATGGCTAGTAAAATAGTTTATAAACCATAGAGAAGTTGGAATAAAGTAGGTTTAACACCAATATAAATAAAGAATGAGTTCATTACAGTACCATGAAGTGGTGTTTTGTTTTCTTTCGCAAACGGAGCTCACGAGATTTTCTGTTAAGTTTTGTGTTGTGAAGTTTTCAAGTTCTGGGTAAAGATTCGATGGAATATGGAATAAGGAGTGGCAAGAGCCTAAGCTTGGGGATGCCCAAGGTACCCCAAGGTAATATTCAAGGATAACCAAGCGTCTAAGCTTGGGGATGCCCCGGATGGCATCCCCTCTTTCGTCTTCGTTCATCGGTAACTTTACTTGGAGCTATATTTTTATTCACCACATGATATGTGTTTTGCTTGGAGCGTCGTTTTATTTCCTTTAGCTTTGCTTGCTGTTTGAATAAAATACCAAGATCTGAAATTCTTAAATGTTAGAGAGTCTTCACAAAGTTGCATAATTATTCGACTACTCTTTGATCTTCACTTATATCTTTCAGAGTAGTTTGTTGTTTGCTCTAGTGCTTCACTTATATCTTTTAGAGCACAAGGGTGGTTTTATTTTGAAGAAATAGATGAACTCTCATGCTTCACTTATATTATTTTGAGAGTCTTAAACAGCATGGTAATTTTCTTAATCCTAATATGCTAGGTATTCAAGATTAGTAAAAACTTTCTTATGAGTGTGTTGAATACTAAGAGAAGTTTGATGCTTGATGATTGTTTTGAGATATGGAGGTAGTGATATTAAAGTTGTGAATTTGAGAAATACTTGTGTTGAAGTTTGCAAGTCCTGTAGCATGCACGTATGGTAAACGTTATGTAACAAATTTGAAACATGAGGTGTTCTTTGATTGTCCTCCTTATGAGTGGCGGTCGAGGACGAGCGATGGTCTTTTCCTACCAATCTATCCCCCTAGGAGCATGCGCGTAGTGCTTGGTTTTTGATGGCTTGTAGATTTTTGCAATATGTATATGAGTTCTTTATGACTAATGTTGAGTCCATGGATTATACGCACTCTTACCCTTCGATCATTGCTAACCTCTTCGGTACCGTGCATTGCCCTTTCTCACATTCAGAGTTGGTGCAAACTTCGCTGGTGCATCCAAACCCCGTGATATGATACGCTCTTTCACACATAAACCTTCTTATATCTTCCTCAAAACAGCCACCATACCTACCTATTATGGCATTTCCATAGCCATTCCGAGATTTTGCCATGCAACTTTCCACCATTCCGTTTATCATGACACGTTCATCATTGTCATATTGCTTTGCATGATCATGTAGTTGACATAGTATTTGTGGCAAAGCCACCATTCATAATTCTTTCATACATGTCACTCTTGATTCATTGCATATCTCAGTACACCGCCGGAGGCATTCATATAGAGTCATACTTTGTTCTAGTATCGAGTTGTAATCATTGAGTTGTAAATAAATATAAGTGTGATGATCATCATTTTCTAGAGCATTATCCCAAGTGAGGAATAAAAAAAGGCCATAAAAAAAGAGAGAAGGCCCAAAAAAAAGAGAGAAAGGCCATAAAAAAAGAGAAAGCCCAAAAAAATGAGAGAAAAAGAGAGAAGGGACAATGTTACTATCCTTTTACCACACTTGTGCCTCAAAGTAGCACCATAATCTTCATGATAGAGAGTCTCTTGTTTTGTCACTTTCATATACTACTGGGAATTTTTCATTATAGAACTTGGCTTGTATATTCCAACAATGGGCCTCCTCAATTGCCCTAGGTCTTCGTGAGCAAGCAAGATGGATGCACACCCACTTAGTTTCTTTTGTTGAGCTTTCATATATTTATAGCTCTAGTGCATCCGTTGCATGGCAATCCCTACTCCTTGCATTAACATCAATCGATGAGCATCTCCATAGCTCACAATGATTTCTACTACTGGCTGCTAAATTAGATATGTAGATGTCATACATGATACTACCTCGTACCTCCGTTCCTAAATATAAGTCTTTCTAGAGATTCCACTATAGGCTACATACGGAGCAAAATGAGTGAATCTACACTCAAAAATGCATCTATATACATCTGTATGTGGTCCATACTGGAATCTCTACAAAGACATATATTTAGGAACAGAGGCAGTACATTACACAAAATCGTAGGTGGCATGTAGGAATTCCAGTGCACTACATTAGGCTCCCTTGGAGTGCCTGCTAGTCCAGCACACAGAGTCATGGCTAGATTATGCTACGCACACAATCATTAATTGGTGTTTTAAATATGCGCAAGGGATATGCAATGTATTATCATGTAGAGATGTCTAAAATTAGCCGTGTCAACTTGCAGATAGGGTTACACAATGAGAAAGTACAAGATGTATGTGGCAATTTCATGGAACATTGCAAAAAAAAGAGGCAGCGGTGAGCCTATACAATGTGCTATGGTACGTCACTCCTCCATTGCAATCATCATGACATGTTATTTGTATGTCAGTTCTATTGGCCAAGTTTCTTAGGGACAGTTATTACGAGTTATCCTAAGAAAATAAGCACCTGTGAATATAAGCTCCATGTAATAAGCCAACCAGTTCTTTTCATTGCGTTTTCAGCTTATCTTTGGTATGATCAATGGAAACTCTAGATTGCATTATATTTTCTCATTTTGCTGCCCATATGAAAATTAATTTGACTTGCAAACATCACAAATTGAACCCAGTGCAGTAATTAATATGATAGGAAAATAGACCATTACTATTTGCTCAAAATGCAAATACAGAGATACCATCTACTTGGCACAATCTACTTTGGTCAATGTTTTCCATAGAGATCCCATTGCCTAATTTAAACGAAGAACGCATGACCCACATTTAAATGAAGAACAATTATTTATTGAAATTCGATGGTCCAAGTGGCTGGTTATTATCATATAGCAGCACCACCTGAAAGCATCATATAGCAGCAGCAGCTCATAGCAACTCATCATACAGCAGCTGCAACAGCTGCAGCAGTGTGCAATTCATCATATACTAGCAGCAGCTCATAGCAATTCATCATATAGCAGCAGCAGGAGCAGCTCATAGCAATTCATCATATAGCAGCAGCAGGAGCAGCTCATAGCAATTCATCATATAGCAGCAGCAGGAGTAGCTCATAGAAATTCATCATATAGCAGCAGCAGGAACAGCTCATAGCAATTCATCATACAGCAGCTGCGGGAGCAGCTTATAGCAACTCATCATATAGCAGCAGCAGCAGCTCATAGCAATTCATCATATAGCAGCAGCAGCTCATAGCAATTCATCATATAGCAGCAGCAGGAGCAGCTCATAGCAATGCATCATATAGCAGCAGCAGAAGCAGCTCATAGCAATTCATCGTATAGTGGATCAGAATGAAAATTTGGCAAAAAATCAGAGGAGATCCTCACCTTGTTGGATGAGCTCATCCTTCAACAGCACCTCAAGGCCACGGCCTGGGAGGTGGGGAGGGGGAATAAGGTGCCTTCTGCCGTAGTGTGGCATCAGCCGTAGATGTGCAGTGCCTGCCGGAGTAGTGCGTTGGACGAACCACAGTGGAGCAGCTGTTGGAGATCATAAGAATGAGGGGCGGCGCTAGAGGGGGGAGCAGCCAGGGAGATTTGCCCCTACCCGCCGACCATGTAGCCTAGCTGGACAGAGCATCATCGAGGACCAGGCCAGATGGGACCAGTGGCGATGGCTCGCTGGAGGAACCCTAGTGCTGCAGGCAGAGGATCGAGGTAGAGGGAAAGGGGAGAGAAGATGCAAGCGGGCAGGGCAATGAACGCTTGCGTGTTTGTTTTTACTTGAGGGTGAGGTGTGACGCGGGCGTCACCAGTTGCATTTTGAGTGTAATATAGGCAGACAACAGAGTCATTTCACTATTCCCCTTCCCTTCAATTTTTAGTGAGGTTCTACCCGGAACACCCCCCTCCAAAGCGAAATTAGTTAAGCCCAAGCCCATAACTCAAAAATGACTTCTTTACATCTTTTATGGCTTATTTTGACAATAAGCCCTGAAAAGGCGGAATAGAACTGGCCCTTAACCTGCAATTCAATTGTGCGTGCAATGATGAATCACTCCTGCCTGCTATAGTGTACATTTAGGCATCATCATACATGGCATAACCTAATACATGTGCATTCCATTGTAGAATCTAGAATATGCAATGTTTATGTTAGTTCATACGTTGCACATGATGTTTAAATGCCCCTTAAATCTGGTCAGTCAAGTGATGGTCTTTAAGCCTCCTTCTTTGCTTATTTTCTTGATATGTAAGATTTGCTCACACATCTGTTCAATTGCTTTTTTGCATCAGCCAGCCATACTAGGACTGTTTGCTTTGATTACTTGCTATTCTTGACCTAACACTCTAACAGAGCTTGCCAACGATTTAAACACTAAGGGCTGCTGTAGTGGGGCCTATTCTAACTCATAGGTGACATAAAGGTTTGGCTGTACACTAAAGTAGGCTCTTCAAGAGTACCTGGAGATCCAGTTCGAAGGTATGCCTAGTTTTTACATAGTGCAGACATGGTAAATGCTCATTTCATTGTGTGCAAGTGCAAGAGATGCGGCATGTTTCATTATGTGGTGTTGTTTTGTTATAATCTCATCCTTTTGTGTTCACAGACTGGAAAGTATGCATATTTATCTTCCAAGGAGACGAGTAACTAGTTTGTGTCACCTTGCAGAGGGGATGCAATGAAGATAAGATTGAGGATTTCCAAGTACAAGATGTTAGGAAGGAGCCTTTGAAGAGAAGTAGGAGCTGCGCTGAGCCTCTTCAACCTGTTAAGGTAAGTCACTGTATCCAACTCAATAGTTCAATTCCTTGTTTGTTTTAGGCATAGTTAATTTGCTCTTTTCAATTGCTTTATTTGTCCTCAGTTAATGAGATGCCCAAAGAATGATGCCTGATGTTGGGTACTTGTATAATTATTAGTTGACATAATTAAAGGCCTTACCATTTAATTACTCTGTCGAAGTGTGCCTGAAGCCTTGAAGTCTATTAACCAACTATTATTGCATGAGGCTCACAATATAGTTTATACTAGGCTAATGATTGCATAGTTTTGCTTGTTGTACTATGTTTGTATGAAACCCTCTGCTGTTCATTATGCTCCCAAAGACTTTAATTGAGGTACAGAATGGCCAACTGCTTGCTTACTTCTACGCAACGTGCTGTCTAAATTTGTAACTTGTCTGTGTTATGGATTGGGCCCCAGCATCATGCTCCTCTGGTGAGCTAAGAGAGATTTCTGTATGCAGGCTGCACAGACTACTTTTTTATAATTTTTAAAAGATCACCTGCTTATGCTTCATGACGTGTAACATTATTGTTAGTCCTGTTTTGCCATGTACAAAATAGTCTGTCTTGCTCGCTTCACTGTTGTAACTATATTTTTGCCCTAGTCATGTGTACTTACAGAAACATTTTAGGATGAAGTGACATCAACAGAAAGATCTGCGAGTAGTGCGGCATGGCCGTTACCGAATGATTATGAATTGGAATTGGAATGTGCTGATGTTCTCGAGCATCAACTAGAGGTGGCAAGACAACGTGTACATGATTCTCAACGTACAATCAACAAGTTGAGACTGGACATGCAGTTATTAGATGCAGGAGTCGAAAAAATGAAACAAGACACTGAGGTAACAACGAAGGAATTGGAGATTTTGCAGACTGAAATTTGTGCTATCTAAATCCGGCCAATCCTATTTTCTGAAGAGATTATAGTTCAAATGGTAAGTTATGTTGATGCGCGTCCATGATCTATGAGCTGTATTTGCCCAGTGTATGTAATTTGCTGTTTGTGCATGCTTTATTATCACTGGTGCCGAACCATAATGCCCAGTGGGTATAATCGGCTGTAATTTCTTTATTGTATAGTGTAGGATTATTCTACGTTTCTATGCCTTAGTCTCTTTATTGTATAGTGTATGTTTTTAGAGGTGATAGTATAGAGTAGGATAATTCTTTGAATATGCCATATCGTTCAAACGGGGGCCAACTCGCCCAAACGTTGTAGTGACCATGGCCCTCCACAGGCCGTATGATCCATGGGCCATCTACGGGACGGGCGATCCATGGCCTTCTATGGCCGTCGGATCCGTGGGCCTTCTATGGGCTGTCAGATCCATGGGCCTTCTATCAGCTGTCGGATCCATGGGCCTTCTATAGGCCGTTGGATCCATGGGCCTTCTACGGGCCGTCGGATCCATGGGCCTTCTATGGGCCGTCGGATCAATGGGCCTTCTATGGGCCGTCGGGTCAATGGGCCTTCTACGTCCCGTAGGATCCATGGGCCTTCTACGGGGCGTCTCATCTATGGGCCTTGTACGGGCCGTATAAGGGGTCGTAAATGGGCTAGAGTGGAAATCGTACGTTTTATGGGCTGACCATAACAGGCCGTTAATAGGCCGTATTTGATGATGCTATGAAAATGGCCCAACAGATTAACGGGCCACAAACGGGCCGACTGTATCCATGGGCTGAATTTGGCCCACAAGCAGAAAAGGCCAGTAACGGGCCGTAAGTAACCGAATGCTGGAAATGAGCCCAAGAATAAATGGGCCCTGAGAAGGCCGAAACGTAACACGGGCTGGAAACGACCCAATGGAATAATGGGCCGCTAATGGGTATAAAGCGATACACTGTTCATTACGGGCCGGTTTCACCACGGGTCGTTAATGGGCCAAGAGTTACAAAGGGATTCATATGGGCCGAAATACGTCATGGCCCATACATGGGCCGGAAGTTACAACGGGCTGGAATCATATTGGACGGCCCATATGACGCTACTGGGCCTAATTCCGGAAGGCCATAACGGGTCGTGAGTTAGCGGGCTGTAAATGGGCTATATGCGAACATGCCGTTAACAGGCTTTCCGTGGGCCGGCCCGCCACCTTTTGACCAAGTCAAACAGGCCGGCCTTTTCACAGGAATGGGCCTCTGTTGGTCCGTGCCACATGTCGACGTATCATAGGCGCCTTGGGTCCAATGAGTGGATGACATGTGTCCCAACGGTGAGCCGACACGTGTTTCCTCCAGCCAATGATGATTTTACACGTGGAAAATCCCCATTGGTCGGGGCTGTTAACGGGTTATCGGATCCAAAACCGGACCCGATAGCTTAACGGCGTTCCGTTACGGTGGATGCCACGTGTCGGTCACCCTTGAGGAAAGCACTTCTGTGACGCGCGATTTATCGTCATGGAAGTGGACACTTCCGTGATGATAATTTTGGTAATGTCATGGAACACTTCTACGACAGCACATGTATAACTATCTTGATTCTGTCATAAAATCGTCATGGATGTACATGCATGACAAAAAACGCGACCTACTGTGACAAACACGTATCATCAAGGAAGTGTATTTTTTTGTAGTTTATGCTCACGTTGACAAAATTCTTTCATAGCACCCTTGGACAGATTAGTGCCATTATCAGTTATGATACTGTGGGGAAAGCCAAAACGGAAAATCACCTTTTTAATGAACTCAACCACCGTCGCCGCGTCACATTTACTGACCGTCTCGGCCTCAACCCACTTTGTAAATTTGTCAACCACCACCAGGAGATGTGTCTTTTTGTCCTTGGACCTTTTGAAAGGTCCAACCATATCAAGCCCCCAAACTGCAAACGGCCAAGTAATCGGAATCATCCTTAATTCTTGAGCCAGCACATGAGCCGTTGTGAAAATTTCTGACATCCATCACACCTACTGACCAGGTCTTCAGCATTAGCATGAGCCGTCAGCCAATAAAATCCATGACGAAAAGCTTTAGCGATGAGAGACTTTGAACCGACATGATGACCACAGTCTCCTTCATGAATCTCACGCAAGATCTCACGGCCCTCTTTTGGAGAAACACAAAGTTGAAAGGCCCATGTAACATTGCAGTGATGCAGCTCTTCATTGACAATTGTCATTGACTTAGACCGCCGGGTTATCTACCTGGCTAAGGTTTCATCCTCAGGTAACTCGCCCCGGGTCATATAAGCCAAGTAAGGGATTGTCCAATCAGGGATAGCACGAATACTCGCCACCAATTGTGCTTCTGGGTCAGGAATAGCAAGATCCTCCTCTATAGGCAACTTGACTGAAGGGTTATACAGAATATCCAAGAAAGTATTGGGTGGCACCGGCTTACGCTGAGAACCCAGCCGGCTTAAAGCATCAGCCGCCTCGTTCTTCCTTCGATCAATATGCTCAACCTGATAACCCTTGAAATGACCTGCAATAGCATCAACCTCTCGACGATAAGCCGCCATGAGTGGATCCTTAGAATCCCAAGTACCAGAAACTTGTTGAGCCACCAAATCACCTTACCCGGCTTAGGTTCATCTCCTTAGCCATCCGAAGACCGTGGAGCGAGGCCTCATACTCAGCTACATTGTTAGTGCAAGGGAACATTAACCGGAGAACATAACAAAATTTCTCACCTCGAGGGGAAGCTAGGACCACTCCAGCCCCCGAGCCCTCCAATTGCCTAGACCCATCAAAGTGAATAGTCCAATATGTGTTATCTGGCTTTTCTTCAGGCATCTGCAGATCTGTCCAGTCATTGATGAAATCCACCAGTGCTTGAGACTTGATGGTCGTGCGAGGCATATATTTCAAACCATGAGGTCCAAGTTCAATGGCCCACTTGGCTATCCGACCTGTGGCTTCTCTGTTCTGAATAATATCCCCTAAGGGAGCAGAACTTACCACAGTGATAGGATGGCCCAAAAAATATTGCTTAAGCTTCCGGCTGGCCATGAACACCCCATATACAAGCTTCTGCCAGTGCGGATATCTCTGCTTGCACTCGATAAGCACCTCACTGATGTAGTAAACTGGCCTTTGAACCGGATATTCCTTGCCTGCCTCCTTCCGTTTCACCACAATGGCTACACTCACAGCCCGGGCATTAGCAGCCACATATGACAGCAACGGCTCCTTATCAACAGGGGCAGCAAGAACGGGTGGCTCAGCCAGCTATTTCTTTAAGTCCTCAAACGCTGCATTAGCGGCATCGCTCTAGACAAAATTATCCGTCTTTCTCATCATCTGATACAGAGGGATAGCCTTCTCTCCCAACCGGCTTATGAACCGGCTCAAGGCCGCAATACGACCCGCCAAACGTTGAACATCATTGATACACGCCGGCTTAGCTAAAGAAGTGATGGATTTGATCTTCTCCGGATTAGCTTCAATGCCTCTGTTAGAAACCAGAAAACCCAAGAGCTTGCCTGCCGGCACACCAAAAACGCACTTGGCCGGGTTAAGCATCATCTTGTAAACCCGAAGGTTATCGAAGGTTTCATTCAAGTCTTCTATCAAGGTCTCCTTCTTTCTGGATTTCACTACAATATCATCCACATAAGCATGAACATTGCGCCCAATCTGATTATGAAGACAGTTCTGCACACAGCGCTGGTAAGTCGCCTGGGCACTCTTGAGCCCAAAAGGCATAGACACATAGCAGAAGGCTCCATAGGGAGTTATAAAAGTTGTCTTCTCCTGGTCCTTAACTACGATCTTGATTTGATGATACCCAGAATAGGCATCCAAAAAACTCAAACGCTCACAACCTGTCGTAGCATCAATAATCTGATCAATACGAGGGAGAGCGAAAGGATCAGCCGGACAAGCCTTGTTTAAGTCTGTGTAGTCCACACACATACGCCAGGTGCCGTTTTTCTTGAGTACCAGCACCGGGTTAGCCAACCATTCCGGATGAAAAACTTCAACAATAAACCCAGCCGCCAAGAGCCGGGCTACCTCTTCACCAATGGCCTTACGCCTTTCTTCGTTGAAGCGACAAAGAAACTGCTTGACCGGCTTAAACTTGGGATCAATATTAAGAGTGTGCTCAGCGAGTTCCCTCGGTACACCTGGCATGTCAGAAGGTTTCCATGCAAAAATGTCCCGGTTCTCACGGATGAACTCGATGAGCGCGCTTTCCTATTTCGGATCCAGATTAGCACTGATGCTGAACTGCTTGGATGAATCGCCAGGAACGAAATCAACCATCTTGGTATCATCTGCCTACTTAAACTTTAGGGCCGGGTCATGCTCCGTAGTTGGCTTTTTCAAAGATGTCATGTCTGCCGGGTCAACATTATCTTTGTAAAATTTCAACTCCTCTGTTGCACAGACCGACTCAGCATAGGCTGCATCACCCTCCTCGCACTCTAAAGCGATCTTCCGGCTCCCGTGAACAGTGATGGTTCCCTTGTGACCCGGCATCTTGAGCTGCAGGTAAACATAACAAGGCCTGGCCATGAACTTAGCATAAGCCGGCCGTCCAAACAGAGCATGATAAGGGCTCTTAATTTTCACCACTTCAAAGGTCAATGTCTCCGACCTAGAGTCATGATCATCTCCAAAAGCGACTTCCAGAGTTATCTTACCAACCGGGTACGCCGACTTACCCGGCACCACGCCGTGGAAAACAGTGTTCGATGGCTTCAGATTTTTATCTGTCAACCCCATGCGACGGAAAGTTTCATAATAAAGAATATTGATGCTGCTCCCTCCGTCCACGAGTACTTTGGTGAACTTATACCCTCCTACCTGTGGCGCGACCACCAACGCCAGGTGACCCGGATTATCAACCCGGGGCGGGTGATCTTCCCGACACCACACATTGGGCTGCTCAGACCAGCGCAAGTAACGGGGAACTGCCGGTTCAATGGCGTTCACCGCCCTTTTATGAAGCTTCTGATCCCGTTTGCATAAACTTGTCACTACTAGAAAAAGGCTTACTAGTGGCACACCAGTTTTGCCTACTAATGGCGCACTACTGGTGCGCCACTAGCACCACGCCACTAGAATATTTTAGTAATGGCGCACCACAGGTGCGCCATTAGTATCTGGTATACTAATGGCGCACCACGGGTGCGCCATTAGTATCCCACAGGTGCGCCATTAGTAACTGGTATACTAATGGCGCACCAGATGGAAGTGCGCCATTAGTAACATTTTTTTAAAAAAAATCGTTTTTTCTTAATCTCAGGTCACTATTTCACATATGAGATATCCAACACATTTATATACAACAAGCATCCATATAACAATCATATCCAACACACAAGTTTCATCATATATACATACATAGCCAACACATAGTTCCATCGTTACATATTACAAAAGTTTCACATTGTTCATCCAACACCGTTATCCATCCAACACCATATTACAAAAGTTTCACATAGTTCAGTTCTCATTGTTCTTCTCCTTCTCCTTCCTCAGCCTGATGCGCCAAGAGCGGCGAGGCGGTGGAGGCAGCTGTGGGATGTAGTCTTCTACCACAATTGGCGTGGTCATGTCGCCCAGCTGTGGGATCGCCGGCGCCACCACCGGTGCGTGCTCATTGTCAGGCACCACCACCATCGCGAGGCCACCTTCAGGCAGGACGGGCACGACCATCGCTAGGTCATCCTCAGCCACCACCATCTCCTGCCCATGGTCAGCCACCACCATCTCTTGCCCATGGTCAGCCACCACCATCTCTTGCCCTTGGTCAGCCACCACCAGCGCTAGGTCATCCTCAGCCTGATGCCCATCGTCATCCTGCAGCTCCTCATCCCCACTCTGCTCCTCTTCTCCCCCACTCCAGTCCGGATCATCCTTCTTGTTGTCTTTGCTGCTGCCAGAATCGCTGCTGCTTTCGCTAAAGCCAGAATCGCTGTTGCTTTTGCTACAGCCATAATCGCTGCTGCTTTGGCTGTAGCCAGTGTCGCTGCTGCTGCTCCCATTGCCTGTCCAAATGTAACAATGGCCGTTAACAATCGATGTGAGACAAAGCCAAATGTAGAGGAATAAGAAGAGGCAGAACGCACTGGCATCTTCGTCGTCAGCGTAGCGCATGCGACACATAGTCGTGTTGAAAACCTTCACGATGAGCATTGTGGCGTCATCGTCGTACCTGAAGAGAAGAAAGTACCCGGTCCGCAGGTCGTAGGCACTGTAGAACTTCTCCCAGCCACGGCACAGGTACATGTGGCCCTCCTCGATCACCAACTCCATGTCCCACAGCCTGCGAACCCCGCTGCCGGCCTGTCGGAGCTTCGCATTATGTGGCGGATCTTCACCCAGCATGTTCATAAAAGTGTCAGGCAGCCTCTGCAATTTGGGACAAGGAGTGATGTAGCAAACAACAGAGTTATCATAATGAGATGGGTGAAGGGGAGATCTCTCGTTTTATATACCTGCCTCGTGGCTGATACTGAAGTCCCAAGTATGACACTGAAGATCTCGAAAGCATCCAACTCGTACTCCGGTGAGGCAGAGCGGCGGTGGCTGCTTCCCCCCATCTCTGATAAGCAGCAGAAGAGACCAATTAGTACCCTTACAACATCACATTGCAAATAGATGAATTGTGTAGGTATGCATGGATTTAAGATTATTTGTTCAAAGCCAATTTGTCAATGATTAATATGATATCTCAATTTCCACCAAATAATACATTTGTTATACACCACATTTTCTTTTCCTTTGGAAAAGAAAAAAGCACATTGCATTCAAGTGAATGTATCTTTTATTGCAAAGCCACAACTTAGCAATAGATTCAGAGTTAACGATTGGCACCTAGAAAAGCATTTCAACATCTTCACAGATTTTACTAGCTACAATACATTCAAAAAATAAATGATATACAGTTTGTATCTCTTTGCAATGAACACACTCTAGGGGTTTTACCATCCCCCTTTTCCTTAGATTGTCACAAGTCATGATTTTGTTCTGGGAGAACATCCAAATGAAACCTTATACCCTAGGGGGCAATTTAATACTCCATACTACAGGAAGATACAAAGGTTGCAGCCCCCCTAAAATTCACTAGAACATATAGAGATTTATAAGAGCAGGTCCCTTTATATTCATGCTAGCTAGGCAGGACCTAATTGGGGTAATTTTTTCCAAATAAGAAAGAAGTCTGCCTCTCCATCTAGCTATTTTGGCTAAAATTTTATCAATAAAAGCTAGCAGATCTTCTCTGCCAATCATGACATATTTATTCTCTAGCAGATACGGCCTATGCAAATTGTTTAATGCAACACTAGTGTTGAGTTGATGATATAGAACATGGCCTACAACAATTTATTTTAAGACATTCACTGGCCCGGAAGTCAGATCTGGAGCCATACTTTGGTGCAGGGGTTTAAATAGACAAATAGTGCACTGGAGGAAACATAACAGAAACGCCAATAGAAGCAAACACTTCCTATAGGGGGGAAATAACATTAACATATTCAAGAACCCTCATATAGTTCTTGGAAAGCTCTCATTTTGGACACAACACTTTGACTACCTATATATATGTAAACATTTACGTATATTGGATAATTATATGCCATGTGTAAATTTGTCTTAGCAAGTAGCCCAGTTTGAAAAAGCAAAAACCAAACTTAAATGATACAAAAATACAGATTTGTGTGCATGAACATGAACCTGCATGTATTTGCCACTATGATCTAGAAATAAAAAAAAGGGAATTCATTTTCAATTCCCTGTAGATAACAAACTAAAGAGGCAGCTAACACCTAGAGATTCAAACTTGCAGTGTCATCATGCAAATTCAACTGGACCTTCTTGATTTGATATTATCAATAAAATTTATCATTCAGCTAACCATGACATATTTGACTGAACTTGATGTCTGCAAGTAGAAATAAAGTGCATATAGGATTTAACCTTAGTGTTTGCCCTAGTAAGATAGCATCATGCATCTGTTCATTTGAGATGGGTGAAAGGGAATGGGGAGGAAGGGTGGAGAGGGAGGAAGGAGGAAGGAGGAGGGGTACCTGGGCGGGCGCGGCTGGTCGCCGGGTGGAGAGGGAGGAAGGAGGAAGGAGGAGGGGTACCTGGGCGGGCGCGGCTGGTCGCCGGGTGGCGGAGGACGGCAGGGGCAGGCGGGGTGTGGGCACGTCGGAGGAGGAGGACACTACTAGAAAAAGGGCTATAGATGGGATTCACACTAATGGCGCACCAGACAAGCGGTGCGCCATTAGTATATACTAATGGCGCACCACCTTCTGATACGCCATTAGAGTTGAAACTACTAATGGCGCACCTGGCCCAGTGTCACATCCCTAGCTCCTGGCAATGCACTAGGCTAGATTCATGTGTGCATCATGTTTAAATTTTGCCTAAACTTGAAATGGGGATGTTCAAACCCTAGCACCAAATGAAATCCAACTAGGATCACAATGAAATATTTCCAATGATCCCAAAATGCCTTTGGAAATGTTCATCATTTATGATAAAGGTAAAAACCTCTGCCAAAATGATAAGCATATTTCTAGGTCATTTCTGGATTTTTGTATTAACTCATATTGTATTTGAATTGGGGCATTTAAATCCTATAAATATTTTAAATGCTCTAATAATTCTGAAACTAGTTGAGGGCTGTTGGGAATAATTTCAACAGTGCCCACAAATATTATCAGGATTTTTGGAAATGCTCTGGCATTTTAATAAAGCCAAAACAATTGCAGAAAATAGAAAACAGAAAACAGAATTAGAAAAGGAGAGAGAGAGAAACCCCACCTGGGCTTACCTCCTTGACAGCCCACCTGGCCCAGCACTGTAGCTGGCCTAGCCCAGCCGCCGCACCGTCTTCAACCTCCTGCCAGTAGGCAGGAGGGCGTGTGCTCGCCGCACGCGCGGCCACCTCCTGCTTCGTCGTGTCGACGCCTCCTTCCTTCCAACCCCGCGCCCTAGAGACGTGGACGAGGCCCGTGCTGACCCCCCCCCTTCTCTCCTGACCATTTTCCCCTCTCCCTCCTCGTTCTTCGCCCGAACAGAGAGCCCCGCCGGCCACCGCAGTTGCACACGCGCCCATCGTTGCCCCCGTGGCAAACCACCATCCTCAGAAGCTCCGCTGCATCACTCTTCGTCTCCAAGCCGACGGCCACATCCCCAGAAGAACCACAACGCCGGGATCGAGTTCATCCTCATCACCACGGCCGCCGGGCGCCACAGACGGATTCGTCGCCTCCAGGCCTTCCCCGAGCACGCTGACCATCCCATCGTCTCCGCCGTGAGCCACTGATCCTCTCCCCCCCTCACCGTTCTCGCTCTCGTGCACCGTAGCCACCGCACCTTGCTCGCCCGCACGGGCCGCCGTTTGTGCTCGCCGCCGACGTATCTCCGGCCACCTATCGGTCCGGCCGTCGTGCTCAGCTCCCTCTCCACGCCGCGTAGAGCACGTAGGTGCCCCGCACGGGCCACCCTGGCCACCGTAGCGTCGACCCCGAGCTCACCCGAGCTCCGGCGACCGCCAAGGTCGACGCCGGTGATGACTCCGGCCATCCCAGGCCCAACCGCTGCCACCACTCGACGCGGACGAGTGCCCGCGTCCCGCAGATGCCCTCCGCCGGCCATTTGGTCGCCGGAGGGGGAATCCCGAGCCCCTCCGCCGTCTCTGGCCCTGCCGGCGACGAGCCCCGGGTCAACTCCGGTGAGTTTGACCCGGGTTGACCCTGTTTGACTTCCCCCTGAGTCACTAACATGTGGGGCCAACCCCTAACTAATTTCTAGTTTAGGATTAAATTAGTGTTAATTAACCCTGTCAATTAGCTGACCAGATGACATGCGGGCCCCACTGTCAGTTTGACCTGGACCACCCCGTTGACCAGCTGACGTCACAGTGACGTAGTGCTGACGCAGTAATTTAATTACTGGAATTAAGTTTATACAGGAAATTCCAGAAAATGCCCAAAACTTCTAAAATTCATAGAAATTCAACCGTAGCTCCAAATAAGATAAATTATATATGAAAAATTATCAGAAAAATTCAATGTATCCAGCTGTGCTGTTTTCATGCATGTTAGAACAACTTATGGCTGCTGTTTAGGCCAAATTATATAAATGGCATTTAAACCCTCACATATGGAGTTTGAATTTGAACCTAGGGTTCAAACCAACTCCATTTAACATGTTGCTAGTTGCATTAGCTTAAAACACAGCATATTGACATGTCATGATCATGCATCATATTGTGCATTGCATTGATTGTGTTTTCCTTCTCTGTTGCCGGTAATTGTCCCCTCTCGGTAGACGATGTTCCGGCGTTGTGATCGTTGACACTAATGAAGACTCAATGCTATCTTCAGAAGTGCCAGGCAAGCAAAACCCCCTTGCTCATTCCGATACAATCCCACTCTCTCGCTCCTGCTCTCTTTTACTGCATTAGGACAACAACGATTCATATGTTACTTGCTGCGGTAGCTGAACCCCTTTATCCTCTCCATGACCTGTCATTGCCACAGTAAATAGATGAAACCCACTAGCATGAGTAGGAGTTGTTTGAGCCCTGATGTGCCTACTCATTCATGCTTGTTTGTCATGCCTGCTATTGCTTAGAGTTGAGTCAGGTCTGATTCATCGGGAATGAATTGGAATTTGGTGAACATGTCCTACTGTTGAGAGCTAAGTGTGTGAACACGATTTGGTAAAGGTAGCGGTGAGAGGCCATGTAGGAGTACATGGTGGGTTGTCTCATTGAAACCGTCCTCAGGAACTGAGTTCTGTGTTTGTGATCCATGAACAGTTACTACCACGCATTGGAATGCTTAAGTGCCCCTCTCGACTTATTAATCAACCTGATCTCTGTCCAGGAGTTGCAACTAGTTTCTGGTGTTTGTAGGTAGTGTTAGTAGTCTACCAAGTGGCACCCGGTACAGGTGGGCTTGGGACAGACTAGGCACACGTGGCCTGGTGTACCGAGTGGCACCCGGATGGTGGGCTCGGGAACCCTGCACACATCGTTTGGGGCCGTGAGCGACACCCCGGCCGGATCTCCTTGCGGATGGAACCCGAATAGGCGATAAACCTGGACTAGAGACTTGTGTGGTTAGTCAGGTCGTGGCCAACTCCCTCGCCAGGCTTCCGCTTGAAGGTTGCCGAGGTACACGACGTGTACATGGTGGTAAGTGGCGAGAGCGTGTGTGACGAAGTACACCCCTGCAGGGTTAATATGATCTATTCGAATAGCCGTGTCCGTGGTAAAGGACTTCTGGGTTGCCTGTACAGTTCATAGACAAGTGAAAGTGGATACTCTAAAATGCGCAAGATAAGCGTGAGTGCTATGGATGGCGTTCTCATAGGGAGACGGAAGCGGATCCATAGTGGTGTATTGACATGGTGAATATGTGGACTCGTGTGCGTCACCTCAAAAGAGTTACTTGCAGTCGTAGTTCAGGATAGCCACCGAGTCAAAGCTGGCTTGCTGCAGTTAAACTCCACCACCCCCTTTGTTGATACCGATGCATATGTAGATAGTTCTGATGTAAGTCTTGTTGGGTACATTTGTACTCACATTTGCTTATTTTATGTTTTGCAGAGAGACGTCAGTCTCGCTAGTAGTCCCGTGTGGACTTCGACGTTTAGCTTGATACCTCAGCCACGATCTTGTGCCCTCGGCAGGATCTGGTAGATAGTCAGGCTTCTCAGCCTTTTTCATTTGTAGATGTCTGTACTCAGACATGTTAAGCTTCCGCATGTGCTTTGACTTGTATGCTCTGAATGTTGGGTCATGAGACCCATGTTTGTAATATCTGGCTCTTCGGAGCCTAATGAATAAATACTCTGAGTCGTAGAGTCTTGTTGTGATGCCATGTTGTATTTGCACATATCGAGCATATTGTGTGTATGATTGAAATGCTTGGTATGTGTGGGATCCGACAACCTAGTTGTCTATCCTTAGCAGCCTCTCTTATGGGGAAATGTAGTCTAGTGCCTCCTTGAGCCATAGTAGTCCGCTACAGCCCGGTTCACCGGAGTCCTGCTAGCCCAGCACTACTGCTCTAGACGCTTGACTGGCCGGCATGTGTTTCATATCGTTCCTGTGTCTGTCCCTTCGGGGAAATGTCACGCGGTGACATCCGGAGTCCTGCCTAGCCTGCTACAGCCCGGGTTCCCGGAGTCCTGTTAGCCTAGTGCTACAGCCCGGATTCGCACGCTGCTGACCGACACGTTCGATGTTGATTCATGTATGCCTGTCCCCATACGTTAGTGCCGCTTTGGGTTCACGACTAGCCATGTCGGCCCGGGTTCTCTGTCATATGGATGCTAGCGACACTGTCATATACGTGAGCCAAAAGGCGCAAACGGTCCCGGGCCATGGTAAGGCGACACCCGCGAGAGTACCGTGCGTGAGGCCGCAAAGTGATATGAGGTGTTACAGGCTAGATCGGTGTGACTTGGAATCGGGGCCCCGACACCCAGGGTGCGCCATTAGTATCAAAAAAAAATTTAACTAGTGCGCCTGTCCAAACATACTAATGGCGCATCCAGACACAGTGCGCCATTACTAGTTGTAACTAGTAATGGCGCACCTGCCGGAAAGTGCGCCACTAATGTTGTTTTTTCTATTATATTTTTTATTCCCTTTTTTGCAAAACTACTAATGGTGCACTTTTCCACCGTGCGCCATTACTAGTTTAAACTAGTAATGGCGCACTGTGGAACAGTGCGCCATTAGTATGTTTTTTTTTGCAAAACTACTAATGGCGCACCACCAGAAGGTGCGCCATTAGTAACCTGGATTACTAATGGCGCATTTAGAGTTGGTGCGCCATTAGTAAGTGGGCAGCAACAAGATATTTTGGACAGCCTCTCCTACCCACACTCACTTTCTCCCCACTTCATTCTCTCCACCTCCTCCTTGTCTCGGGTGCCTCCTCTTTTTCACCTCATTTCCACCATAGATTCATTCAATTTAAGTGGTTAAATTACCTTGTTTTGATAGGTAAGTAAGGGGGGAAGCTATATTTATGTTGTTCTCCCTACAACAATGTGCACATGCACTTTTTATGGCCTAGCTAGATCTATGTATGTTCGTGGTGTTGCATATGTTTGTGGTGTTGCATATGTGTTTGTGTTTGGAGGTGTACCGGTATTTGAAATGCGATAGTTGCCAATATTTTGCCGGAATGTTGATTCATTTCCGTTTCGGCGAGAATTTTGGCATTAAGCATTCTTTTTGGTCCTATTTTTAGGGAAAGTCATGCCAAATTTTTTCTTGGTTCTAAAATATCGTTTTGCTCTACCCCGCAGGCGACCATGGTCCGCATGATGACCGAAGGCATCGTGAATAGGTTTTTGAGGTCCGCGAAGGCCGAGATGCTTCAAAAGAACGAGACGGAGATAAGATGTCCGTGTCGAAGATGCAAGCTGAAGAGCCTTATTGCGGACCCGGAATCCGGGCAGGTGCGGGACCACCTGCTCTTGCGTGGTTTCATGGATGGCTATCGGTGGCAAGGTGATGAAGATGACTACGAAGTCGTCCATGGGGGCCGGGCAAGAAATGAGGAAGGGCAGCAAGACAACCACCGCGGCTCGGGCGGGCGAGAAGACGAAGAATCCCCAGGAGATGATCACGACGGTGATGCTGTACACAGTCATCATGTAGAAGATGCAGGACATGATGATGAGGAAGATGCCGGAGCAGACGACGGGCATGATCATGAAGATGATGATGCCGGCGGAGCAGACGACGCTGGACCATCGATGGGCTGGGTGCAGGACCCTCATATTCAAGAGCTGCTTCTCAAGCAGACGGATAACGCAAGAGCTGCCGCCCGAGAGAAAGCCAAGATGGATCAACTTGAGTTAGACGCGGTTACTCCATTGTATGAAGGATGCAGGCCCGAGGATACCCGCCTGAAAGTAACGCTCATGGCTCTGGAGATGAAGGTAAAACACAAAATGACCGACGCATGCTTCGACGAGAACATGTCATTCTGGCACGAACGTCTTCCCAAGGGGAACAAGTGCCCGACCAGTTTGGAGGAGGCGAAGAAAATCGTGTGTCCTCTGGATTTACCGCACGTGAAATACCATGTGTGCATGAACAATTGCATCATTTATCGGGACGAGCACGCGGAGTCTACCATATGTCCGGTGTGCGGCGTCACTCGATACAAGAAGAGGAAGAAAGCTCCTCGAAAAGTGGTGTGGTACTTTCCGATCACTCCTCGTCTGCAGCGGTATTTCGCGGACCCTAAGGTAGCAAAGCTCCTGCGTTGGCACGCGGATAGGGAGGAGAAGAAGCGAGAAGATGACGCAAATGATCCGGAGATAGATAAAAAAGACAAGATGCTGAGTCACCCTAAGGATGCGAGCCAGTGGCAAGCGTTGAACTTCGAAGACCTAGAATTTGGGAACGATCCAAGGAACATCGTGCTGGGCGCGAGCACCGATGGAGTCAATCCGTTTGGCAGCCAGAGAAGCACACATAGCACCTGGCCTGTGTTTGTGTGGATGTACAACCTTCCCCCCTGGTTGTGCATGAAGAGGAAGTACATTCACATGAGTATGCTAATTGAAGGACCGAAACAACCAGGGAACGACATCAATCTGTATCTGGGGCTGCTGAAAGAGGAGCTTGACACGCTGTGGAAAACGCCAGCCAATACGTGGGACGCCGCAGAGAAAGAATATTTCCCTATGAGAGCCGCGCTGCTCACGACGGTGCACGACTATCTCGGTTACGGATATGTCGCGGGGCAGGTGGTCCACGGATTTTCTGGATGCGTCAGGTGCATGGATGACACAACGTATCGCCAGCTAGATAGAGATCCCGGGTCTTCGAAAACCGTGTTCATGGGACATCGAAGGTGGCTTCGCGACGATGACCCGTGGAGAAAACGCAAGGATCTATTCGATGGTGAAACCGAACCCCGAGGACGCCCGCGTACGAGGAGCGGCGAGGAAATAGACGAGCTGTTGAAAAATTGGAAAGACTGCCCACTGCCGGGAAAGAAGCAAAAGGCGCCAGAGCCGGGAAAGAAGCGAAAGGCGCCAGAGCCGCTGCTGAAGGTATGGAAAACGAGGTCTGTTTTCTGGGACTTGCCGTACTGGAAGATCCACCGTGTGCCTCACAGCCTTGATGTCATGCATATCACGAAGAACGTGTGCGAGAGTCTGCTTGGTACCCTGCTCAACATGCCAGAGAGGACCAAAGATGGGCCGAAAGCAAGGGCAGACTTGAAATCAATGGGCATCAGGCAGGAGCTTCACGCTATATATGATGATGATGATGATGAGGCGAAGCAGGACACGGAAAGTCGTCGCAAAGGCAAAAAGGCCAAGAAGACCGGAAATGACTACCCTCCCGCGTGCTTCACTCTAAGTCAGGAGGAGATCGAGCAGTTTTTCACCTGCCTCGTAGGAGTAAAACTTCCTTACGGTTACGCGGGGAAGATAAGCAGATACCTAGACCTAGCGAAGCTGAAGTTCAGCGGGATGAAGTCTCACGACTGTCACGTGCTGATGACGCAGATACTTCCAGTTGCAATCCGTGGGATCATGGACGCGCACGTCCGTGAAACGCTATTTGGCCTATGCAACTTTTTCGACGTCATCTCTCGGAAGTCTGTTGGCGTGAGGCAACTCAGAAGGCTACAGGAAGAGATCGTGGTGATACTATGCGAGCTTGAGATGTACTTCCCGCCCGCATTCTTCGACGTTATGGTGCATCTGCTGGTCCATATCGTGGACGATATCATCCAACTCGGGCCGACGTTCCTGCACAGCATGATGCCGTTCGAAAGGATGAATGGTGTCATCAAAGGATACGTTCGCAACATGTCACGTCCAGAGGGAAGCATAGCCAGGGGCTTTCTGACCGAAGAGTGCATCTCCTACTGCACGAATTATCTAGGCATCGAGAACCCCGTTGGTCTGCCCGTCAACAGGCACCTCGGCAGGCTCGCTGGATGGGGTCACCGTGAGGGTCGCCGCGAAATGCATGTCGACTTCGAGGGTCGACTCGCCGACTTTGAAAGAGCAAACCTAGTCGCGCTACAACACATAGACGTGGTCGATCCTTGGGTGGTAGAGCACAAAACCTTTATTAAGAAGACGTACAATGACCGAGGCCAACAGAGGACGGACGGAGATATACTCAAAGAGCACAACTCATGTTTCACGCGTTGGTTCAAGCAGAAGCTTCTGTCGTACCCTTTACATGAGGATTCTTCCGCGGAAGAACAACTCATATTCGCCTTGTCACAGGGCGCCGAGCACAACCTGATGACCTATGAGGCGTACGATATCAACGGCTACACATTCTACACCGAGGCCAAGGACATGAAGAGCGATGGTTATCAGAACTCCGGGGTAACGATGGAATCCTACACCGGTAACGACAAGGACAGATACTACGGAAGGATCGAGGAGATCTGGGAGCTGAGCTACGCTGGAGAGAAGGTCCCGATGTTCCGTGTCAGATGGGCCAAGAGCGTCCTAAAAGAAGACCGGTATTTCACCACCATGGTTATACCCGAAGCCAAATCCAAGACCGCAGGCGCAAACGTCACCGCGAAAAATGAGCCATGGGTACTGGCTTCCCAAGTGGACCAATGCTTCTTCATTACCGACCCGTCAAAGCCCAGTCGTGTTGTCGTGAGGAGAGGCAAAAGGAAGATCATCGGAATGGATGGAGTAGCCAATGAGCAAGACTTCGACAAGTACGGCGACCCGAGAATCGAACATGACGACGATGATGAAGTAGCAGCATACACCACAAGAAGAAGCAGGACCACCCTACCTAAAGGACGTCCGTTCCACAGAAGAACTCCATTTGCGAAAAAGAAGGGCAAGAAGATTGTGAACAGATAGCTAGCTAAGATCGATTGTATTTAAATCGTAGCCTTCATTTCTCGATTGTATTTCATGGGCACTTTTTGAACTATCATGAATATTTTTAAATTTCATGGACACTCGATCTCGATCCCCCTCCATCTCGATCGCTATCCCACCTCGCCAGATCCGGTCCCCCTCGCCGCCGAGCACCCCCCGGTCCACCGGCCCCCCGCACCCCGCGCACCCTCCCCCGCTCCACCGGCATTACTGTTTGATGATATTTTTAAAAAAATTATTACTGTCTTATAAAAAAATATTACTGTTATGATTTAAACAAGTTTGAACATATTTAAACACAAATAAATATCAAACAGCATTTTAAATGCATAAAAAAAATTGTGGAGCCTGGGAATCGAACCCAGGACCTCCTGGTGTGAGAACTGGCTGCTGACCAGTCGAGCTAGTAGAGGGAACTTGGTGTGGATCAGGTCAGGTGGAAGATAACCTGTTGGCTCGAGCAGAAATAAAAAAAATACTAATGGCGCACCAGGGTGAGGTGCGCCATTAGTATGGATGTACTTATGGCGCACCGAGGGGTGGTGCGCCATTAGTATTGTGCCCTCGCCCTCGATCCCCTTCCCCTCTCCTATCCCCGGCCCAAACCTATCCCCTCTCTCTCCCTCGCCCTCGCCCTCGATCCCCTTCCCCTCTCCTCTCCCGACGCCGCTGCCCCGCCGCCTCGACGCCGCCCCGTCGTCCTCGTCTCCGCCCCGACGCCCCGACGCCGCGACGCCGCCCTCTCCTCTCCCGACGCCGCCGCCCCGTCGTCCTCGTCTCCTCGGCGCCGCTCTCCTCGTCTCCTCCCCGCTGGCCGCTGGCCGCGCCCGTGGCCAGCCCCGTCGACAAGTTCGCGCTCCTCCCCGCCTTCCTCCAGGTACCCCGCCACCCGCCCCGGCGCTCGTGCCCGCGGCATACGTTTAACGTTAACCCACTCCGTCCGTACACATGCAATTTAGGTTAAGCTGTTCCCCACCTCGCCAAAATTGGCAGCGCGCCCTATTATCAGTTCAGTGGAAACCCGTGTCGTGTACTACTGCTGTGATCCCCACTCGAACACGCCACATTTCTTCTTGATTTTGCATGTCCAGTAGCTGTTCAGCTGTGTCCACGGGAAGGGGATTTGTTAATCACCAGTCCAGTTTATGCCCGTGTTTCAGGTCAAATCATTTCCCTCTTGCTGAACCGACGGCAGTGCGCCCAGTTCTCGGTTTAGCGGGTGAGCTGTTTCGGATGCTATTGCTGTGATCCCCTTACAAGCGCGCCGCATTTGTTCTTGGTTGTTTTGATCAGGCAATGCATCTACTGTATCGATCATGGTACCATGTTTTTTTGGAATCTTCAGTTTAGTCCTTCCTGAATTGCGACTAAATAGATAGTCTCCGCACACAGCCTGTCTTTCCGCTTTGCCCTGTTCTGAATTTGTATTGATCTGCATGTGGCGGGTGATCCAATTCATTCAACTGTGCAAAAGCTAAACATTGTTGGGTTTCTCTTCAGTCAAGTGCGCCACTCTTGTTCTCATTTCAGTGCAGATCCTTTTCGTATGCTATTCCTTCGATCCCAACTCAAGCGCGCCACTCTTGTTGTTTATTTTGCGTGTCCAGTGGCTGTGGCCACATTTGCTCTTGATTATTTGATTGGGCATTGCATAAACCGCATCGACCATGGCACCATGTTTTTTGAGTCTTCGGTTTAGTATTTAGGTAAACTTTTGCTCTTGATTGTTTGATTGAGGCATAAACCAAATCACGACAATGCCGCACCCGGCCTGTCTTTGCATGAACAACACAATAACAAAAGTGAATCATAGCTCAGTTAGTCGGGATTAGATATGTCAAATGCTAGTGTTAGTATAATAAGTCAAATGGATCATATGATCTGCAGACCTCATACACCCAAGAAAACCTGAAAAAAAATGAAGTTCAACCCCTCACTTTTCCTATATGCATTGGCCTGTACAGTTGGATTTGTTTCTGATTTTAGTGTTTTCAGTCTATTTTTCTATTTCTGCTTTAACATAACGGAATAACTAATGGTGGCTGCCTAATGATGACAGACTAAGTTTCTGATTTATTTTGTTATAGAAGTGTAGATTCATTGGTAGCAATTGTTTTCAGTGTCTCATGTTGCTTGTAGTGTTTTGTCCAAAATGTTGAATGATACTGCTTGGAGATGCATATATTGTTTCACCTCTTCACATGCCAATGTATTTTCCATGTTGTGATGGAGGCCTTTTTTGCCTTGTCCACCCGAGAGGCCCTTGAGTTTGCCGGAATGTCGATTAACTTCCGTTCCGGCAAATTCGGGTACTCCATATGTCCTATTTTCAGCAAAGGTCATGCTGAAATTTTCCGTGAATTTTAGCATGACTTTGCTAAAAATAGGACATATGGGGTACTTGTGACTAATGCATGGGCCGGGGTATCTTAGTAGTTAATTAAGTAGGATCAAGTGCCCCGGCGTACTTGTGACTAATGCATGGCTTTTAGGGTGCCTCGGTGTCGATAAAAACCGAAATGATGAAAGCTTAGGCTTTTAGGGTGCCTCGGCGTCGAAAAACCCTCAATGATAAAAGCTTAGCTTTTAGGATGCCTCGGTGTCGACAAACCCTAAATGATGAGACCATGATCTTGTTCCTTGACAATAACCAACTTTTTGACCAAACTTTGTTCCTATTTAGAGAGAAACATGGCCAACAACGATGAGGCCGGGGGTTCGGGCGTCAAGGCATTCTGGAAGCTGTCCCAGGAGATGGAGGAACAACCTCACTTGTATGAGGACGCCGCCTTCCCCACCGATCCTGAGACCACTGATGGTACCGCCGAGGATGACCCCACTGATGCCACCACTGATGGTGCCGCCGAGGATGCCACCACTGATGATGGCGGCGCACGCACAGATGGCAGCCAACCGAAGAGGCAACGGAAGGACCGGCGCCCGACCGTGCTCCGCACCCTCAAGGAGGAAGTTACTGAAGTGGACTCCGACGGGAATCCAACGGCGCCCGAACGAATAGTCAAGGGGTACTCGCTTCAGCTCGGGTGCATTCTCCGGAGCACCGTCTCGATCAACACCGAGAACCTGAGGCATCCTGACCGAGGGAATTTGCGCAACCTCCTCTTCACGAAGCTGCACGAACGATACAAGTTCCCCGCTGAATTTGAAAACACAAGCCTCAAAGGGAATAAAGTGAACAATGCTGCCCTCACGAAGATGAGCAAGGCCCTGTCTACTTGGAAAAGCAATGTGAAGAGAATGATCGAGAAAGGTGAGAGTTATGAGAAGATCAAGGAGAAAAATCCTTCGATCACCGAAGATGACTACAACGACTTCAAGATCAATTGCTCGAGCACCGCAAACTCCGAATCAAGTAAGTGGGGGAAAGAAATGCGGGAGCTGAACTTAGGGGAACACACACTCGGTCCCGGCGGTTACAGAGTGGCGGAGCCTATATGGGACAAGGAGGAGGCGGACCGTGCCGAGCAAGGCCTACCGCCCCTCTTCGATAAATACGGTGACAAGCAGACCAGGAACTTTGTCAGGGCCCGGTACAAGAAGGACCCGAAAACAAAGGAGCTTACCACGGATCCGAAGACCAGGGCGCTTGAGCTTGTTCTGGTAAGGAATACACCCCCGCGTAATTAGCTCCATATGGTTGCATTCTAATTAATGAAGCCAAATTTCTAAATGGTTCACATTCCTTCCGCAGGCGACTGAAAGCAGTAGCGCGGGGTCGACTAAGAGCAACCCTTGGGACACCACTCTAAATAGGGCGTTGAATGTAATGAAGAACAAGGATAAGCTCAGTAAGCCGACGTCAGCTGGTCGTGTGGCCGGCAAAGGCTTGTCGACAAAATGGTCGTCATACTATAACACTGGTGGGCGAAAGGAGAAAAAGACCAGCTCGGAAAGCCAGGCGCGCGAGGTTCAAGAACTCAGGGCACAGGTGGCGCGGATTCCGGAGATTGTCCAAGAGCAAGTGCAACAACAACTCGGAGTGACGATCACCGCCATTGTGCCTACCTTGATCCAGGGGATTAGTGCGTGGATTGCGGGCGGCCAACAGGGGCCGCCCCCGATTCCTAGCTTCACGGCCAGCAACTCGCAGAACGCGATGGCGGGGCCATTGGTGTCTCCGGCGGAGGCGGCATTGGTGTCTCCGACGCCGGCACGGGAGCTTAATGCACCCGGGTGTACGCCGGCCGGCACCTCTGCAGCAAGCGGCCCCTCCGTCAACTGCACGCCCGCCGTTGGCGGTGCCTCGACATTAGCCGAGCTCGACGCCATCATCACGGTAACTAATTAAGCCTCTCTCGGCCGAGGACTTCATCTCCTTGCCTTTGACTGGGCATCCCTAACGCCCTACATGTTTTCGCAGGGCGCCGCCGACGTTCCGTGCACTCTCCTGCACTTCGTGAACAACGAGTTGGTCGATGTCGCCAAGGGCAAAATCGTTCAACCGGGCAACCCCTTGTTCCACGGTACCCAGATGCCACCCAACTTGTTTAGGGTTCAACTGGTTCGGGTGCTGCCAGGCTGCGACGAGTTGTTACCTCCGATTCGACCCATCGGGGCCGACGATGATGACGTGATGACCCTCAGCGCGTGCCTGAGCTGGCCCCTGCTTTGGCCGAAGAGCCAGATTCGTTTGGGGGCGGGGGACACCACCCCAAAGACAACACCGCCAGTCGTGCCGGCGCCAAGTCGGCCCCATGGCAAGACCGCCGCAACGGTGCCGGACATCCCTATGCCACTGGATCCAAACATGCATATGGCACAGGATCAGAACGACGACGACGACGATACATTAGCCAACGTCGATCAGTACTTTGCCGATCATGGGTACGGTGGCGACTTCATGGGGCCTCCTTCTCAAGAACCCAACCCAACAAAAGACGTGCGCGATCTAGCTGGTACCGCGGAGAAGCCAAGTTGCAACAGGCGTCGTCTGCAGTTCAGCTCTCAGGAGACGCCTCCAGCTGCCGACTTCACCGAGCCTCAGATAGGCGAGGTGCGAAATATGATCAGCCCCAACACACTCAAGAAGGCGGTCTGTGAGCAGAACTCGGTCCCATTACAGGAGAAGAAGAAGGCACGCAAAAGAAAGACTAACAAGGGTGCGGGCCAGCCGGCACCGAGTACGATCCGTGCTCAGGACGGGCCACCTTCAACTGAGGATATCTCGAGGAGGGTGCATGTGGCGGGTAGGCCGATGCTACCGAGAAATATGCTCGATGCTGCAACCGGTGCTATGCGGAGTCTGCATGACAGTGTTCTTTCTTTGGAGAAGCGGCGTCTCGGAGAGAAGGATGTGGCATACCCGGTTTTCGCGGCCAAGGTGCCAGAGGGCAAGGGCTTTGTGGATAACTCCATCGGGGGTACGATCGTCCTGCGGTTTGATGACATCCACGCTATGTTGAACCTTCATCCGCTGCACTACACCTTCGTTCGGCTATTTTCGCTGAGTATGGAGATGCGGATCATTCGCGACAAGACCCCGGACATCGTGATAGTCGACCCCTTCTACATGCGTGCCAAGATCTTGGGCAGCGCTGGGGACCGGCAAGTCGCGAGTTCTTACCTCGAAGGCGTCATTCTGGCAAACCAAGATAAGGATAACTTCCTCGTGCCTTACTTTCCCGAGTAAGTCCTCCCCTCAACCGCCCCGTAACATATGAATTCTTAGATTTCGATCGTTTTTCTTTTAACATTCCGTGTTTTCTGCAGTGACACACATTGCACGCTCATCCTCCTAAGCCCCAAATATTCCATGGCCACGTATTTCGACCCGGACCGTCAGTCGAACGTAGACTACACAAATGTCAAGAAGGTTCTTGATGATGTTCTCCCCGGCTACGTCAAATCTGGAGGCACCTTCACCAGGCCTATTCGTAAGTACGGCAAGCACGTGTTCTCCCACAATACGACGTTCTGCTGCGTCAAGCAGCCGCCTGGCGGTCAGAAGGGTGCCTACTACGCCATCCATCACATGCGGGCGATCGTACGGGACCATCATCAACTTCTGCTACCGAGTAGACTCAAAGATTGGGCCGCGAGCGTGTCGGCAATCCAGGACGCGGACATCAGACAAGAATTCTTTCGCATCCAGTCGGAGTTTGCGGAAATCATCCATCAAGATGTCCTTCGTACCTCGGGGCAGTTCTACCTCAGAAATCAACCGTCCAACAGTGACATCGACACAATCCTACAAATGCAGGCTGACAACGCCCGTTGTTTCATGACTCCCACGATAGACGGCGGCTTCATCCATGCTCCGGTCCCTTGAGTCGAGTCGAAAGCAGTGATGCTGTGTCTAGTTCTGAAACATCGATTGGCTCATGTTGTAATTAAACTTTAATGAACTTGTAGTATGTCTCTTTGGTTTCGAGAGTCGTTCAACTTAGATGTAATCGATGCTATTAATGTCTTGCTTTTCTCTTCCGATCGTTCTGTTGCATACTTATATATTGCTTATGTATTGTCTGTGAATTGGTACTAACGTTTCGTTTGGCTACTGCATAGCGATGCCGTGGTATGTCGTGTACAAGGGTAAGGTTCCCGGAGTCTACGACGACTGGGAGGAGTGTCGGAGACAGGTTCACCGATTCAGCGGTAACAGTTACAAAGGGTACGCCACTAGGGCCGAGGCCGAATCTAGATACGCCCGCTATCTAGCGGGAGAGGGGAGGGAGCGTTGGAGGAACCGGATGAAGACGAGTTTCATCGTGATGATGCTCATCGTGATGACCGCAGCTCTCTTCTATGTGATGGTAGTTTAGATGATCGATATCGACTTGTAATGTGAAGACAAACTCGCGGTCTCGAGACTTGTAATATAATGTTCTATCTTTGTTCGGTCTTTTCAATTCGGAGACTAATATGATGAATTGTATTCGGAGACTAAAATGATGAATTGTATTCAGAGACTAATCTTCTATTGTATTCGATGAATCTGTTGTTGATGTGTGCTGTCTATATTTTGTCCAATTATACATTTTGTAACCTGTGCAAAAAACAGAAAATAAAAAATAAAAAAACCTAATATTCATACTAATGGCGCATCACATCATAGTGCGCCATTAGTATGCCAAAGGATACTAATGGCGCACGGTGCGCCATTAGTATGCCGAAGTTACTAATGGTGCATCCTGTTGTTGTGCGCCATTAGTATGCCAAAGCACCTGGGTATAGATGGCCCCCTGGGAGGCATACTAATGGCGCACTGTTGTATATACTAATGACGCATCTGGGGTGCACCATTAGTATACCAGATACTAATGGCGCACCAGTGGTGCGCCATTAGTAAAATATATTAATGGCGTGGCACTAATGGCGCACCACTAATGCGCCATTAATGGCCAAATTAGGTGCGCCATTAGTAGGCCTTTTCCTAGTAGTCGGAGGCCCTCGCTCGTCGGCTGCTGCAGGGGCCGGAGGAGGCCCTCGCTCGTCGGAGGGAGGAGGAGAGGAGAGGAGCGCTCGGCCGTCGGGGGTGGAGTCCCGCGGGGGTCGGGGCGGCGGCGTCGGGGCAGCGCAAGACCACAGCGGCGGCGGCGTCGCCGACGGCGTGCAGGCGCGGCGGACGGAGGGGGCGGAGCAAGGGGGCGGCGGCGTACGGTTGGGGTCGAGTGGGGGATCTGGCGAGGAAGGGAGGGAGGCCACAGTGCGAGGGAATAGGTGGAGTGCGGGATGTCTATCTAATGGCGCACCTCCCCCAAGTGCGCCATAAGTACGACGATAGCAATGGCGCACCTCACCCTGGTGCGCCATTAGAAATTACTAGCCCGACTGCTCAGGTTATATTTCCACCTAACCCTATCTCCATCAGAACACGCCCACTAGCCCGACTGGTCAGCACGCAGCACACACACTAGGAGGTCCTGGGTTCGATTCCCAGGCTCCCAAATTTTTGTTTTTATGCATTTAAAATGCTGTTTGATATTTATTTGTGTTTAAATATGTTCAAACTTGTTTAAATCATAACAGTAATATTTTTTTATAAAAACAGTAATAATTTTTATAAAAAATGCATTTAAAATGTTGTTTGATATTTATTTGTGTTTAAATATGTTGAAACTTGTTTAAATCATAACAGTAATATTTTTTTATAAAAACAGTAATAATTTTTATAAAAACAGGGTGCGGGGGAGAGGGTGCGGGGGGTGCTCGGCGGCGGTGGAGCGGGGGAGGGTGCGGTGGGTCGTCGGGGGTTGCAGGGGGTGCTCTGTCCTTGTCGTTACCGGTGTAGGATTCCATCGTTACCCCGGAGTTCTGATAACCATCGCGAGGGAGAGGGACGAAGGGGAACTGGCGAGGGAGAGGGAGGAATTAGCTATAGGGGGAACTGGCGAGGGAGAGGGAGGAATTAGCTATAGCATTCATTTGTGACGGTGGAGCAGGCCGGAGAGGGTGCAGGGGGTCGTCGGCGGCGGTGGAGCGGGCCGGAGAGGGTGCGGTAGGTCATCGACGGCGGTGGAGCAGGGGAGCTAGGGCGCGGTGGGTCGTCGGCGGTGGTGGAGCGGGGGAGGGTGCGGTGGGCCGTCGGCGGCGGTAGAGCAGGGAAGGGTGCGGTGGGTCGTCGGCGGCGGTGGAGCGGGGGAGGGTGCGGGGGGTCGGCGGCGGCGCCCGGTGGAGCGGGGTAGAGGGTGCGGGGGGTGCTCGGCGACGAGGGGGACCGGATCTGGCGAGGTGGGATAGCGATCGAGATGGAGTGGGATCGCTAGTAATGGTGCACTGTTCCCTGGTGTGCCATTAGTAGTTTTGCAAAAAAATAAAAAATAAAAAAAATATAGTAGTGGCGCACTATGTGGCTAGTGCGCCATTACTAGTTAGAACTAGTAATGGCGCACTGTGCCCTGGTGCGCCATTAGTATGTTTGGAAAAATAAAATAAATTTTTTTTGTTACTAATAGCGCACCGTTTGTCTGGTGCGCCATTAGTGTCTTTCACACTAATGGCGCACCAGCACATGGTGCGCCACTGCTATATAGCAATGGCGCACCACATGTCTGGTGCGCCATTAGTGGCCATTCCATCTATAGCCCTTTTCCTAGTAGTGTGTGGTGAAGACGTGGTACTGCCCACTATTCAACTGCTTTGGGTTACTCTGATACCCAGATTGCTGCTGCTGATTCCCCTGACCTGACTGTTGATGGTAGCCACCCTGATTGCCTTGATTGTCTTGAGTACCTTGATTACCTTGGAATCCAGAGCTAGAACCGCCACCGCCATAACCCGGTCCATGAGAGCCGGATCCTGAGCCACCACCCGACCCATGATTGTATTGAAAAAGATTGGAACTTTTGTACTCCTTCATAATGAAGCAATCCTTCCAGAGGTGGCCAGACGGTCTTTCTCGCGTTCCATGCCTTGGGCAGGGTTGATTTAGCATCTACTCAAGATTAAAACCTGATCCTCTAGTCCGTGGGGGCGGTTTACCTTTACGATGCTGGCCATTATTCTGCGCGTTGGTGTTAGCCACAAAGTCCAAACTATTATCAGCTTTGCGCTTACCATTGCCTCCATGGCTCGCCGGGTTATGTTGCTGCCCTCTGGTGCTGCTGCTCTTCTTTCCCTTTCCCAGCTTTTCATCGTCAGAGTCGGGGTCCTTGGTACCATCAGAGTCAGCATATTTAACCAGAGCCGCCATGAGTGTCCCCATGTCATTGCAGTGGCGTTTGAGCCACCCTAATTTCTGCTTTAGGGGCGTGAAACGACAATTGTTCTCCAACATCAAGATTGCTGAATCGGCATTGATGCGATCCGACGAGTGCAGGATAGTTAAGACCCGGCGCACCCAATGGGTTGTCGACTCACCTTCTTCTTGGACACAGGAGGCTAAATCCACAATTGACATGGGCTGCTTGCACGTATCTTTAAAATTCTGGATAAACCGGGCTTTTAGCTCGGCCCATGACCCAATGGAGTTGGCAGGGAGCCCCTTCAACCAAGTGCGGGTCGTTCCCTCCAACATCAGGGGGAAATATTTAGCACACGCAGCATCGCTAACATCTAGCAATTCCATGGCCATCTCATAACTCTCGACCCATGCTTCAGGAGTTAGGTCGGCTGTATAGTTAGGCACCTTGCGAGGACCCTTGAAATCCTTGGGCAGACGCTCGTTGCGCAGAGCCGGCACTAAACACGGCACACCCAAATTTCTAAAGGTTACACCCGGCTCCACCGAAGTTGTCGGACGGACCGGAGAAGGTTGACGGGCCGCATACTGAGCCGCCAGCTCGGCCTCCCGACGCGCCCTACCTTGATCCACTACATTCTGTGCATCGACTCCATCACCCGCCGGGTTATGTCCACGGGGCGGATTGTGGTGTCGCCTACTGCTTGACACAGCCGGCTCATCGATATGCCTACTGTAACTCCGGCTCGGGCGAGGGGTGGAATGAATCCAGTCACGACTGTAAGAATAAGCCTGCTGCCGAACCAATGCTGTCTGAAGGAGCTCTCTAGCCCTCCATGTTTCAATCGCCGTTGGAGACTCGCCTTCAACCGGGAGAGCCGCCAATCGTGACGCCGCAGCGATCATGTTATCCAAAGGGTTAGAGTAATGACCCGGTGGTGTCGGCACGTGTTGTGGCGGGATATTGTTCTGACAAGGTGGGTCCGTCGTGCGCGGCTGAACCGGCGTAGCCGCCCCAGGCGCTTCAACCCGGTTAACCACTGGCGGGTTACTGGTTCCAGCTCCTGGCATGTTAAAGAGATTTCTTCCCTCGTAAACCGGGGGCAGACGAGTCTGATGCCTCCTCCTCATGACTTCGTTCGAAGCGTTCTGATCTAGCATGAGCCGGTAAGACTCCGTCTGAATCCGCTGCGCCTGAGCATCCAACGTAACCTGCTCTGCGGCCATCCTGGTGTCTTCAGCCGCCAGGTCTTCCTTAGCTTGAGTTATCTGGTCTCGCAGTTTTGCGACTTATGCGTTATGCTGATCTCGGTTATCCGGGTTAACCTCCGTCATCAGCAGTGTTGCCAAGGTGTCTAGTAAATCGGACAAGACTTGAGCCGGCGGGCGCACAGGGCCTCCTGCCCCGGCCGCCGTCGCCGCTGCTAACCCGAAAATCAATGCTGCTGTAGTTGAAGAATGCTGTATTGGCTGCGTACCGGCCATGAAGATTTGCAACCTGGTTCGGCGGCTTACAGGGGTCCGGAATACTGTCGCCATCGGAATAGCCCCCAAGCCGGCCGTCTTGCAGTTGATACAATGACTCGGTCTCACCGGTGGATGACTCACCATCAGACTAAACAACCGTCTTGCCACCAGATGCCGATCTATCCTCAAATTCCGCTCCATGGATGAATCCCACGAAGGCACGATTCATGGCGGGCTGAACTCGGGTGGGTCTCGCACGCTGAGCCGTCTCGATGATGTCGGTACAGATGTTCGGCTCAGGGCCTGGTTCGCCGATCTTGCCGATGAAGACGTGAATTCCGCCGATGGGGACCCGGTACCCGTACTCAATTGAGCCGGCCTCGGGGCCCCAGCCTGCGTCGTCGATGTAGAGCTTGCCGCGACGACTCTTGGTCATCCGACCCACGGCGTATCCCTTGATCCCTTCGAAGTTGCCCTTTAAGAACTCGAAACCACCGTGCGCTGGCCCCACGGTGGGCGCCAACTATCGTGAGTTTGTCACGGCAGATGTCCTAGTGTGAGGACTTAGTCGTGGAGCCATCGGAATGAGATTAGCTAAAGGGGTTAAACGGGACAAAGGACACAGGGAGTTTATACTGGTTCGGCCCCTTGCGGTGAAGGTAAAGGCCTAATCCAATTTGAGGTGGTATTACTAGGGTTTCGATGACCAGGGAGCGAATACGCTTAACATGGCTCTCGATCTGTTGTTTCTTGCCCTTAACTCGCTGCCGGGTCGTCCCTTTATATACTCAGGTTGACGCCCAGTGGCTTACAGAGTCCCGGCCGGCTCATAAACGTGTCCGACCTGGTGATTTAACTACAATTGCCTTATCATACAAGTTATATACATATGACGGTTTACACCGACGGGCCTTAAGCCGTCTTTGGGCCTTGGGCCTTTCATAAGTTATCCTCTTGAACCGCCATCTTCAATTCCTTCTTGGGCTTTGTCTTTATAAGTCGCCATGAATATAACCCGGTCCTTCTTGGGCGGGTTAACTCAATAACTATATCCCCAACACCCTTCGTACAAAGTTGAGTCACTTATTTTGAGACAGAGAGAGTATATCCCTTAGATATTGCAGGGAGATTCATACTTCAGTTTTTTTCTTTTTTATATATTGTATTATAATATCACTTGACTGAGACCAAGCCACATCCATATATTTATGTACAACGGTTTTATCACAAGCTACTTCAGAACTTAGAACCCCAATTCGTTCCTAGTAGTAGAGTAACCCTTCCGTCCCTATGATCTCGTCATAAGACGAGGCCAAGTCTTGGAAAGTCGTCGCACCGAATGCGTGAGCAGCGCAAGGATCGTCAAGGTCAACGACCATGCTGCTCCCGCTGGACTCCGGCAAGAACTCTTTGTCGTCTACGGGCCACCCAGCGCTGGTGACGCCGGCAGAACTTGCACCAGCCGTCGGTGTCGATGGCAACGACGACGACGATGACGACCTCACGTCCCCGTTGGTGGGCTGCTGTTGGATGAGCCCCATGAGCTCGGCGTACAGCTCCTCCGATCTGTGCGTGAGCTCTCCGCCGTGGTCCACCGTGGCGACGGCGGCTTCGTCGAGAGGTGGAGGGGGGAGGGAGGATTCATCGGAGTCGGAGGCGGAAGGGCTGTCGGTGGCCGCGGTAGGAGGAGTTGGTGACGGCGCCATGGCCAGAAGGTGCCTCTTCTTGAGCTTGGTGTTCCAGTGGTTCTTGACGTCGTTGTCCGTTCGGCCGGGGAGCTTGGCGGCGATCACGGACCACCTGGTGACATAAGTTTTAGCTGCCAGACTAATGTTTCGAGAAACAAAGAGGTTCATGCAGCTGGCTAGCTATATATACTTGCTTCCGATGTCGGCGTAGAGGGACAATATGAGGCTGTCCTCCTCGTCGGTGAAGCGGCCGTGCCGGAGCGCCGGGCGGAGGTAGTTGAGCCACCGTAGGCGGCAGCTCTTGCCGCAGCGGTTAAGCCCTGATATTCATGCAGGCATACACATACAATTTGATTATTACTTAGAAAGGGAAAGAAGAACATTCCGATGTAATTTTTACTGTGTTTGAGGTGTTTTGTACTTCTGTGAACTTTTATAGCATAGGTCTGAGTCCTATGTTAGTCAGCTAGATCTTAGTTGACTGAGTTTCAGTCAAGTGACAACATATAAAAGAAAGAAAGAAAGAAAAAAATTGCACGGATCTCCACATTGGATCTTACAAATACAACATCGACTGAGACTTGGTTAAATCTTAATCGACTGGGATTTAACAATCCCGCTAAAAAAACACGCATGCAAATCTAGCCAGTGAGCAAACATTCCAACGACGCCGGGACATACTTAATCAAATTCAAGTGGAAATTATTGTCCTTGGGCTGAAATGAAAACCAAAATAATTGAATTTCAGTGATTTCGGTAATGACAGATTGAGTAATTCAAAACCGTCCACAAACGCGCGCACAAATTAGTAGTATGAATACTAGGCGAGAGCAAATTAACCACCTGCTTTGTGAGGCAGCGTCATCCAATTGCCGGCATTGGCGAACCTCTGGACGAAGACGGTGAGGATGGCGTCCTCCTCCCGCGACCACGCCCCCCGCTTCACGGTCCGCCTGTCGCAGCACGGCGACCTCCCCATCCCCTCCCCGGAGGAGGCACACCGGCACAATGCACAGGCCGGCTGAGGTGAGAGTTTCAGGTCGTCTCGGTGTGTCTTCTCACGGCCGGCAGGGAAATGAACGGCAACGGGTTATATATATAGACATGCATCGATCGATTGAGAACCAACGGCCATGCTGCACCGAGCAAGTTGACCAGGCATATTTTGTATAAGTATATATATGACCCTGGAATGCACCAGACCTAATTATTAAGAATTGTCGCAAACTAGGCTTTCATTCACATCCATCGATTAATCATGTTTATACTAAAAAAGTCCAGGAAGCGACACTTCTTGCCGATGCGCGGGAGGCACAAGACATGCTTGCTCACACTTGACAATTGGTGCTTAAAACTAGATTGAACTTGACGTGTGTATGGTGCCAGCAAGGCCTCTTGCATTATCTAAAAGAATGCACCGGTCATCAGCTACATGAACATCATTACATTCCCTCTAGTTAACAGGCAAGTCCATGCCACATGTTCTTTTTGTACTTCAGTACCGGAGTTTGATACTCGAACTTTAATAAATATATGACTGTGTGCATCGTAATGATGCACAAGCCAGGGTGACCCTTCTTTTCCAAAATACTCTAATACTTGTTGAGTTTGTGTCGAATATTTTGTACGAGTTGAGGTACGTTTGGACTTAGTGTTGTAGTGTGGGTAGGATACGTGTAGTGTCGGAGTCGGCAGGACCCTTTGGCCTCTTATATGAGGAGGCACCCCATGTTGTAACCCATGGCGGTTAGATAGCGACTGGCACGCAAGGGGGAGCCGGCGCCCGGATGGCCGGTGTTGCGGTATCTTGGGGGGGAGCGCCCGTAGTCACTGCCACAGGGAGTAGGCGAGTTCGCCGAACCTCATTAACAGATCTCGGTATCGTCATTGTGTTGTGATTGCTTGTTCCTTGGTGGGTCGACTACGTGCCTCGGATTAATTCTAACAATAATATTAAGTCCATAACACACTTTCGTGGATGGTGGTATGTCCATACTTTAGTATGTGGGTGATAGCACCATTTTCATCGAACATGACATGGATAAGGCAATTCGTATGAACTTACCTTTTCGAACAACTTTCTGACCTCAAGATTAGTTCATAATGTTAAACATTGTAAACATATACGGTAGAGTATATAAACCGTATATGTGTTGTATTTGTACAGGTGTGTAGGCGTGCGTGTTGTGTATTCAGTTGGGCTCTGAGATATGATCTTATCAGGTTGTTAGCTAACTTGGAGATCAATCCGAGCCCAACTAACCTTGTATCTATCCTGGCTTCGGCCCCTATATCAACACGCACGCGTCCCTGCAACGAGCATACGCTTAACCCTCGTTTTCACATGGTATACAGAGCCTACTTTTTTCATCGCATCTAGATGTCGAGCTCCTCCTCAGTCGTCGCCATGGCCACGCCCTCCATCGCCTCTCTCGGTCACACCATCACCGAAAAACTGACCCGGGAGAACTTCCTGGTGTGGAAGGCACAGGTCTTGCCGCACATCAAGGGGGCGGGGCTGATGGGCTATCTGGACGGCTCGATCAAGGAGCCAGCCGCCGTGCTCTACATCGAGAAGGACGTCGCCGGCAAGAAGGAGACCACATCCTCGCCGAACCCTGAGCATGCTGTGTGGGTTACTCAAGATCAGCAAATCCTCACGTTTTTTATCTCATCGCTCTCCCGTGAGGTTTTACTACAGGTCAGGTCCCACACCACCGCCGCATCGATCTGGAACGCCCTGCTGCAGAGCTTCTCCTCGCAGTCAAGGGCTAGGGTTATCCAGCTCCGCTCGGCCATCGAGCACACCCGCAAAGGGGACATGTCTGCCGCTGCCTACTACACCAAGATGGTGAGCATCGCCGACGAGCTGGCAGCCGCAGGCAAGCCCCTGGATGAAGACGACGTCGTCGATCACATCCTGCAAGGCCTCCTCCACGAACCCGACTACAGCGGCTTCATCTCGGCCATCTCCACCCGCACCGCCACCGAGCAGCCAATCGGCCTCAGCGAACTCTTCTCCTTGCTGTTGTCGGCTAAAGCCCGCATCGCCGCCCAAAACACGGCCCTCCACTCCGCAAATCTGGCGGCAAGGGGTGGAGGTCGCGGCAACTCAAGGGGCGGCGGCAACAGTGGAAGTGGCTCCCGTGGCTACATCAACAACAACGCGGGCGCCCACTACCCTGACAACCACGGTGGCGGCAGCTTTGGAGGTGGTCCGCGGCAAGGAGGTGGTGACCGCGGTGACCGTGAGCGCGAGAAGTGACAGATTTGCAAGCTTGAAGGGCATGGCGCATGGCGCTGCAAGAAACGCTACGATCGCAACTTCAACAACAACGTCCGCAACCCCGCAGGAGGCGGTGCTGGCGGAGGACGCGGTAGTGGTGGAGGACACCGCTCGGCCAACGCTGCCCACTCCTATGGAGTTGATACCAATTGGTATCTTGACACTGGTGCAACTGATCACGTGACGGGAGAACTGCAGAAACTTGCGGTTCACGACCGCTACACCGGCACGGAACAAATCCACACTGCGAGTGGTCAAGGTATGGACATTGCCCACATTGGTCATTCAGTTCTTACTACCCCTCATGGCTCTTTGCATCTAAATAATATCATCCATGCTCCTCAAGCCGATCAAAGCCTACTCTCTGCCTATAAACTTATCAAAGATAACAATGCTTTCTTGGAAGTTTACCCCGAAATTTTTTTTGTTAAGGATCGGGCCACTCGGAGAACCGTTCTTCAAAACAGGACTAGGGGTCGCCTGTTTCCTGTCTCTGGCCGCCATGATGCCCCTCCTCGACAAGCTCTCAGTGTGGTCAAGCCTTCCACTTCAAGATGGCACAAACGCCTAGGGCACCCTGCTTTTCCGGTGGTTCAAAAATTCTTCGAGATTTTAATCTTCCAGTATCAAATAAGCAAGATCATCTTCTTGTGTGTGATTCATGTCAGATGGCCAAAAGCCATCAACTTCCATATTCTCACTCTACTAGTGAATCAAAGGCTCCTTTAGAGCTAGTTTTTTCAGATGTTTGGGGTCCTGGACCCGTTTCTGTTGGCAGACAAAAGTATTATGTTACTTTCATTGATGATTTTAGTAAGTTCAGTTGGATCTATTTGCTTAAGAATAAATCTGATGTGTTTGCAAAGTTTAATCTCTTTCAGCAACATGTTGAACGTCTTTTTGATCGCAAAATTCTTGCCATGCAAACGGACTGGGGAGGTGAATACCAAAAACTTCATTCGTTTTTTGAGCGCATAGGTATCACTCACCATGTCTCCTGTCCACATGCTCATCAGCAAAACGGATCCGCTGAACGTAAACACCGCCATATCGTGGAGGTTGGCCTCTCCCTTCTTGCTCATGCCTATATGCCTCTCAAATTTTGGGACGAGGCGTTTCTCACGGCGGTGTACCTCATAAATCGTGTTCCTAGTAAAGTCATCAATAAGCAGACTCCTCTTGAGCGTGTTTTTGGCACTAAACCAAATTACACTTTTCTTCGCATTTTTGGTTGTGCCGTCTGGCCCAACCTTCGCCCATTCAATAAACATAAGCTTGAGTTCCGCTCGAAACAGTGTGTGTTTCTTGGGTATAGTAGTCTTCACAAAGGCTACAAGTGTTTGGATGTTGCCACGGGTCGTATCTATGTCTCTCGTGATGTGGTTTTCGATGAGCAAATTTTTCCCTTTGCCAAACTTCACCCTAACGCCGGCGCACAACTTCGTAAAGAACTTGTTCTTCTTCCCTCCCATCTTCTGCCATCACCCAACTTTGTTCTCGGGGGCATAGAAGATGCTGATGATCATGTGTCAATGCCCAATAATTCCTTTGATCAAAACTCTGATGAAAGTGTGCAGGAAAACAGTGCAAACATGGAAGAAAATCTGCATGATTTTATGCAGGCCACGGAGTCCACTTTTTCAGCCGCAGAAGATCCGCATGCTGATCCCGGAGTAGATCAGGGCGGGATCCCCTCGGGATCTGCTGTGGCAGGGGCGTCAGGTGGATCGCCTTCGGGATCCGCGCTGCAGTCTCACCCGCAGGGTGCACCCGTCGCGGGACCAGGTGGGTCCCCCCTGCATGGTGTTGGTCGGTCACGGGCCGCGCCTGCGATGGGACCAGGCGGGTCCCCACTGCATGGCCTCGGTCGGCTTTCCTCGGGGACGAGCGCGCCTGCTGGATTGGGCGATCCCGCTCCATCGCCTGCCGCGTCGCTGACGGCTCCAAGTGGCAGTTTCGGAAAGGCTGGCGTGCGCCTCGAGGCTGATCGCGCTGAGCCAACACAGGAGCTCCAACAGGAGTTCTCGGGTGGATTTTTTGCGGATTCTGGATCTGCTGTGTCTTCTTCTTCAAATCGTCTTCAACAACATATCTCACGTCCAGTTCCGCCTCCTCCTCCACGGTCCCATACCAGGTCACAGAGTGGTACTATCAAGCCTAAGCTTTATAATGATGGTTGTGTTCGTTGGGGTTCCTTTTGTGCCACAGGTGAACCGCAAAACTTGGGAGAAGCCCTTGGAGAACGTCGGTGGAAGGAGGCAATGGATGAGGAATATGATGCTCTTATGAAGAACAAAACATGGAGTTTGGTGCCTCCAGTCAAGGGGAGGAATGTCATTGACTGCAAGTGGGTCTACAAGGTCAAGCAGAAATCTGATGGTACTGTTGATAGGTATAAGGCACGCTTGGTTGCAAAAGGGTTTAAGCAAAGGTATGGGATTGACTATGAGGACATGTTTAGTCCTGTAGTCAAAGCAGCTACTATCAGATTAATCCTCTCAATTGCAGTGTCTAGAAACTGGTGCATTCGACAGCTAGATGTAAAGAACGCGTTCTTGCACGGTGTTCTGGAAGAGGAAGTGTTCATGAAACAACCTCCTGGGTATGAAAGCTTAAAGTTTCCACGTCACGTTTGCAAACTTGATAAGGCACTGTATGGATTAAAACAAGCACCTAGGGCTTGGTATTCTCGACTGTCGTCAAAGTTACAATCTCTAGGGTCTCTCCTTCAAAGGGGGACACCTCACTATTCTTTTATCATCGGCATAGGATTACCATTTTTATGCTCATTTATGTTGATGATATTGTGGTTACAAGCTCTTCACCTAATGCTGTTGAAGCTCTTCTCAAGGACTTGGGCAAGGAGTTTGCACTTAAGGACCTTGGTAGTCTTCATTTCTTTCTTGGAATCGAGGTAAAACCTGTTAAAGAAGGGATTGTGTTGTCACAAGGAAAATATGTGCAAGAAATACTTCAGAAAGTAGGCATGAAGGGTTGCAAGCCTTCATCCACGCCCTTGTCTACTTCTGAAAAACTGTCTCTGTATGATGGAGAAGCACTTGGAGCAGAGGATGTAACCAGGTATAGGAGCATTGTAGGAGCACTTCAATACTTGACTTTGACTAGGCCAGATATTTCTTATTCAGTAAACAAAGTTTGTCAGTTCTTACATGCTCCTACTAGTGTGCATTGGACAGCAGTTAAGAGGATACTTCGATATCTTCAAGGAACCAAGGGTCATGGTCTCAAACTTGGTAAGTCAGATTCAATGCTAGTAAGTGCTTTTTCAGATGCAGACTGGGCAGGCTGTCCTGATGACAGAAGATCAACAGGAGGCTTTGCAGTATTTATTGGAGGTAACTTGGTATCTTGGTGTGCTCGCAAACAACCCACTGTTTCCAGGTCAAGCACAAAGGCTGAGTATAAGGCTCTAGCCAATGCCATTGTAGAAATTATTTGGGTTCAGAATTTGCTGACAGAATTGGGTGTTTATCATCCAAAGGCTGCATCACTTTGGTGTGATAATCTTGGTGCCACATATTTGTCTGCTAATCCCATTTTTCATGCCAGGACTAAACATATTGAAATAGACTATCACTTTGTTTGCGAAAGGGTGGCAGCTAAATTGTTGAATATTAGGTTCATACCTACTGGAGATCAAGTTGCAGATGGATTCACTAAGCCTCTTACTCTTAAGCAGCTTGAGGCCTTTAGACGCAATCTCAACTTGGATAGTTGTGATTGAGGGGGAGTGTTAAACATTGTAAACATATATGTTAGAGTATATAAACCGTATATGTGTTGTATTTGTATAGGTGTGTAGGCGTGTGTGTTGTGTATTCAGTTGGGTCTCTGAGATATGATCTTATCAGGTTGTTAGCTAACTTGGAGATCAATCCGAGCCCAACTAACCTTGTATCTATCCTGGCTTCGGCCCCTATATCAACACACACACGTCCCTGCAACGAGCATACGCTTAACCCTCGTTTTCACACATAAGAGCAAGCTCTTTTGCTTTGGCAAAGGCCAAAGAGGTTGACGACCAGTATCAGCAACCTTTTTGTTGCGGGTCTGGCTCGTCCCTTTCCAGTATCTTGGTATCCCTATCCATCATATTACGCTGCTGAATAAGGAGTGCAAGAGTATTGAGGTCCTCTTTGAGAAAAAAGCTAAGCAGTTGGATGGGCAATCTACTATCTTACACAGGTTGTCTTGTCATCATCTACATTGTCCTCACTAGCCTACCGATGTTTATGTTATCCTTTTTCAAATACCCAAGGGGTACAAGAAGTTTAGATTAAAATTATAGATCCTGCTTATTTTGACAGTGACAAACATAAAAAGAAATATTGACTAGCTAAATAGGGTCTTATTTGTAGGCCAAAGGATCATGATGGCCTCGGAGTTGAGGGTGTTAAACTAAAAAATACGTGTTTACTTAGTACATCTATATCTATACCTCTATTATGAATATAAAAAGAAGTGATTTGCGGAGATTTAACACATCTCACCCGTTCACGCATCTATCCAATGGTCTATGTTGCTCCGGTGTTTAGCGCTAAACATGTTTAGCGTGTAATTAGTATCATACCTAATATAAACTTTACTGCGCATGTAATTCTATCTTACCTAATATCAATGTGCAATCAATATATTCCCCAATGTTAACGTGCAATGCAATTAATATAATTTATAATGTAATATGGTAATTATATTCTAACGAATATCAACCTGCAATCAATATCTTTTTTATAAAGTCTACATTAGCCCATAATTACAATTGAAGATATTTTGTTAAAACATGTTTGTAGAAACTCGTGAAAATGGCGGAACATCAACGTAAGTCCTCGTCGATTGGTCAATGTGAAATTGAGTCAAATATCATCCACGGTGAGTATTTGACTTGTACTATTCGTGAGCCAAAGATGAGGTGCATGGCACTACACAGGTATGATATATTTGATGTATGTGATGTGGTGTTGTTTATTCTGCTCATCAAATATCATTTGTACCATGTTAATTTCAGGCATCCATGTATGTTTGCCATAAGAATAACTCTGCTAAGGACCATCATGTTAGATTTGTGTCGAATATAGTGTACAAGGTAGGTTACAGTTGGACTTGTAGTTGTATTGTGTTTAGATAGGATATGGAGTCATGTCCTAGTAGGACACTTGTATCCTAGGCCTCTCATATAATAGCACAGGAACGCAGGGGAAGCCGGCGGCATGTGCCGGCGTCCAGGGCGACCTGGTGTGGTATTGTAGCGGTGTCATGGGGAGGAGCGCCCATAGTCAGGCCCCGGGGATGTAGCCATATCGATGAACCTCGTTAACAAATCTCGGTGTCGTGCTCGTATGATTGCTTGGTCCTCGGATGATTGATGGTATGCCTCGGATTTATTCTAACAAGTGGTATCATGAGCTAGGTTGTTCAGAGGCTGTGGATTATTGATCTAGAGGAAGTATTGAATTTAAGATGCAGCCGGTTGCGGTGTGGTTCTCGGCAAGATTGAAGGAGCGATCGGCAGAGTTCTCAGCCGGACTTGCAGCAGCATGTACGATGGCTGGCAAGACGTGCGGCGGTCGATCAGGCGAGCGTCAAGCAGCGCACGCGAATTGCGGCAGCAGCTACGCGGTCCAGCAGGCGGTGTTCTCGACGACGGCGTGACGTATCGCGTAATCAGCAGGTCAAATCGGATCGATCCGAAGCAGCGCAGCGGCGTAAGGGCAGATGGCCCAGGCAGAGCGGCCCGGCGGGCGAAAGCCCATGTGGGCAGGGCTGGCTGATGCGTTGCGGGACGGCTGGGGCAAGGCAATGCGCGAGGCACTGCTGAGCTTGTTCGGGCTGCTGTGCTAGGCGTTGCTGTAGAAGGACTGTTCGTGAGATTTGTTTGGAAGTAAAAAAAAAAAGGAGACGAAGTCTCCACGTATGGCACGGAGATGGGCAGGCAAATCAACTGGCAAATTAGAAAAATCACAAGGGACGGTCCATTGGAAGGCAAGGGCAGAAAGGCAAGCAAAGCTAGCATCTTGGGGTTGAGTCAAGGGAGCAGATCACTTGAAGACCAGCTAGTTGGAAATTGCTAGTAGTATGCGAAGGTTCTGTTCATGTACTTGGGGAATTGCGTGCAAAGTTTAGATAATTTTTTACAAGGTCAGCTGACGCCAACGGGTATCCGGTTTGAGGTGGAGTTTGACGAAACTGAAAGGGGCAGACACGGATGAAAAATTTGTTGGGACAACAGGGATACTTGAAGGCGTTGCGGGAACTCAATTCAGCTAAGATGGAATTATCATGTGATGGATGAAAATTTGCGGAAGACGATTTGGTAGCCTCGAGCGTGTCATGCAGTCGGAGAAGTTCGGCTGGGTCGGACTAGATAGTCTGACAGATCGATGTGAGTCGGTTGATACAGAAGACGGTGGTGAGATCGGCGATGACGACATAGGAGCATGGTGCCGATAGTGACCGACTTCTGGGCGTGGAAACACGTGGCGCAGGCCCAGGGCTTGTGCGGCTTCAACAAGACTATGGCGCGGGGTTGATTCAAGACGGTGCACACATGAGAGCTTAGAGTCGACGAGGCGCGGGGTGGCACGTACAATCACCATGGAGTCATGTTGAAGGTGGAGCTGGATTAAGGGGCTACGGCGTAAGTGCACAGAGAGTCGAAGCCTATTCAGCGGCGGGAAAATCGAGTGACATGCAGTTTGGACTGGAGCCCAGTGGTCTGATGGAAGCATGAAACTCGTCATCGGTCGGTGATGATTGCTGGTACTCTGCAGTGGGGGTTGAGTGGTGTGGGTTCGCGACCCTTGAGACTCAACCGGGACAGCGGAGGCTCGACGCGGTAATAGCGGCGAGGCGTGCGGCACGCACGGGGCATGGAGACGGGCCAGGGCTCTGGCGGTTATATATGTGGTGAGACAACTACGAATTTGACTCGGGATGATTACAAAACAATGGTGAAATTTATTTAAGTTTCAGAAAGATGGTCAGGAAAGGAGCGGTGATGTTGAGTTCAGGTAACTCTTATGTGTGACACCCAATATGTGAGTTGTTCACTTTCACGCATGTCAGTGATCAGTTGTGATGGCGTTCGACTGATACTCTGGAAGTTGGGAGCGCAAACTAGAGTAATGTGGAACTTGATTTTGCTCGAGTATTGACTGTGCTCAAGAAAAAAAGGGACTACAAGCTGCAGGTGGAGTCATATGGAGTCTTTGGAGTAGTAGCGGTACTCATGGGATAAGCTCAAGTCCAATGTACATGGAAGTTTGACGCATTAACGAATTCAAGGTGGTGGAGAATATTCGCCAAGGTGGAGTTTGTTAGAGTTGTGTCGAATATAGTGTACAAGGTAGGTTATAGTTGGACTTGTAGTTGTATTGTGTTTAGATAGGATATGGAGTCGTGTCCTAGTAGGACACTTGTATCCTAGGCCTCTCATATATAGTGGGGGTAGACACAGGATGTAACCTATGCCAACATAATAGCACAGGAACGCAGGGGAAGCCAGCGGCATGTGCCGGCGTCCAGGGCGACCTGGTGCGGTATTGTAGCGGTGTCATGGGGAGGAGCGCCCATAGTCAGGCCCCAGGGATGTAGCCATATCGGTGAACCTCGTTACCAAATCTCGGTGTCGTGCTCGTGTGATTGCTTAGTCCTTGAATGATCGACGGTATGCCTCGGATTTATTCTAACACATCAGAAAGACTATCACATTTATTGCCCAAAACATTAAGAACAGAAAACAGCTACACTTAGTGCAAGTTAAGTTTTTTAAACAATGGCAAAAGCTTTGCTAGATTTGATTATTTAAGAAATAAGAGTGTGTAGGAAAAGGCTAAAGCCTTAAAACAGGTGGAGTACTCTTCAGGTAGTAGAACCCCAAGGGGTTTCACACTCGCAATATTCCACAACATCGCCCCTCTTTTGATGTTGGAGAAAATAGTTGACGGCATGGTTGAGACATTCTCACACACTAGCGTTATGTTCATTCCAAATCGTCCAAGAGACAATCATGAAAAGTGAAGCCGTGGCCTTTTAATTGGTAAGTTAAGAGAAGGGAGACAAATTAACATATGGCTCCTTTCATGTATGTCGGTATCCATGGCATGACTAGGTCAGCTGATTATAGTTGCTTAATAATGCAATAAATTATGGGTGAAACTTTTCTCACCAATGAAAGGATGTTGATTTCTTTAACGCCTAGAATCCACAGGTAGAATCTAAGGGTATGTACACAACAAAATGTGTTATACAACGGATTATCTCTCGGTGTTTGAATATCTCTATAAAACTACGTGGTGGTAGAATTTTCTTGTAAACAGTAAAAGTAATTCCTTAGTCACGAAAATGTGGACCTTTTCATTCAGGTATTTTTGGCCCTCTATTCTTTACAGCAACTTGATTTCGAAATAAAATAGATCCATGTAATAGGTGGAAACCTTGAGGGTTCAGCTGATGTGATAACGTCTACATTACACTACATCAACTCTTATTGCCTAAGTAATAGTGCAACTTTTAAAAAACGAAAAACGGTGCTGGTCTGCGGAGCCTCACATGCATTTGAACCGTCAAGTTTGAAAAGATGGCATGATTTGAGCCTCCGGTTGTAAAGGCCGTTATCAGGTTGTTCTATAATGTAACATTATAAACTAGTGTATCTAATCTGGCAGCTGGAAGGTCCTAGGAAACTACATGGTACAGATAAATATATGAAACAATCAACACGTACGTCATCCATGGACCTTCAAAGTGCCAGTTTGTGCAACTAATGTCCGGTTCGAATACTCAACTAAACTGTTCTTTTATATGGCAGATCATGATGTTTCAGACAAGAGCGTGGTTGGGAGGAATGATGTACGAGGATTACTTGGCACCTTGATGTTGATTGATAACCTGATCGGAAAATGCAAAAGAATGGGTGTTGTGTGTAATAACATATGTAGCGAGGGATACTTTTATCCAACATGGGTGACAACATGATCTTAGGATTGGGCCACTAACGGTTTAGTCGTTATACAGATATACATTTTTCTTTGTATTTCACCTTCTTTTATTTTAGCTTGTCGTGAGGACTTTGTTGGTTGTGTGCATCTTAGTTATGCAGGAGCCGGGTGTAATACTTAAATCTTTTAAGTAATAAAATGTCCCTTTTTGAAAAAAAAAACATATGTAGCATGCTTTTCTGGCTTATACTGGCTTAGATTTTGTTTAAAACCAGTACTTATGAATAGCATTGCGCTTCCTGAGAAAAGGAGTAGACCCACGCAACCAGAAGGCTGAAAATGTGAAACACGCTGAAGCATACGAGGACAAGCAATTATGTCACTGGCACCAAGATTTGTTAACAATAAATAGTTTTCCAAATGTATGATGTACACTTTTCAAATATGTGATGATCATTTTTTTTCAATTTTTCGTAATACAATACATTTTTATATATATTTAGACTTTTTTAACAATATTTTCATGAGTATATTCTCGGAATTCTTTTCTATGTTGTTGATAACTTTTTTTAACATTTTAATACATTTTTATGAGAGAAAAATATGAGACTTGCTAAACGGGCCACTCCACCTTTGGTCCATGTAGGCTTTGTCGTCGTACTAAGCGGCAAATAGGAGGATGCCGCCCTGGTCTGACCCACATGGTTCACGGTACCCCAGCCAGATGGTTCAAATTTAGGCCATGTACACCCGGGTTTTTTTTTTACGAAGTGCCATGGATTAAAAGTGTCTGACCCAGAAAAAAAAGTGTCTGGCCCAGACCACACAACTTCAAAAGAAAATAAAAATTACAAATAGGTCATTAGAGAGGTAAACGGCATCTTCCTCATGTATATGTCGTCGGCGCGCCATACTCCAATGTCGCAAACCCAGCCAGACTTTGAATCTACGATGGAACGAGAAATTGGCGGGCTACGCAAGAAGACGACGGTGGCCAACATCTAAAGATCATATCGTCGCGACGGAGAGGAGGATGAGGAAAGGATCGTGCATGACGAGGACGATCGCCACCTCCGTGACTGTGAGCTAGTTCTGGACGCAGAGGAAACTGCTTTGTCCGTGTGGGCTTTAGCTACAAACTTCATTACCGACTGTGACCCAAAAGCGACATTGAAGGGAGGAGGATGGTACAACAATATTCGACGATTGCTATCACTTGTCACAAGAAACCAGTCGTATTACTTTTGATTACTGTCCTAGAGAACCCTGTATGTAACGAGTTTTTTTTTAAGTGTTGTATGTGATGAGTGGATCGAAGAGGCTCCTATTGAGCTAGTTCCTCGGTTGATATATTGGATTTAAGCCTGATCAAAAGGTACTAAAGAGGATGGCAAAACAAAGACACAACAACTCTCCCCGCAAAAAAAAAAAGACAGAATAACTCGAAACAGTTTCTTCAGTTTGCATAAAAAATGCAATAAACTTTAGTAGGTAAACTGTATGAACAAGTAGCATATGCATATGTATGAACAAAAGTGCCGAACTCAAAAATTTGTGACAACAAAAATAAAAATATGCACCAGCCGGGAATCGAACCCGGGTCTGTACCGTGGCAAGGTACTATTCTACCACTAGACCACTGGTGCTTCGATGTGCAATTTCTTTGAAAGGGCTAAACATTTCATGCCTAGAAATCCATTGGAGAGAAACACTTTGATGAGTCGATTTACATCCGTCAGCACATTCAGCTGCCAAAAGGAAGAAAAGGATCCTAAACCAAATTAATGAGGTCGATCTTGAGGTGAGCAAGAAAATCTGTAATGTGCAAACAGACCACAATGCATTTTCTTTCACTTCTCTTCTAGCGAAAAAGGCTCAAGCCCGACTTCACAAATAACGCCAAATAAATGGATGCGTAGCCATACACATACGGCATAGGGACAGCAAAACCTATGTATGTAGTTAAAGATCGAAGAGCAGCAATCGGTGCTCACATCCTAGATGCTAGAGGCATGTCTGAGAACGCTGAAGCAAGTCAATCATTTTTAAAATGCAGTCGAAACATACACATGGTAGACAAAGTTGCGGAACCTTCTGTATTCATACATATTGGTAGCTTACAAGATTGAATTCTTGGTCGATCCTGCGGACATAACAGGAAAGCAAAGAGGCGCTGATGTGGGGGTAAATTTTCTCAAGCAAGTAGCAAGTGAAGCCCACCCTTAGTTCTGCCCATGGATGGAGGCCAGTGATTCAACAGATAGCTGGTTGATGATGCCTTTGAACCGACGAATCACGGATGGATTCTCAAGCAGAAACGAGGAAGTGATGATAGTCCCGCAGCACTATCGGAACAGGGCTCGATGCCGACGGCCAAAAGTATGCCGACGGCCACCGTCGGCCTATTCTAGACTATGCCGACAGCTGGCCCCAGGCCGTCGGCGTACAACGGCCGTCGGGCTATCCAGTATGCGCCGACGGCCCCCGTCGGCAAAGAACAGCCGTCGGCATAGACGAATCTACGCCTACAGCTGCCGTCGGCATATACCAGCCGTCGGCATAGCTGCGGGCCCGGCGACCACGCCCTTGACAGGCGGCTAACAGCGTCAGATCTATGCCGACGGCGGGGACGGGCGGCCGTCGGCATAGATATGAACGCCACATCATCGATCCAAAGCGCACCGACCTGTCGGCATAGATGACACGTCATCGATCCGCACCGCGCCGTCCATCTGCCCTGGCCGCAACTATGCCGACGGCTTTGCCGTCGACATATTTTTTTTTTGCTTTTTTTCATAGCTATAGTTTATGTTTTCTTACATATTATCATTTGACTAACTTACATATAGCATGTGTTAATATAAGCATACATACATTATTTTCGGTTCTATACGGAGGGGTGTGACCCCCCTCACGGACGGCGCCGCCGCCGGCCGGCACCTGGAGTGGGGAACAGCCGCATCGGGTCTATAGGAAGGGGACTTTGCTCCCAAGTGTTTATATATATCGGATGACCAACCACAACCAGGTGGTGTTGTGGCATGTCCGAAGAGGCAGCACGCCTCTCCGAGACGTGGCCCCCCTCACGGACGGCGCCGCCGCCGGCACCTGGAGGGGGGAAACGGACGCGTCGGGTCTACACGGAGGGGATGTAGCTGTGGGTTTGGCCCGGATGTTGCTCCCAGGTGTCACTATGTGCTGACCTGACACAACCGGGTGGAGAGGCCCACTGGTCAAAGCCCGTCCGTGGGAAGTCAAAGGGCTAGATCTCGTGGTCAACCGCTCCAGGGTTAGGCGGGACGGGGGCCCTGGGGGTAGCAATGCCACCGGAGCGTCGCACCGGCCCCTCATACATGCGGGGTGGTGTTGTGGCATGTCCGAAGAGGCGGCGCGCGTCTCTGGGGTGTGGCCCCCCTCACGGACAGCGTCGCCGCCGGCACCTGGAGGGGGGAAACGGACGCGTCGGGTCTACACGGAGGGGATGTAGCTGTGGGTTTGGCCCGGATGTTGCTCCCAGGTGTCCCTCTGTGCTGACCTGACACAACCGGGTGGAGAGGTCCACTGGTCAAAGCCCGCACGTGGGAAGTCAAAGGGCTAGATCTCGTGGTCAACCGCTCCAGGGTTAGGCGGGACGGGGGCCCTTAGGGGGGGGTAGCAATGCCACCGGAGCGTCGCACCGGCCCCTCATACATGTGGGGTGGTGTTGTGGCATCTCTGAAGAGGCGGCACGCGTCTCCGGGGTGTGGCCCCCCTCACGGACGGCGATGACATAGTAGTAGACGTTCTGCGGTAACGGTGCAGCGTGAATATTATTAAATTCTCGGATCACGATAAAATCATGAGTTTTTTACACGACGTGGGCACATGTGCTATAGGAACGATTGTAATTTTTCATAATTTTATGTGATGGAGAAGTATCCGAACAATTCCCTCTACGCGGATTGCCCTTCGCATGTCTACGACTGTGGCTGGCGGCCTCCGTGGGCTAGCATGCCGCCAATCTTGTGTACACGGCTTCTCACAAGTCTGAAGGTGTTGTGGCGGTTGCAAACGCCCGGCACGCATCTTTGGGGCGTGGCCTCCCAGCTCACGGACGGCGCCGTCGCCGGCACCTGGAGGGGGGAAACGGACGCGTCATGTCTACACGGAGGGGATGTAGCTGTGGGTTTGGCCCAGATGTTGGTCCCAGGTGTCCCTCTGTGCTGACCTGACACAACCGGGTGGAGAGGTCCACTGTTCAAAGCCCGCCCGTGGGAAGTCAAAGGGCTAGATCTCGTGGACAACCGCTCCAGGGTTAGGCGGGACGGGGGCCCTGCGGGGTAGCAATGCCACCGGAGCATCGCACCGGCCCCTCATACATGCGGGGTGGTGTTGTGGAATGTCCGAAGAGGCGGCACGCGTCTCCGGGGTGTGGGCCCCCTCACGGACGGTGATGACACAGTAGTAGACGTTCTGCGGTAACGGTGCGGCGTGAATATTATTAAATACTCGGATCGCGATAAAATCTTGAGTTTCTTACACGACATGGGCACATGTGCTATAGGAACGATGGTAATTTTTCATAATTTTTGGTGATGGAGAAGTATCCGAACAATTCCCTCTACGCGGATTGCCCTTCGCATGTCTACAACTGTGGCCGGCGGCCTCCGTGGGCTAGCATGCCGCCAATCTTGCGTACGCGGCTTCTCACAAGTCTGAAGGTGTTGTGGTGGTTGCAAACGCCCGGCACGCATCTCCGGAGCGTGGCCTCCCAGCTCACGAACGGCGCCACCACCGGCACCTGGAGGGGGGAAACGGACGCGTCGGGTCTACACGGAGGGGATGTAGATGTGGGTTTGGCCCGGATGTTGCTCCCAGGTGTCCCTCCTTGCTGACCTGGCACAACCAGGTGGAGAGGTCCACTGGTCAAAGCCCGCCCGTGGGAAGTCAAAGGGCTAGATCTCATGGTGAACCGCTCCAGGGTTAGGCGGGACAGGGGCCCTGGGGGGTAGCAATGCCACCGGAGCGTCGCACCGGCCCCTCATACATGCGGGGTGGTGTTGTTGTAGGAGATATGCCCTAGAGGCAATAATAAATGATATTATTTATCTCCGAGTTCATAATTATGTTTATGTTCCATGCTATAACTGCAATGATTCTCGAGTCTGCAATATCCACGAGGCTCGGAGGAAGACTCATATGCACGTGTGGAATAGTAAACGGTAATAAGTATTCCTAGTCTGGCCTCTAAGACTAGCTCAAGTGTTGCATGATGGTTCTGTTTTCCGGATCATGGGCATGTCTATGCCAGCAATTTTGAGGGCACAATGTTAAGAGAACATTTGTGTTGAATCGACCCGGATTGATGTTATGCTAAGAGATTCATTCGTCACAAGTTAATGGTCCATAACACAGAGATGGTTAACGTTTGCATGATTCCTTAGACCATGAGAGTATCGAGTTTCTTCATGCTTGCTTCATGAACTTTGGGGTTTGTTAAACGTCATCCGTAAATGGGTGGCTATATTACGGCGGCTTACGGGTTCATGGAAAAGTGTGTCAAGTAACTTGATAGCTCAAGATTGGGATTTGCTCCTCGGACGATGGAGAGATATTCTCGGGCCCTCTCGGTATTACGGTATCCATCATCGTCTGGCCAGACACAGTGTGATTTGATCACTGGGATGCCGAAACACGGAAACGAGAAAAGAGCACAAAACCGGTAACGAGGTAACTTGCATGGTGGACAAATTGTTCGTCCACGGGGATGCAACAAATCTCACCTCGGGTGTTTGTGACATATCGCGAAGCAACAGCAATAGCTCACTGCAACTGGAGGTTCACTCGAATATTCATTCGTGTGGGTATAGGGGTCAATATGGGTGTCCACGGCTTCGATGTTGATCATTGATCGGAAAGGGTTCCGGGTCACGTCTATACTTCACCAAACCTATAGGGTCACACGCTTAAGGGTCATCTATCTGCTGAATACTAGACAGGGAGTCTGAGAGAAAATCATCCAACAAGTTTCGGACACCGTAAAGTTTCGGACAGCGGAAAAGTTCCGCAGAGAGAGGTCACCGGATGAGTTTCGGTGAAACCAAAATAGTTGTTTTGGGGTATGCCATTAAGTCAAAATGTTTTCGGCACATGCCTGATAATTCTTGGAGGGTGCCAGAATCATTCTGGAAACTTTTTGGAATTTTCAGAAATAAAAACCGGAAATGTCCCGGAGCTGCAGGAACCGGTTCAGATGCTTTTTGCAGATGAAAATCACTAAACTGGAATTGTTCCAGAACGTGTTGAAAATTATTATGGTGGGTACTGGAAATGTTCTAAGCCCACATAAATATTTTCAGTTCGAACGGACGCTGAAAATGTCGTCGTGAATAGTGAAAGTGCTTTTGGGATATTTTATGGAAAGCCACCTTTTGGGGCTTTGCCCAAAAGATCTAGTGATGACATTGATGGATTGGGAGGCCCTCATGGGGGCCCCCCAAGGGGTGTGGCCGGCCACACTTGGGGCTCCACCTTGGAGCCCCTCTTGTTCCTTGGTTTCACTCTTATGCCCTTGAGGAAGGACTTCATTCATGTGAATTTTTGGTTTTTGTGTTAAACTACCCTACCCCTTGGGATTTCCTATAAATAGAGGTGGAGGGGCAGCCCTCCACACTAACTCTTTCTCACATACAAGTTCCATGCATGATCTGGTTTCTCTCTCCCTCCCAGCGAAATAGTTTCGTAGAGCCGTAAGGCTGTCTGGGTTCCGGCAAGAACTAGTTCTGGACGGCGAAGCCCTGCCGGATAGATGACACCGTATGTGTGCAACTCTGTAGAGAGATCGTAGTTTCGGTCTTAGTTCATGAGTGCCTCCCTAAGGGCTGTCCGTGTGACCGTCCATGTTTCGAAGGTCCTCCCGAAGGGCTGTCCGAGTGACCGTTCGAGTTTCGAAGGTCCTCCCGAAGGGCTGTCCGCGACACCGTCTGGGGGGCTGTTCGACCATCTCCCGGAGGGCTGTCTGAGGAGCAGATGAGGGTATACATCCTCATGGTTGGGAGGTTGTAAATCCTAGCTGCGAGGATCTGCACCACCGATCGTCATCGACTCTACTTCCCGCTGCGCTACGAGTCGGTAACGAAAAAGATCAAACCATGTATGCAGTCTCCATAGTGGTCCTGGGCTGGTGCGTAGGTCGGAAATTTTTTGTTTTCTATCACGTTACCCTACAGTGGCATCAAGAGCCGTGCTATGCGTAGATGCAGGTTTCGATCTAGAATACATGGAGATGTATGGGTATTGCATAATATAATTAGGTAGTAGATGAGATCTATTGCTGAAAATTATTTATGCGGGTGACAGATGAAATCTGTTACCCGAGGTTCTTGCTGCTTCCCTAGAATTTGTGTTTTCTCAATCTCGAGACAGCATGGTGGAATTTGACAAAGTTCTGGCAATCCATGATCCTGATTGATCATGGAAGTGCTATCAGTTCTTTGGGTTCTGCCATAGTCAAAATAAAGATGAAATTCGCAGATGAAAGGGCATTGCAGATATGATCTGCACGGGGGTCATGCGTATGACGAAGTTTAGTATGGGGCTCGAGATTTAATTATCTCGTGTTTCATACACCCCGAGATGTTAATCTAGCAACTTGAATAATCATACTTGATGATAAAACGTTGGTAGCTGCGGTTTAAGTCAAAACCTTAGAAGCCACGTAAAATAAAATTTTGCATAAACCGATTAGAGGCGTCTAACTTGGTTTTGCAGGATGTGCATGTGATGTGGTATAGCAATGCTCATATTCAATTTGATTATGTATGAGATGACTATATGATGTAATTAACATGACCTGCGTGTCATGATTCGACATGATGGCTGGAGCCATATGATTGTCACTTTAATGACATGCGTGTCAACCTTAAGTAATGCACTTATTTTATTAGCTATAGAGATAGCAATATTATCTGGTGCATCGACAAGGTGGTGGCAATCTTTGCGAAGGTGAACACCAACGCGAATGCCGAAGATGAAGAAATGAAAGACTTCTCCGTCAGAAAGGGCTATACCATATCATGCTATTATGAATTGCCTGAGATATTTATCCCTTATGATGCACCCTTCTTGATTGCGCGGTAGTCTCTTTTTATTAGGGTGATCTCTCACTTAAAATATCAAAGTAGTTAGTGTTCACCCAAGTGTAGCACCGTCTGAAATTCGTATCTTTTCGGGGTGCGCCATGTACACATGAGCACGAACGAATCGAGAGGAATGAGGCGGGTGAGGTCAGACCTCGCAGCAAGATCACTTGGTTGTCTTTGACGTTCGGGCAGGAGAGTCCTGAGCTCGGAACACGCCCATCGAAAGATGAACAAGAATCACATAGAGATGTGATCGGCAAGTTGGCCTACCGATTGAAATTCGTGTCATCAGTGATGAACCCGTCAATGGCATCGAATAGAAATATGGATCTTGAATCACTCTAAATCAATTATGAGAGATATTGATTTGAGTGGGAGCGCACTGTTGAATTAACATGTTTAATTGTCAGTGCAATTAATTATGAACACTGTCTAAGTGTTTCTTGCAAAATAGTTGTAGAATAATGGCTCGCGATTCCACTTTACCTGTTAAAATTGAATCGCTGTTAAATATCTGGTTAAAACTTTACGATTGGTAACGTAATATGAGGATTGTCCTCAAAAGTGCCGAGAAGGACTTTGTCCTATCGCATGCTTTCCGTATCCTCCCGCTAATGCTATGGATCATGTGACTCTCGTCCTTCGATCCAAAAGCTAGAATTCTGTTACGGTCAAGTGGAATATGTTTGCTTCCATGAAACCCAAACTTCAAAAGTTGGGATAGTTATATGATATTCATGGAACTGAAAATTATTTTCAGATACAAACAAAGCAATGTTTGTTTGCAAGTATTAGTAAAAGTGTTTACTACGCATTTGACTGTTAGGAAAGGGATCCAAAAGAACGCCTGTCATATAATGAAAGGTGAATAAAACAACAACTTAAAGAGAAAGGAAGTGTCCAAAGGGTGTTAGTATGACTTACACGCCTAGGAAGTCCGGGGCTAACGCCACTCTTAAGTTGGGTGCTTCTTTTGCGAGTAGGAGAAATACTAAAAGTTAAACTGTTAGAAGTATAAAGGCAGAAAGAAAGATGACTGGAATATCCAACTCATGTATGAATGTCATACAAGTTTTTGATGTATAGTAGGCTGGTCAAAGATATAGTTCCTGGGAATTATGGTTAAACATGTTAATCACTAATTCTTGGGTATTGTGAGTTAATCACAAAGATACCCGCTCGATTGCATTCTGTTACGAATCAATGTAAGAGCTACTATGGCCTAAAAAGACTAGCCAGGAATGAGGTTAAGGTATACACAGGGAACATAGTAAATGTTACTATACCTTCCATCGGTGTATTGACGTTTGTATTTATTTTCATAATTCATTTAGAGTTTTACAAACTCTAGCCCATTGCATAAGGTATCTTGCAAGAAGGTTGTTCATAAGAGAACTTTTTATGTTCGATGTTATGAATAACACAAGGGCCATACTTTCATTATGAATGAGATGTATGTTATGAATATTGATAATAATACAATACCTCTTGGTTTACTTTCATAATTCATTTTAGAGTTTCATACACTCTAGCCCATTACACAATGTTTGTTGCAAAAGAGTTGTTCATAAAAACAACAATTGTTGTTAAGTATTATGAATAACATGAAGGGCCATGCTTCCATCCAAGATGGCATGTATGTTATGAATATTGATGGTAATATGATACATCCATAACACTGACGCTAAATGTCGCAAGACTAAAAGAATACCACACAAGTGTGGCACTACATTTGGTCACATTGGAGAAAACCGCATGGAAAATTCCATTATGATGGATTTTGAAGTCTTTTTGATTTTGAATCATCTGACACTTGCAACTTTCCTCCGAAAAGTGAAGTGACTAAAATACCGTTCACAGGCCATAAGGAACGAACAACAAACTTATTAGTGATCATACATTTGATGTGTGTAGTCCGATAAGTGTTGTTAGTGGTGGATTTATTTATCTTCAGAAATGACTCAAATAGATATATGGATATTTACTTGATGAGACGTAAGTCTGGATCTTTTGAAATCATTCGAAAGGTTCTCAAAAATGAAGTAGAAGTTATTGTAACAAGAAAATTATGTTTCTGCAATTTGATTGCACAAAGGAATATTTGAGTTACATGTTTAGCGAATGTCTGATGAGTTGTGAAAGGGGTTTCATAACTTGCACCTCCCAGAACACCACTACAAGTGGAAAGTCTATGGAGATGTAATCAAACCATTTATGACATGGTAAGGTCAAAGATGACATAAATAAATTTGTCATTATCCCTTTTAAAGTGATGCTTTAGAGACTGCGGCTTTTACACTGAAAAGAGCTACATCGGGTCTGTTGAAATGAAGCCATGGTATGGTACGCCCAACCATGTTATATCTTTTCTTAACATTTGGAATATGGGGCTTGTGTAAAAGGTTACAAACCTATTCCAAATCAGACAAGTGCTACTTTGTAGGTTATACCAAAATGTTGGATATTCCTCCCTCACTATACCGAGGCAAATAGTTTTGCCGCGAAACGGTGTGCTTTTAAAGAGAATGGTTCTTTGAAAAAGGTGAGTGGGAGAATAGTGCAACTCTACGAGATAAACAGTATCTTCATCATCAGATCAAAGGAAAGAGACCTTGGAAGTAATTCAGAGTCTCCTACTGCGACTGATACGGAAGTCTCTACAATAAAATGTATGAACTTCGGTCGAACTTGCAGCTGAACCACGTAGGCAAGGCTCGTGCAAACCTCTCAGGTGCGCAAACGAGATATTGTTGTTAGACAACATTATACCTACGATATACAAGGAAGCGTTGATGGGCCCTGACTCCGGAATTGGCTAAATGCCAATACAACCCGAGTTAGTTTCCATATAAGTGATTCAAGATTAAAACCTTGATACACCTTTCGGAAGACTTAGAGTCTAACGAATATTTATGGAACTTAAAACTGATACGGATAAAAATGTTTTATCCATAAAGCTCGACTTGTTGAAATAACAAGTTCAAAAGTTGACTACGATGAGGTTGTTTTCATCGTAGCGATGCTTAAAGTCGGTTGAGGTTGAACTAGCAATTAATACATATTTCAATCATGAGATATGAAACATGGATGACAATAGGATTTCCATTTGATGGAAATGAAACCAAGGACTTGCATGCGTTACAATCCAAGGCATTTTGTCTATCCAGAGGATGCTAGTAAGGGTGCAAACTTCAGAGTTCCAGCGATGGACAGAAGAGAGCAAAATGGAGTTTGAATCTTCGTGCTTTGATGAAATGGTCAAAGGGTTCTGACTTCATCAATGGGTAACGAAGATGCTTGTAATTCAAGAAAGTAAGTGGGAGCATAATAATATTTCTAAAAACCTTGTGTGCTTGACACATTGTTAATTGGAAATAAATTTCTTGACACAAATTAGGACTTCATTTGAAAATAGTTTTTTGATGAAGTGCATAGGCTAATTAGCCTCAATATTAGGCATAATGACCTATGGAGATAGATTTACCTAATAGGGCTAAGCAATGAATACATATTGACAAGGTGCTAAAACCTTTTAGCATTTAAAACCGCCAAGGAGTGATTCTTGCCGGAGTCACATGGAAGAGTTTTTTTTTGCAAGAATCGGTGTCGCAAAACACTGATGAGCAAACTACATGATGCAGATTCCACACAGTTTTGTGTTTGGATTAATTATGTATTCCATGGTATGTAAAACAACCAGATATGTCCGATACTCCCAAGGTGTTGCGAGTATGGATACTAAACTGATCAAAGTACTGATCATGGGACAACAGTGAAAGATGTCATTGAGTACTAGAGTAAGTACTGATGATATGTTTTCTCGCAAGCGGAGATCATGAAGAGTTCGTTGTAAAATGTTACATCGATACAGTCTTCATCTTTTCTCCATGCGATTTTCAATTTAAGTTCAGGGTTTTGTGTAATACAAATATGGTGGCACGGTAGTTGGAAATTGTTCCCAACAGGATACTGTGGCGAATTCTATAACAAATACTAAGTATGTTGACGCTTTAGAAGCGACAAACAAGATGTTGAATCATATAGTTCATTCATGAACTTAGTATGGTTCCAAGATGGCTTTTGTCAATGGGACACTACTGCAGGTAGTTTCTCCATAACTCAGTCTGAGGAATCCAGGTTCGACCTGTGATTCACATACATAAAAGCCAAGTCCGCACAAAAAATGAATTTTGTGAAAGCGTGAAAATGCGAGGATATGCAGAGATAGACACGGAGCTGAAGTTGTCAGATCCGATGGACATCAGGCTATACAACATGCGAAGCATTTTTTACACCAGTATGCCATAGGTGTGAAGTGCATTAGCATTAACTGGATTATTGACTCTAGTGCAAGTGGGAGTCTGTAGGAGATATGCCCTAGAGGCAATAATAAATGATATTATTTATCTCCGAGTTCATAATTATGTTTATGTTCCATGCTATAACTGCAATGATTCTCGAGTCTGCAATATCCACGAGGCTCGGAGGAAGACTCATATGCACGTGTGGAATAATAAACGGTAAGAAGTATTCCTAGTCTGGCCTCTAAGACTAGCTCAAGTGTTGCATGATGGTTCTGTTTTCCTAATCATGGGCATGTTTATGCCAGCAATTTTGAGGGCACAATGTTAAGAGAACATTTGTGTTGAATCGACCCGGATTGATGTTATGCTAAGAGATTCATTCGTCACAAGTTAATGGTGCATAACACAGAGATGGTTAACGTTTGCATGATTCCTTAGACCATGAGAGTATCGAGTTTCTTCATGCTTGCTTCATGAACTTTGGGGTTTCTTAAACGTCATCCGTAAATGGGTGGCTATTACGGCGGCTTACGGGTTCATGGAAAAGTGTGTCAAGTAACTTGATAGCTCAAGATTGGGATTTGCTCCTCCGACGATGGAGAGATATTCTCGGGCCCTCTCGATATTACGGTATCCACAATCGTCTAGCCAGACACAGTGTGATTTGATCACTGGGATGCACGAACACGGAAACGAGAAAAGAGAACAAAACCGTAACGAGGTAACTTGCATGGCGGACAAATTGTTCGTCCATGGGGATGCAACAAATCTCACCTCGGGTGTTTGTGACATATTGCGAAGCAACAGGAATAGCTCACTGCAACTGGAGGTTCACTCGAATATTCATTCGTGTGGGTATAGGGGTCAATATGGGTGTCCACGGCTCCGATGTTGATCATTGATCGGAAGGGGTTCCGGGTCATGTCTATACTTCACCAAACCTATAGGGTCACACACTTAAGGGTCATCTATCTGCTGAATACTAGATAGGGAGTCTGAGAGAAAATCATCGAAAAAGTTTCGGACAGCGGAAAAGTTCCGTAGAGAGAGGTCACCGGATGAGTTTCGGTGAAACCGAAATAGTTGTTCCCGGGTATGCCATTAAGTCAAAATGGTTTCGGCACATGCCTGATAATTCTTGGAGGGTGCCAGAATAATTCTTGCAAATGTTTCGGAGCTGCAGGAACCGGTTCAGATGCTTTTGCAAATGAAAATCACTAAACTGGAATTGTTCCAGAATGTGTTGAAAATTATTATGGTGGGTACTGGAAATGTTCTAAGCCCACATAAATATTTTCAGTTCAAACTGACGCTGAAAAATGTCGTCATGAATAGTGAAAGTGCTTTTTGGGATATTTTATGGAAAGCCACCTTTTGGGGCTTTGCCCAAAAGATCTAGGGATGACATGGATGGATTGGGAGGCCCTCATGGGGGGCCCCAAGGGGTGTGGTCGGCCACACTTGGGGCTCCACCTTGGAGCCCCTCTTGTTCCTTGGTTTCACTCTTATGCCCTTGAGGAAGGACTTCATTCATGTGCATTTTGGGTTTTTGTGTTAAACTACCCTACCCCTTGGGATTTCCTACAAATAGAGGTGGAGGGGCAGCCCTCCACACTCACTCTTTCTCACATACAAGTGCCATGCATGATCTGGCTTCTCTCTCCCTCCCAGCGAAATAGTTTCGTAGAGCCGTAAGGCTGTCTGGGTTCCGGCAGGAACTAGTTCTGGACGGCGAAGCCCTGCCGGATAGATGACACCGTATGTGTGCAACTCTGTAGAGAGATCGTAGTTTCGGTCTTAGTTTGTGAGTGCCTCCCAAAGGGCTGTCCGTGTGACCGTCCAAGTTTCGAAGGTCCTCCCGAAGGGCTGTCCGAGTGACCGTTCGAGTTTCGAAGGTCCTCCCGAAGGGCTGTCCGCGACACCGTCTGGGGGGCTGTTCGACCGTCTCCCGGAGGGCTGTCTGAGGAGCAGATTGTTGGAAATATGCCCTAGAGGCAATAATAAAATGGTTATTATTGTATTTCCTTGTTCATGATAATTGTCTATTGTTCATGCTATAATTGTATTAATTGGAAACCATAATATATGTGTGAATACATAGATCACAACATGTCCCTAGTAAGCCTCTAGTTGACTAGCTCGTTGATCAATAGATAGTTATGGTTTCCTGACCATGGACATTGGATGTCATTGATAACGGGATCACATCATTAGGAGAATGATGTGATGGACAAGACCCAATCCTAAGCATAGCACAAGATCGTGTAGTTCGTTTGCTAAGAGCTTTTCTAATGTCAAGTATCGTTTCCTTAGACCATGAGATTGTGCAACTCCCGGATACCGTAGAAATGCTTTGGGTGTACCAAACGTCACAACGTAACTGGGTGGCTATAAAGGTACACTACAGGTATCTCCGAAAGTGTCTGTTGGGTTGGCACGAATCGAGATTGGGATTTGTCACTCCGTATGACGGAGAGGTATCTCTGGGCCCACTCGGTAATGCATCATCATAATGAGCTCAATGTGACCAAGTGGTTGGTCACGGGATCATGCATTACGGTACGAGTAAAGTGACTTGTCGGTAACGAGATTGAACGAGGTATTGGGATACCGACGATCGAATCTCGGGCAAGTAACATACCGATAGACAAAGGGAATTGTATACGGGATTGATTGAATCCTCGACATCGTGGTTCATCCGATGAGATCATCGAGGAGCATGTGGGAGCCAACATGGGTATCCAGATCCCGCTGTTGGTTATTGACCGGAGAGTCGTCTCGGTCATGTCTGCGTGTCTCCCGAACCCGTAGGGTCTACACACTTAAGGTTCGGTGACGCTAGGGTTGTAGAGATACTAGTATGCGGTAACCCGAAAGTTGTTCGGAGTCCCGGATGAGATCCCGGACATCACGAGGAGTTCCGGAATGGTCCGGAGGTAAAGATTTGTATATAGGAAGTCCAGTTTCGGCCACCGGGAAAGTTTCGGGGGTCACCGGTATTGTACCGGGACCACCGGAAGGGTCCCGGGGGTCCACCGGGTGGGGCCACCTATCCCGGAGAGCCCCATGGGCTGAAGTGGGAAGGGAACCAGCCCCTGGTGGGCTGGTGCGCCCCCATGGCCCTCCCCCTGCGCCTAGGGTTGGAAACCCTGGGGGTGGGGGGCGCCCCACCTGACTTGGGGGGCAAGTTTCCCCCCTTGGCCGCCGCCCCCCCTATGAGATTGGATCTCTAGGGCCGGCGCCCCCCCCCCACAGGGCCCCTATATAAAGAGGGGGGAGGGAGGGCTGTGCACCCAAGCCCCTGCCGCCTCCCTCTTCCCCTGTAACACCTCTCCCTCTCGCTGAGCTTGGCGAAGCCCTGCCGAGATCCCCGCTGCTTCCACCACCACGCCGTCGTGCTGCTGGATCTCCATCAACCTCTCCTCCCCCCTTGCTGGATCAAGAAGGAGGAGACGTCTCTCCCAACCGTACGTGTGTTGAACGCGGAGGTGCCGTTCGTTCGGCGCTAGGATCATCGGTGATTTGGATCACGACGAGTACGACTCCATCAACCCCATTCTCTTGAACGCTTCCGCTCGCGATCTACAAGGGTATGTAGATGCACTCCTCTCTCTCGTTGCTAGATGACTCCATAGATTGATCTTGGTGATGCGTAGAAAATTTTAAATTTCTGCTACGTTCCCCAACAGTGGCATCATGAGCTAGGTCTATGCGTAGATTCTATGCACGAGTAGAACACAAAGTAGTTGTGGGCGATGATTTGTTCAATTTGCTTGCCGTTACTAGTCTTATCTTGATTCGGCGGCATTGTGGGATGAAGCGGCCCGGACCGACCTTACACGTACTCTTACGTGAGACAGGTTCCACCGACTGACATGCACTTGATGCATAAGGTGGCTAGCGGGTGTCTGTCTCTCCCACTTTAGTCGGATCGGATTCGATGAAGAGGGTCCTTATGAAGGGTAAATAGCAATTGGCATATCACCGTTGTGGCTTTTGCGTAGGTAAGAAACGTTCTTGCTAGAAACCCATAGCAGCCACGTAAAACATGCAACAACAATTAGAGGACGTCTAACTTGTTTTTGCAGGGTATGCTATGTGATGTGATATGGCCAAAAGGATGTGATGAATTATATATGTGATGTATGAGATTGATCATGTTCTTGTAATAGGAATCACGACTTGCATGTCGATGAGTATGACAACCGGCAGGAGCCATAGGAGTTGTCTTAATTTATTGTATGACCTGCGTGTCAATGAAAACGCCATGTAATTACTTTACTTTATTGCTAACCGTTAGCCATAGTAGTAGAAGTAATAGTTGGCGAGACAACTTCATGAAGACACGATGATGATGGAGATCATGATGATGAGATCATGGTGTCATGCCGGTGACGAAGGTGATCATGCCGCGCCTCGAAGATGGAGATCAAAAGGCGCAAGATGATATTGGCCATATCATGTCACTTTATGATTTGCATGTGATGTTTGTCATGTTTACATCTTATTTGCTTAGAACGACGGTAGCATAAATAAGATGATCCCTCACTAAAATTTCAAGAGATGTGTTCCCCCTAACTGTGCACCGTTGCGAAGGTTCGTTGTTTCGAAGCACCACGTGATGATCGGGTGTGATAGATTCTAACGTTCGCATACAACGGGTGTAAGCCAGATTTACACATGCGAAACACTTAGGTTGACTTGACGAGCCTAGCATGTACAGACATGGCCTCGGAACACAGAAGACCGAAAGGTCGAACATGAGTCGTATAGCAGATACGATCAACATGGAGATGTTCACCGATGATGACTAGTCCGTCTCACGTGATGATCGGACACGGCCTAGTTGACTCGGATCATGTATCACTTAGATGACTAGAGGGATGTCTATCTGAGTGGGAGTTCATTAAATAATTAGATGAACTTAATTATCATGAACATAGTCAAAAGGTCTTTGCAAATTATGTCGTAGCTTACGCTTTAGTTCTACTTTAAGATATGTTCCTAGAGAAAATTTAGTTGAAAGTTGATAGTAGCAATTATGCGGACTGGGTCCGTAAACTGAGGATTGTCCTCATTGCTGCACAGAAGGCTTATGTCCTTAATGCACCGCTCGGTGTGCTGAACCTCGAGCGTCGTTTGTGGATGTTGCGAACATCTGACATACACGTTTTGATGACTACGTGATAGTTCAGTGCGTAATGTTGAACGGTTTAGAATTGAGGCACCGAAGACATTTTGAAACGTCGCGGAACATATGAGATGTTCCAAGAGCTGAAATTGGGATTTTAGGCTCGTGCCCACGTCAAGAGGTATGAGACCTCTGACAAGTTTCTTAAGCCTGCAAACTAAGGGAGAAAAGCTCAACCGTTGAGCATGTGCTCAGATTGTCTGAGTACTACAATCGCTTGAATCGAGTGGGAGTTAATCTTCCAGATGAGATAGTGATGGTTCTCCAAAGTCACTGCCACCAAGCTACTAGAGCTTCGTGATGAACTATAACAAATCAGGGATAGATATGATGATCCTTGAGCTATTCGCGATGTTTGACACCGCGAAAGTAGAAATCAAGTAGGAGCATCAATTGTTGATGGTTAGTAAAACCACTAGTTTCAAGAAGGGCAAGGGAAAGAAGGGATACTTCATGAAAGGAAATCAGTTGCTGCTCTAGTGAAGAAACCCAAGGTTGAACCCAAACCCGAGACTAAGTGCTTCTGTAATGAGGGGAACGGTCACTGAAGCAGAACTACCCTAGATACTTGGTAGATGAGAAGGAAGGCAAGGTCGACAGAAGTATATTGGATATACATTATATTAATGTGTACTTTACTAGTACTCCTAGTAGCACCAGGGTATTAGATACCGGTTCGGTTGCTAAGTGTTGGTAACTCGAAATAAAAGGCTACGGAATAAACGGAGACTAGCTAAAGGTGAGATGACGAAATGTGTTGGAAGTGTTTCCAAGGTTGATGTGATCAAGCATCGCATGCTCCCTCTACCATCGAGATTGGTGTTAAACCTAAATAATTGTTATTTGGTGTTTGCGTTGAGCATAGACATGATTGGATTATGTTTATCGCAATACGGTTATTCATTTAAGGAGAATAATGGTTACTCTGTCTATTTGAATAATACCTTCAATGGTCTTGCACCTAAAATGAATGGTTTATTGAATCTCGATCGTAGTGATACACATGTTCATGCCAAAAGATATAAGATAGTAATGATAGTACCACATACTTGTGGCACTGCCACTTGAGTCATATTGGTATAAAACGCATGAAGAAGCTCCATGTTGATGGATCTTTGGACTCACTCGTTTTTGAAAAGATTGAGACATGCGAACCATGTCTATTGGTATATATGCATGAAGAAACTCCATACAGATGGATCATTTGGACTCACTTGATTTTGAATCACTTGAGACATGCAAATCATACCACATGGGCAAGATGACTGAAAGGCCTCGTTTTCAGTGAGATGGAACAAGAGAGCAACTTGTTGGAAGTAATACATTTTGATGTGTGCAATCCAATGAGTGCTGAGGCACGCAGTGAATATCATTATGCTCTTACTTCACAGATGATTTGAGTAGATGCTAAGTATATTTACTTGATGAAACACAAGTCTGAATTATTGAAAGGTTCAAGTAATTTCAGAGTGAAGTTGAAGATCGTCGTGACAAGAGGATAAAATGTCTATGATATGATCATAGAGATGAATATCTGAGTTACGAGTTTGGCACACAATTAAGACATTGTGGAAATTGTTTCACAACTAATACCGCCTGGAACACCATAGTGTGATGGTGTGTCCGAACATCATAACTGCACCCTATTGGATATGGTGCATACCATGATGTCTCTTATCGAATTACACTATCGTTTATGGGTTAGGCATTAGAGACAACCGCATTCACTTTAAATAGGGCACCACGCAATTCCGTTGAGACGACACCGTATGAACTATGGTTTAGAGAAACCTAAGCTGTCGTTTCTTAAAAGTTTGGGGCTGCGACGCTTATGTGGAAAAGTTTCAGGCTGATAAGCTCGAACCCAAAGCGGATAAATGCATCTTCATAGAATACCCAAAACAGTTGGGTATACCTCCTATTTCAGATCCGGAAGCAAAGTGATTGTTTCTAGAAACAGGTCCTTTCTCGAGGAAAAGTTTCTCTCGAAAGAATTGAGTGGGAGGATGGTGGAGACTTGATGAGGTTATTGAACCGTCACTTCAACTAGTGTGTAGCAGGGCACAGGAAGTTGTTCCTGTGGCACCTACACCAATTGAAGTGGAAACTTATGATAGTGATCATGAAACTTCGGATCAAGTCACTACCAAACCTCGTAGGACGACAAGGATGCGTACTACTTCAGAGTGGTACGTAATCCTGTCTTGGAAGTCATGTTGCTAGACAACAATGAACCTACGAGCTATGGAGAAGCGATGGTGGGCCCGGATTCCGACGAATGGCTCGAGGCCATAAAATCCGAGAGAGGATCCATGTATAAAACAAAGTGTAGACTTTGGAAGAACTACTTGATGGTCGTAAGGCTGTTGGGTGCAGATGGATTTTAAAAGGAAGACAGACTATGATGGTAAGTGTCACCATTAAGAAAGCTCGACTTGTCGTTAAGATGTTTTCCGGCAAGTTCAAGGAGTTGACTGCGATGAGACTTTCTCACTCGTAGCGATGCTAAGAGTCTGTTGGAATTATATTAGCAGTTACTGCATTATTTATGAAATCTTGCAGATAGGATGTCAAAACATTGTTTCCTCGACGATTTTCTTGAGGAAAGGTTGTATGTGATACAACCAGAAGGTTTTGTCAATCCTGAAAGATGCTAACAAGTATGCAAAGCTCCAACAATCCTTCTAAGGATTGGAGTAAGCATCTCGGAGTTGGAATGTACGCTTTGATGAGATGATCAAAGATTTTGGGTTTATACAAAGTTTATGAGAAACTTGTATTTCCAAAGAAGTGAGTGGGAGCACTATAGAATTTTTGATGAGTATATGTTGTTAACATATTGTTGATCAGAAATGATGTAGAATTTCTGGAAAGCATACAGGGTTATTTGAAAAGTCTTTTTCAATGGAAAACCTGGATTAAGCTACTTGAACATTGAGCATCAAGATCTATAAGGATAGATCAAAAACGCTTAATAGTACTTTCAAATGAATACATACCGTGACAAGATTTTGAAGGAGTTCAAAATAGATCAGCAAAGAAGGAGTTCTTGGCTGTGTTACAAGGTGTGAGTATTGAGTAAGACTCAAGACCTGACCACGGCAGAAGAGAGAGCAAGGACGAAGGTCGTCCCCTATGCTTTAGACGTAGGCTCTACAGTATCCTATGCTGTGTACCGCACCTGAAGTGTGCCTTGCCATGAGTTAGTCAAGGGGTACAATAGTGATCCAGGAATGGATCACATGATAGCGGTCGAACTCATCCTTAGTAATTAGTGGACTAAGGAATTTTCTCGATTATGGAGGTGGTGAAAGAGTTCGTCGTAAAGGGTTACGTCGATGCAAACTTTGACACTAATCCGGATGACTCTGAGTAGTAAACCAGATTCGTATAGTAGAGCAGTTATCTGGAATAGCTCCAAGTAGCGCGTGGTAGCTGCATCTACAAGATGACATAGAGATTTGTAAAGCACACACGGATCTGGAAGGTTCAGACCCGTTGACTAAAAACCTCTCTCACAAGCGAGATATGAACAAACCCCATGGGTGTTGGATTCATTACAATCACATACTGATGTGAACTAGATTATTGACTCTAGTGCAAGTGGGAGACTGTTGGAAATATGCCCTAGAGGCAATAATAAAATGGTTATTATTGTATTTCCTTGTTCATGATAATTGTCTATTGTTCATGCTATAATTGTATTAACTGGAAACCGTAATACATGTGTGAATACATAGACCACAACATGTCCCTAGTAAGCCTCTAGTTGACTAGCTCGTTGATCAATAGATGGTTATGGTTTCCTGACCATGGACATTGGATGTCATTGATAACGGGATCACATCATTAGGAGAATGATGTGATGGACAAGACCCAATCCTAAGCATAGCACAAGATCGTGTAGTTCGTTTGCTAAGAGCTTTTCTAATGTCAAGTATCGTTTCCTTAGACCATGAGATTGTGCAACTCCCGGATACCGTAGGAATGCTTTGGGTGTACCAAACGTCACAACGTAACTGGGTGGCTATAAAGGTACACTACAGGTATCTCCGAAAGTGTCTGTTGGGTTGGCACGAATCGAGATTGGGATTTGTCACTCCGTATGACGGAGAGGTATCTCTGGGCCCACTCGGTAATGCATCATCATAATGAGCTCAATGTGACCAAGTGGTTGGTCACGGGATCATGCATTACGGTACGAGTAAAGTGACTTGTCGGTAACGAGATTGAACGAGGTATTGGGATACCGACGATCGAATCTCGGGCAAGTAACATACCGATAGACAAAGGGAATTGTATACGGGATTGATTGAATCCTCGACATCGTGGTTCATCCGATGAGATCATCGAGGAGCATGTAGGAGCCAACATGGGTATCCAGATCCCGCTGTTGGTTATTGACCGGAGAGTCGTCTCGGTCATGTCTGCGTGTCTCCCGAACCCGTAGGGTCTACACACTTAAGGTTCGGTGACGCTAGGGTTGTAGAGATATTAGTATGCGGTAACCCAAAAGTTGTTCGGAGTCCCGGATGAGATCTCGGACATCACGAGGAGTTCCAGAATGGTCCAGAGGTAAAGATTTGTATATAGGAAGTCCAGTTTCGGCCACCGGGAAAGTTTCGGGGGTCACCGGTATTGTACCGGGACCACCGGAAGGGTCCTGGGGGTCCACCGGGTGGGGCCACCTATCCCGGAGGGCCCCATGGGCTGAAGTGGGAAGGGAACCAGCCCCTGGTGGGCTGGTGCGCCCCCCTTGGGCCTCCCCCTGCGCCTAGGGTTGGAAACCCTGGGGGTGGGGGGCGCCCCACCTAACTTGGGGGGCAAGTTTCCCCCCTTGGCCGCCCCCCCCCCCTTGAGATTGGATCTCTAGGGACGCCCCCCCCACAGGGCCCCTATACAAGGAGGGTGGAGGGAGGGCTGCGCACCCAAGCCCCTGGCGCCTCCCTCTTCCCCCGTAACACGTCTCCCTCTCGCTGAGCTTGGCGAAGCCCTGCCGAGATCCCCGCTGCTTCCACCACCACGCCGTCGTGCTGCTGGATCTCCATCAACCTCTCCTCCCCCCTTGCTGGATCAAGAAGGAGGAGACGTCTCTCCCAACCGTACGTGTGTTGAACGCGGAGGTGCCGTCCGTTCGGCGCTAGGATCATCGGTGATTTGGATCACAACGAGTACGACTCCATCAACCCCGTTCTCTTGAACGCTTCCGCTCGCGATCTACAAGGGTATGTAGATGCACTCCTCTCTCTCATTGCTAGACGACTCCATAGATTGATCTTGGTGATGCGTAGAAAATTTTAAATTTCTGCTACGTTCCCCAACACAGATGAGGGTATACATCCTCGCGGTTGGGAGGTTGAAAATCCTAGCTGCGGGGATCTGCACCACCGATCGTCATCGACTCTACTTCCCGCTGCACTATGAGTCGGTAACAAAAAGATCAAACCATGTATGCAGTCTCCATAGTGGTCCTGGGTTGGTGCGTAGGTCGAAATTTTTTTGTTTTCTGTCACGTTACCCTACAGTTGTGGCATGTCCGAAGAGGCGGAACGCGTCTCCGGGGTGTGGCCCCCCTCACGGACGGCGATGACACAGTAGTAGACGTTCTACGGTAACGGTGCAGCGTGAATATTATTAAATACTCGGATTGTGATAAAATCATGAGTTTTTTACACGACGTGGGCACATGTGCTATAGGAACGATGGTAATTTTTCATTATTTTTGGTGATGGAGAAGTATCCGAACAATTCCCTCTACGCGGATTGCCCTTCGCATGTCTACGACTGTGGCCGGCGGCCTCCGTGGGCTAGCGTGCCGCCAATCTTGCGTACGCGGCTTCTCACAAGTCTGAAGGTGTTGTGGCGGTCGCAAACGCCCGGCACGCGTCTCCGGGGCGTGGCCTCCTGATGACCCACAAGTATAGGGGATCTATCGTAGTCCTTTCGATAGGTAAGAGTGTCGAACCCAACGAGGAGCAGAAGGAAATGATAAGCGGTTTTCAGCAAGGTATTCTCTGCAAGCACTGCAATTATAGGTAACAGATAGTTTTGTGATAAGATAAATTGTAACGAGCAACAAGTAACAAAAGTAAATAAAGTGCAGCAAGGTGGCCCAATCCTTTTCGTAGCAAAGGACAAGCCTGGACAAACTCTTATATAGAGAAAAGCGCTCCCGAGGACACATGGGAATTATCGTCAAGCTAGTTTTCATCACGTTCATATGATTCGCGTTCGGTACTTTGATAATTTGATATGTGGGTGGATCGGTGCTTGGGTGCTGCCCTTACTTGGACAAGCATCCCACTTATGATTAACCCCTATTGCAAGCATCCGCAACTACAAAAGAAGTATTAAGGTAAACCTAACTATAGCATGAAACATGTGGATCCAAATCAGCCCCTTACGAAGCAACGCATAAACTAGGGTTTAAGCTTCTGTCACTCTAGCAACCCATCATCTACTTATTACTTCCCAATGCCTTCCTCTAGGCCCAAATAATGGTGAAGTGTCATGTAGTCGACATTCACATAACACCACTAGAGGAGAGAGAACATACATCTCATCAAAATATCGAACGAATACCAAATTCACATGACTACTAATAGCAAGACTTCTCCCATGTCCTCAGGAACAAACATAACTACTCACAAAGCATATTCATGTTCATAATCAGAGGAGTATTAATATGCATAAAGGATCTGAACATATGATCTTCCACCAAATAAACCAACTAGCATCAACTACAAGGAGTAATCAACACTACTAGCAACCTACAGGTACCAATCCCAGACTTGGAGACAAGAATTGGATACAAGAGATGAACTAGGGTTTGAGAGGAGATGGTGCTGGTGAAGATGTTGATGGAGATTGCCCTCTCCCGATGAGAGGAGCGTTGGTGATGACGATGGCGATGATTTCCCCCTCCCGGAGGGAAGTGTCCCCGGCAGAACAGCTCTGCCGGAGCCCTAGATTGGTTCCGCCAAGGGTCCGCCTCGTGGCGGCGGAGTCTCGTCCCGAAAGGTTGCTTATGATTTTTCTTCGGACGAAAGACCTCATATAGTAGAAGATGGGCACCGGAGGGTCTACAGGGGGCCCACGACGCACTGGGGCGCGCCCAGGGGGGTAGGGCACGCCCCCACCCTCGTGGCCAGGGTGTGGGCCCCCTCTGGTATTTCTTCCGCTCAGTATTTTTTATTATTTCCAAAAATAACTTTCGTGGAGTTTCAGGACTTTTGGAGTTGTGCAGAATAGGTCTCTAATATTTGCTCCTTTTCCAGCCCAGAATTCCAGCTGCCGGTATTCTCCCTCCTTATGTAAACCTTGTAAAATAAGAGAGAATAGGCATAAGTATTGTGACATATCGTGTAATAACAGCCCATAATGCAATAAATATCGCTTTAAAAGCATGATGCAAAATGGACGTATCAACTCCCCCAAGCTTAGGCCTCGCTTGTCCTCAAGCGGAAGCCGATAACGATAAATATGTCCACATGTTTAGAGGTAGAGGTGTCGATAAAATAAAATACGGACATGAAGGCATCATGATTATTATCATAACAGCAACATATATGGATATTGTCATATGATTTCTTATGCTCAAGTAATAATCTATTCAAAATGCAAATTATGAATCAGAAACTTTATTGAGAACCAACAAACTATAATCTCAGTTATTGAGGCAATTGCAATTTATCATAACATCAGAAAGAGTCTATGTCACAGCCTTTTAGCAAGTCCACATACTCAACTATCATTTAGTCTTTCATAATTGCCAACACTCACGCAATACTTGTGGTTACGGAGTTTTAATCGGACACAGAGAAAGATAGGGGCTTATAGTTTCGCCTCCCAACCTTTTACCTCAAGGGTAATGTCAACAATAATAACTCATGCTAACTTACATCCAATTAGATATATATATCAGGATGTTTCCAACATACTGGGCTTGCCAAAGGATAAAACATAAAAGGGAAAGGTGAAGATCACCATGACTCTTGCATAAGATATAAGATAATAATAAAAGATAGGCCCTTCGCAGAGGGAAGCAGAGGTTGCCATGCGCTTTCAGAGTTGGATGCACAACATCTTAATGCGAAAGAACGTCACTTTATATTGCCACTTGTGATATAGACCTTTATTATGCAATCCGTCGCTTTTATTTCTTCTACATCACAAGATCGTATAAAGCTTATTTCCTCCACATCAATCAATCATACATATTTAGAGAGCAATTTTTATTGCTTTGCACCGATGACAACTTACTTGAAGGATCTTACTCAATCCATAGGTAGATATGGTGGACTCTCATGGCAAAACTGGTTTAAGGGTATTTGGAAGCACGAGTAGTATCTCTACTTGGTGCAAAGAATTTGGCTAGCATGAGGGGGAAAGGCAAGCTCAACATGTTGGATGATCCATGACAATATAATTTATCTCAGATATAAGAAAACATAACCCATTACGTTGTCTTCCTTGTCCAACATCAACTCTTTAGCATGTCATATTTTAATGAGTGCTCCCAATCATAAAAGATGTCCAAGATAGTATGTTTATATGTGAAACCTCTCTTTCCTTATTACTTCCTATTAATTGCAATGATGACCAAAACTAAGTTTGTCAATTCTCAACAATTTTTAATCATCATACTCTTTCTATGTGAAGCCATTACTCTCCATAAGATCAATATGATCTCGTTGTTTCTTTTTACTCTTTCTCTTTTCTTTTATTCACTCAAGATCATAGCAAAATAATCAAGCCCTTGACTCAACACTAATCTTTATTATATATAGCTCACGGACTCGATTACATAAAGAGATCATAAAGCAAAACTCAAGGCTGGATCATACCAAAAACTTTATTCTACTAAATCAAAATACTACTAAAAGGATCGAACTAAGAAAAACGGTAAAGATAGGAGTGTGATGGTGATACGATACCGGGGCACCTCCCCCAAGCTTGGCAGTTGCCAAGGGGAGTGCCCATACCCATATGATTATATTTCCTTTGTTGGCGAGGAAGGTGGTGGAGTTGTTGACGATGTGGGCCTGTCGTCCATCTTCCAAGGCATAGGCTCACCATCATAGAAGGATGATCGAGTCTCCGGGATCCTCAAATCTGCAGCCAAACTCATTCTCTTGAATCTATATTCATACTCACAGTTTTGGTTTTGCAGGTCATAGATTTGGGCTTGGAGGTGCTCAATCTTCTCGTGAAGATTGAAGATGGTCTCTCCAATGTTCTTGGCATCCAGCTTGTGGTTGTTGGTGAACTCCGCGATCATCATGTGGTTGGAGTTGAGTCCATGTTCCACCATCCCCTGGCACTTGAAAACTTGTTGCTCCATTGCTTCGAGCCTCGTCTCCACGCTTCCGGTCCCCTTCGGTCCCTCAACATCGCGGATGTGCAGCAACCCATCACGCATCTCAATGGTTTGAGGGTGTCGCAGCATCTCCGCGAGATAAGGGTTGATGACCTTCTCGAAGAACTTGTCCTTGGGGGCGCTTGGAGACGTCATGATAATCTAGATCTGTCAGTAAAACGGCTCGAAACGAAACAGAGGATAATTGCGTGATACAGGAGTCAAAACCTTCAGGAGATTATATAATGAATTTTTACCGACCAAAATACGTATCGTGCAAGAAAACGGAGTCCGGAGAGCGCACGAGGTGCCCACGAGGCAAGGGGCGCGCCCAGGGGGTAGGGCGCGCCCTCCACCCTCGTGGAGCCCTCGTGTCCTTCCTAGACTGCTTCTTATTTTTCTATTTTTCTAAATATTCCAAAACGGAGAAAAATTGCCATTAGAACTGTTTTGGAGTCGGTTTACTTACCGTACCACATACCTATTCCTTTTCGGAGTCTGAAATGTTCCAGAAAATGTCCCTTATATATTCCTCCGGGGTTACGGTTTCAATAACATTGGTTTCAACATTTATAGGATTACTTGAGATATAATGTTTGATTCTTTGACCGTTCATCACCTTCGGATTTGTGCCTTCGAAGTTGTTGATTTTTATGGCACCGGAACGATAGACCTCCTCGATAACGTAAGGACCTTCCCATTTAGAGAGAAGTTTTCCTGCAAAAAATCTTAAACGAGAGTTGTATAGCAATACATAATCACCTACATTAAACTCACGCTTTTGTATTCTTTTGTCATGCCATCTTTTAAATTTTTCTTTAAATAACTTGGCATTCTCATAGGCATGGGTTCTCCATTCATCAAGTGAGCTAATGTCAAATAACCTCTTCTCACCGGCAAGTTTGAAATCATAATTGAGCTCTTTAATAGCCCAATAAGCCTTATGTTCTAGTTCGAGAGGTAAGTGACATGCTTTTCCATAAACCATTTTATACGGAGACATACCCATAGGATTTTTATATGCAGTTCTATAGGCCCATAATGCATCATCAAGTTTCTTGGACCAATTCTTTCTAGATCTATTAACAGTCTTTTGCAAAATTAATTTGAGTTCTCTATTACTCAATTCTACTTGACCACTAGACTGTGGGTGATAAGGAGATGCAATTCTATGATTAACATCATATTTAGCAAGCATTTTACGGAAAGCACCATGAATAAAATGTGAACCACCATCAGTCATTAAATATCTAGGGACTCCAAACCTCGGAAAAATAACTTCTTTAAGCATCTTAATAGAGGTGTTATGATCAGCACTACTAGTTGGAATAGCTTCTACCCACTTAGTAACGTAATCAACAGCAACTAAAATATGTGTATATCCATTAGAGGCAGGAAAAGGTCCCATATAATCAAAGCCCCAAACATCAAATGGTTCAATAACAAGTGAATAATTCATAGGCATTTCTTGACGTCTACTAATATTACCAATTCTTTGACATTCATCACAAGATAAGACAAACTTACAGGCATCCTTGAAGAGAGTAGGCCAATAAAAACCGGATTGCAATACCTTATGTGCAGTTCTATCTCCAGCGTGGTGTCCTCCATAAGCTTCGGAGTGACACTTGCGTAGGATCTGTTCCTGTTCATGCTCAGGTACACAACGTCTAATAACACCATCTACTCCTTCTTATAAAGATGTGGGTCATCCCAAAAGTAATGTCTTAAATCATAGAAAAACTTCTTTTGCTGGTATGTGAAACTAGGTGGTATGGATTTAGCAACAATGTAATTAGCATAATCAGCATACCATGGAGCAGTGCGAGAAGCATTTATGACATTCAATTGTTCATCAGGAAAGCTATCATCAATAGGTAGTGGGTCATCAAGAACATTTTCTAACCTAGACAAGTTGTCTGCAACGGGGTTCTCAGCTCCCTTTCTATCAATAATATGCAAATCAAACTCTTGTAGCAAGAGAACCCATCTAATAAGTCTAGGTTTAGCATCTTTCTTTTCCATAAGATATTTAATAGCAGCATGATCCGTGTGAATAGTTACTTTAGAATCAACGATATAAGGTCTAAACTTATCACAAGCAAATACAACTGCTAAGAATTCCTTTTCAGTAGTAGCATAATTTCTCTGAGCATTGTCTAGAGTTTTACTAGCATATTGAATAACATTTAATTTCTTATCAACTCTTTGCCCTAGAACAGCACCTACAGCATAATCACTAGCATCACACATAATTTCAAAGGGTAAACTCCAATCAGGTGGCTGAACAATAGGTGCAGAGATCAATGCTTCCTTAAGTATTTCAAATGCTTCTACACAATCATCATCAAAGACAAATGGTATATCTTTTTGTAATAAATTAGTCAGAGGCCGAGAAATTTTTGAGAAGTCCTTAATGAACCTCCTATAAAACCGGCATGACTAAGGAAACTTCTTATACCTTTGATGTCCTTGGGACATGGCATCTTTTCAATAGCATCAACCTTGGCTTTGTCAACTTCAATACCTCTTTCAGAAATTTTATGCCCCAAGACAATACCTTCATTAACCATAAAGTGGCACTTTTCCCAGTTCAAGACAAGATTAGTGTCTTCACATCTCTGCAAAACTCGATCAAGGTTGCTCAAGCAGTCATCAAAAGAGGATCCATAGACGGAGAAATCGTCCATGAAAACCTCACAAATCTTTTCACAAAAGTCAGAGGATATAGCCATCATGCATCTTTGAACGGTAGCAGGTGCATTACATAAACCAAAAGGCATACATCTATAAGCAAAAGTACCGAAAGGGCAAGTAAAAGTGGTCTTTGATTGATCATCGGCTGACACAGGTATTTGAGAGAAACCAGAATAACCATCTAGAAAGCAAAAAATGTGTATGTTTGGATAATCTTTCTAGCATTTGATCAGTAAAAGGTAAGGGGTAATGATCCTTTTTAGTAGCTTTATTCAATTTGCGGAAATCAATTACCATCCTATAACCTGTAATAATTCTTTGCAGGATCAATTCATCTTTATCATTAGGAACGACAGTAATGCCTCCCTTTTTAGGGACGCAATGGACAGGACTTACCCACTGACTATCAGCAACGGGATAAATAATACCTGCCTCAGGAAGCTTTAGTATTTCCTTTCTTACCACTTCTTTCATCTTAGGATTCAGCCGTCGTTGGTGATCACGAACTGGTTTGGCATCTTTCTCCAAATTTATTTTGTGTTGGCATAGAGTGGGTCTAATGCCCTTAAGATCATCAAGAGTATATCTAATAGCAGCGTGGTGCTTCTTTAGAGTTTTCAATAATCTCTCTTCTTCATGCTCTGAAAGGTTAGCACTAATAATAATAGGATATATCTTTTTTCATCAAGATAAGCATATTTAAGAGTATCAGGTAACAGTTTGAGCTCAAACACGGGATCACCCTTGGGTGGAGGAGGATCCCCTAGGATTTCAACAGGCAAGTTGTGTTTCAGGATAGGTTCCTGTTTAAAGAATACTTCATCTATTTCCCTTCTTTCATTCATAAACATATCATTTTCATGGTCTAGCAAATATTGTTCTAAAGGATCATTAGGAGGTACGGCAATAGAAGCAAGACCAATAGTTTCATCTTTACTAGGCAATTCCTCTTCACAGTGTTGTCTACGAAATTTAGAGAAATTAAACTCATGAGACATGTCACCTAAACCAATAGTAACAACATCCTTTTCGCAGTCTATCCTAGCATTAACTGTATTCAAGAAGGGTCTACCAAAAATAATGGGACAAAAGCTATCTTGTGGGGAACCAAGAACAAGAAAATCAGCAGGATATTTAGTTTTCCCACACAAGACTTCAACATCTCTAACAATTCCAATGGGTGATATGGTATCTCTATTGGCAAGCTTGATGGTAACATCAATATCTTCTATCTCAGCAGGTGCAATATCATGCATAATTTCTTTGTATAAGTCATGAGGTATAGCACTAGCACCCATATCACATAAGCCATCATAACAATGATCTCCTATTTTAACAGAAATAACAGGCATGCCTACCATAGGTCTATGTTTATCTTTAGCATAAGGTTTGGCAATTCTAGCAGTTTCATCACAGAAATGAATAACATGCCCATCAATATTATCAGACAAGAGATCTTTAACAATAGCAATATTAGGTTCAACTTTAACTTGCTCAGGAGGTGTATATGTTCTAATATTGCTTTTACGAACCACAGTTGAAGCTTTAGCATGACCTTTTATCCTAACAGGAAAAGGTGGTTTCTCAACATAAGCAGTAGGAACAATAGGAACATTATAAGTGACAGTCTTTTCTTCAACTTTAATAGGTGCAGCTACTTTTACTTCTATGGGAGGATGATATTTAAACCACTTCTCTTTAGGGAGATCAACATGAGTAGCAAAAGATTCACAAAAGGAAGCTACTATCTCAGAGTCAAGTCCATATTTAGTGCTAAATTTACGGAAAACATCGGTATCCATAAAAGATTTAACACAATCAAACTTAGGTGCCATACCTGACTCCTTACCTTCGTCGAGGTCCCAATCTTCAGAGTTGCGTTTAATTCTTTCCAATAAATCCCATTTGAATTCAATAGTCTTCATCATAAAAGAGCCAACAAAAGAAGTATCGAGCATGGTGCGATTGCTATCAGAAAGCCGAGCATAAAAATTTTGAATAATTATTTCTCTTGGAAGCTCATGATTGGGGCATGAATATAACATTGATTTAAGCCTCCCCCAAGCTTGAGCAATGCTTTCTCCTTCGCGAGGCCAAAAATTATATATATAATTGCGATCACGATGAACAAGATGCATAGGGTAAAACTTCTGATGAAATTCCAATTTCAATCGTTTGTAGTTCCATGATCCCGTATCATCACATAGCCTATACCATGTCAATGCATCTCCCTTCAAAGATAAAGGGAAGACCTTCATCTTAATAATATCATCGGGCACACCTACAAGCTTAAATAATCCACAAACTTCATCCACATATATTAGGTGCTCATCAGGATGCATTGTTCCATCTCCTGCATAAGGATTAGCTAGCAATTTTTCCAACATACCCGAAGGCATCTCAAAGTAGACATTTTCAATTTCAGTAGGTTCAGTAGGTTGAGGAGCAACTCTTTGCTCTACTGGTCGGGGTGAAGATACCCCGAACAAGCACCTCAGAGGATTACTTTCCATAGTAACAAGTGACAGTAAATTTCAGCACACTATATAAATTTTTCCTTACCAAATTCCATCTACCAAAGGCGCTTCACTCCCCGGCAACGGCGCCAGAAAAGAGTCTTGATGACCCACAAGTATAGGGGATCTATCGTAGTCCTTTCGATAAGTAAGAGTGTCGAACCCAACGAGGAGCAGAAGGAAATGATAAGCGGTTTTCAGCAAGGTATTCTCTGCAAGCACTGAAATTATAGGTAACAGATAGTTTTCTGATAAGATAAATTGTAACGAGCAACAAGTAACAAAAGTATATAAAGTGCAGCAAGGTGGCCCAATCCTTTTTGTAGCAAAGGACAAGCCTGGACAAACTCTTATATAGAGAAAAGCGCTCCCGAGGACACATGGCAATTATCGTCAAGCTAGTTTTCAGCACGTTCAAGTGATTCGCGTTCGGTACTTTGATAATTTGATATGTGGGTGGATCGGTGCTTGGGTGCTGCCCTTACTTGGACAAGCATCCCACTTATGATTAACCCCTATTGCAAGCATCCGCAACTACAAAAGAAGTATTAAGGTAAACCTAACCATAGCATGAAACATGTGGATCCAAATCAGCCCCTTACGAAGCAACGCATAAACTAGGGTTTAAGCTTCTGTCACTCTAGCAACCCATCATCTACTTATTACTTCCCAATGCCTTCCTCTAGGCCCAAACAATGGTGAAGTGTCATGTAGTCGACGTTCACATAACACCACTAGAGGAGAGACAACATACATCTCATCAAAATATCGAACGAATACCAAATTCACATGACTACTAATAGCAAGACTTCTCCCATGTCCTCAGGAACAAACCTAACTACTCACAAAGCATATTCAAGTTCATAATCAGAGGAGTATTAATATCCATAAAGGATCTGAACATATGATCTTCCACCAAATAAACCAACTAGCATCAACTACAAGGAGTAATCAACACTACTAGCAACCTACAGGTACCAATCCCAGACTTGGAGACAAGAATTGGATACAAGAGATGAACTAGGGTTTTGAGAGGAGATGGTGCTGGTGAAGATGTTGATGGAGATTGCCCTCTCCCGATGAGAGGAGCGTTGGTGATGACGATGGCGATGATTTTCCCCTCCCGGAGGGAAGTGTCCCCGGCAGAACAGCTCTGCCGGAGCCCTAGATTGGTTCCGCCAAGGTTCCGCCTCGTGGCGATGGAGTCTCGTCCCGAAAGGTTGCTTATGATTTTTCTTCGGACGAAAGACCTCATATAGTAGAAGATGGGCACCGGAGGGTCAACAGGGGGCCCACGACGCACTGGGGCGCGCCCCCCACCCTCGTGGCCAGGGTGTGGGCCCCCACTGGTATTTTTTCTGCTCAGTATTTTTTATTATTTCCAAAAATAAGTTTCGTGGAGTTTCAGGACTTTTGGAGTTGTGCAGAATAGGTCTCTAATATTTGCTCCTTTTCCAGCCCAGAATTCCAGCTGCCGGCATTCTCCCTCCTTATGTAAACCTTGTAAAATAAGAGAGAATAGGCATAAGTATTGTGACATATCGTGTAATAATAGCCCATAATGCAATAAATATCGGTATAAAAGCATGATGCAAAATGGACGTATCACCTCCAAGCTCACGGACGGCGCCGCCGCCGGCACCTGGAGGGGGGAAACGGACGCGTCGGGTCTACACGGAGGGGATGTAGCTGTGGGTTTGGCCCGGATGTTGTTCCCAGGTGTCCCTCTGTGCTGACCTGACACAACCGGGTGGAGAGGTTCACTGGTCAAAGCCCGCCCGTGGGAAGTCAAAGGGCTAGATCTCGTGGTCAACCGCTCTACGGTTAGGCGGGACGGGTGCCCTTGGGGGGTAGCAATGCCACCGGAGCGTCGCACCGGCCCCTCATACATGCGGGGTGGTGTTGTGGCATGTCCGAAGAGGCGGCACGCATCTCCAGGGTGTGGCCCCCCTCATGGACGGCGCCGCCGCCGGCACCTGGAGGGGGGAAACGGACGCGTCGGGTCTACACGGAGGCGATGTAGCTGTGGGTTTGGCCCGGATGTTGCTCCCAGGTGTCCCTCTGTCGACGACCACCTCCCCCTTCACTTACCTGACGAACTAAGCTACCCCGCCCCCACCCCCACCCCCACCATCGATGACCCCCTCCCCCTTCACTCACCTGACGAACTAAGCTCCCGATCGAGCACGCAAGGCGACGGCCATGGCGCTCCCATACCCGTGACCAGGCCACGGTCTTGGCGGACGAAGCTGCTCGAGTTCGGCGCCTCCCCTCCCCTCTGTGTGGTTCCGGGAGAGGAGAGGGCCGAGCGGTAAAAAAATAAAAAAAAACTATATGAAATAATAATACATAAAAACATAAAAAAAGGAAAAAATATAACTATAAAAAAATTTAAAAATCTATATGAAATAAAAAAGGATAAATATAACTATAAGAAAACATTAAAAAAATTATATAAAATAAAAAAAGGAAAAATAAAACTATGCCGACGGCAAAGCCGTCAGTATAGCTGCGGCCATACGGAAGGTGCTACGCGGATCGGTTACGTGGCTAATAAAAAGGAAATTAAAATTCGTAGTAGATTTATTTTAAATATATAAATTTGTTGCTAATAAGAAAAGTAAAATTAAAATTTGTAGTAGATTTTAATTTAAAATTTTAAATTTGTTGCTAATAAAAATAAAAAAATTTGCCTACGGCTAAGCCGTCGGCATAGGTGCCGCGTGGCGTCCTCACCTATGCCGACGGCTTAGCCGTCGGCATGGTCCACCTTATCCATCCGCGGGTGCGACCCCCTCCACTCATTCTCTCTCATCCCCCCAACCCCGATCCCGACCTACGCCGCCGCCGCACCCCCACCCCGACCTGCGCCGCCGCCGCTGCATTCTGCCCCGCCCCCTGCCGCCGCCCACTCCACCCCGCCCCCTCGCCGCTGCTGCACTCTGCCCCGCCCCCTGCCGCCGCCCTCCCACTCCACCACGCGACTTGCACCGCCGCCGCACACCCCACCCCTGCCGCCGCCCTCCCCCGCCTCCACACCCGCGTCGCCGGCCCCGCCTCCACACCCGCCGTCGCCGCCGTCTCCACCCGCCGTCGCCCCGGCCTCCTCCCGACCCCTCCGCCGCCCCGGCCTCCCCCGACCGCGCGCCGGCCGCGGCTCCTGCTGGCCCTTGCGCCGGGTGCCCCTGCTTCTCCGTCCGGCCCCGTCCCTTCCGTCCCCGACCGCCCTGCCTCACCAGCCCCTCCACTGCCGCGCCCCCTGCCACGCTCCTCTTGGTGGGCTATGATTTTTTATCATTTTTTTGCATTTTTTTTGCTACTGTTGGATGGATGAATGAATGCATGGATGGATGTTGGATGTTAGATTGTTAGGTTAGATGTTGGATGTTAGGTTGTTAGGTTGATATATAGGTGAATGTTGGATGTTAGGATGTTAGGTTGTTAGGTTGCATTATTTTTATCATGATGATCTTGTCATTTGAGATGTGCTCCAAAATTGGTATAAGATTAGTGGTTATTTTTATCATGATGATCTTGTCGAAAAAATTGAACCGGACAAAATTTGATACTTGACGAAATATGTTTTTTTCATAGTTTTAAGTGTCAATGCTTAATGTTAAGTTGCTATGTGAGATGTGCTGCAAAATTGGGATATGATGAGTGGTTATTTAATCATGATGATCTTGCTAAAAAATTGAAGGACAAAATTTGACACTTGACGAAACATGATTTTCTTCATAGTTAAAAGTATCAACGCTTAGTGTGAGGTGATGACCTAATTTTTTTTTCACTCGGTGTAATTAACAGGATTTGTGGTGTTCCATCTTCATGGAGTGATCGTCGACGTTGGAGGTGTTGGTCCACGATCGTCCCTCCTTTGATCGACTACATCCTCTACAGCAGAGGGTGAGCTATGAATCCACCATCACCTCCTACCCGATGTTTTTCCATGTCACTAGATTAAATTTTCACATCAAGTTGCGTAACCTAGGTCTCCCGTCCGAAAGGGTTGCATCGATAAATATGCCTTCAATTGCATATTTATCACCGCAGCTCTTTCAGATTGTCCAGCACTTTCCACGGACAGCCCGAGGATGTGTAGATTGGGTACGTTGTTCATGCTCTACCCCATTCCGAGACAAGATTTCGGCGGCGCATCCCTGTTGTTCTTCGGATGCACATTCTCTCGGCATTTTGCCGAGACGTGTATTTGGAGAACAGCGGGGAGGTGTTGCCGAAATTTTGTCTCGGAATGGGGTAGAGCATGGACAACGTACTCAATCTACACATTCTCGGGTGGGATTAGGACCCATCTTTACCTATTAGAGATGTAGGTGGATTAAATGTCGTTTCTCGTCAACCTTGTAAAAAATAAAATATTGATGTGAGTAATTTAAATGAATCCTTAATTTTGTTGTGTGGCTTCCAATAAAGTAGAGATGGCAGATAATCAGTGGATGTATAGTGGGTTTTTCCGTCGGAATCAAGTAACAACAGAGTGGGTCGAGAAAACTGATGTGTTTTTGAAAGAGATATTCCGTAGTCCAATGAGGGTTGTGCCAAAATGCCCGTGTGCCAAATGTAAGAGACGTATCCGCAGAGATAAGAGTGAGATGACTAAGCACCTTCGCACGCATGGATTTATGCCCAACTTTAATATGCCGATAAACTTTGCCCAGCGGGACCGTGGTAGAGAGGAGGTGATACGACAACGCGTCGCTGGTTCTGAGGACGATGGGGTTAGAGACATGCTAGATGATGTCTTTGCTGCACAGTCGACACCTCCGTCACATTCAGCGAATGAACCAGAGGAGCCGGAGGAAACTGCAAAGGCCTTCCTGGAAATCTTGGCCTCGTCAAAGAAACCTCTCTATGAGGGTGCCAAGCTGTCTGTGATGGATGCCATCTCGCAACTGATGGTAGTCAAGGTTGAGTACGGCTGTAGCCGAGGTTGCTTCGAAGCATTTCTGGGAGTATGGGCTAACAGCCTGCCTGAGGGCCATGAACTGCCGAAAACCATGTACGCTACAAAGAAAATCATGAAGGCGCTCTCCATGGACTATGAGAAAATACATGTTTGTCCAAAGAATTGCCTTTTGTTTAGGCATGAGTATGCGGATGACAACTACTGTAGGAAGTGTGGTTCCTCTCGGTATATTGAGGTGGTCGATAAGCATGGTCAGAAGCAACAGCTAAAAATCCCTGTGAAGGTTCTTCGCTATCTTGATTTTATAAAAAGACTGCAGCGCCTTTTCATCACCAAGGAGTCTGCCAAAATGATGAAGTGGCACAAGGAAGGAAAAGGTACAATCCAAAAAAAATTGTACATCCATCAGAAGGTGAAGCATGGAAGTCATTCGATATAGAGTACCCGGAGGAAGCAGCCGAGGCTGGGAATGTCAGAATTGCTATAACAGGTGATGGGTTCAATCCATATGGTATGTCGTCTAATCCATACAGCTTCTGGCCCGTATTTATTATTCCGCTCAATCTCCCTCCCGACGCCATGATGCAACGCAAGACCATGTTCCTGTCGCTTATAATTCCGGGGCCTGAATATCCGGGGAAGAATTTGAGTGTGTTTATGCAGCCGTTGGTGGATGATTTGCACCATTCTTGTTACTTCCCGAGGTTGACATACGACCGGCATCTGCAGAAAAATTTCTTGATGAAAGTTTGGCTACAGTATTACATGCATGACTTTCCCGGCTATGCCCTGTTCTGCGGATGGTGTACAAGTGGAAAGATGCCTTGCCTTTGACCTGCATCGACAGTTCCTCCCTCCAGACCATCCTGATAGGGAAGACAAGAAGAACTTCACAAAAGGCAAAGTTGTCCATGAAGTAAACGAGATTCCAACGTTTTCTGGTGCGGATGTGCTTGCTCAGCCGAAAGCTCTTAAGCCTGCCGGTGAAGGGAAAGGCAAAGGCAAAGGCAAAGGCAAAGCCACAGGCGAAGACGAGGGCGAGGGCAAAGGAAAAGGCAAAGGGAAAAAATGTTTTGAAGGATATGGTGAGACGCACAACTGGACTCACATTACCCCCTTCACGCAGCTTCCCTATTTTAAGGACCTCAAACTTCCATACAACATCGACATGATGCACACCGAAAAGAATGTCGCAGAGTCCCTTTTTCGCACGATCCTCAACATTCCTGATAAGACAAAGGATAATGTTAATGCTAGAGTCTATCAACAGAATATTTGTGATACACCACGTCTACACATGCAGCCTCCCACAGGCAGTCGAAATTCTTGGTTCAAGCCAGATGCTGACTTCGTACTTAAAAAGGATCATAAGATGGAGGCATTCAAGTGGCTGAAAAACGTCGTGAAGTTCACTGATGGTTGTGTGTCGAATATAAGTAAGGGGGTCAATCTTTCAACGGGCAGAGTGACCGGGCTCAAGAGTCATGACTATCATGTATGGATTGAGCGGATTATGCCGGTGATGGTTCGGGGCTATGTTCCCGAGCGTGTCTGGCGTGTGCTTGCGGAGTTAAGCCATTTCTTCCGCACGCTTTGTGCTAAAGAAGTATGTCCTGAGAAGATAAAAGAAATGCATAAGAAGGCGCCGGAGTTGATATGCAAGCTAGAGAAGATCTTCCCGCCAGGCTTCTTTACTTCGATGACACATCTCATTTTGCACCTCGCGAACGAGGTATTGTTGGGGGGCCCTGTGCAGAATCGTTGGCAGTATGGTCGTGAGAGACAGAACAAGCATCTAAGACGAAAATGTGGAAACAAAGCTAAGATTGAAGCTTCCATAGCTGAGGCAGTTATCCTAGAGGAGGTGGCAGACCTCAGGACAGCCTACTATCTGGACCATGTCCCCACGTTGCATAATAAGGTGTCTCGATACAATACAGAAGAACCCAAGTATAAACCCAAGTTGCCTCTATTCATCGGGCAAGGTGGCAGGGCTGGATTCTCAACACCTTATCTCATGCCATGAGATGAGTGGGAGGATGTCATGTTCTATATCTTGCACAACATCAAGGAAGTTGAGGATGAGTGGATAAGGTAATACCTTTGCACCACTCTTTTAGTCAATTCGTTATGTTCACTTTGCCTAGTTCTTATACCGCTTTTCTTATTGTAGTCGATTCGTCGAAGAAGAGTGGACGGGAATGCTGCCTCCTATTGAAGCGGAGGCACTTGCTCTTCTCCGAAAGGGTGCTGATGGAAGAAAAAACTTCGTTGCGTGGTTCATGGAGAAAGTAATTTTTCACACTTCCCTATTACCTATTTCAATTAAACTCATGCACCCTATAATTTCAATTAAACTCATGCACCCTATAATTTCAATTAAACTTGTAGGGAAATGATCTGAACGAATCAATGGATGAAGAATTGAGATGGGTTTCCATGGGTTTTGACCCTGCCGTCATGACATGCCAAAAGTATGATGTGAATGGCTATCACTTCCATACAGAGGAGCACCAGAACAGTCGGCCTGATCCCAAAACCATAAATACCGGAGTCTTCACTGAAGGAGATAATAAAGTAGATTACTACGGAAGGGTAGGAAAAATATACGAGCTTACATTCAAACGTGGCCGCGAACCCCTAAGTCTCACTGTGTTCAAATGCCGATGGTTCGACCCCAAAAAGGGTCTGAGACATACGCCTTCTGTTGGTTTAGTTGAAGTTAAACCATCAATCGTCTATGCCGGAGCTGATCTCTTTATCGCCGCTACCCAGGCCAGGCAAGTATATTATCTGCCTTACCCATGCCAGAAAGAGTACCTAAAGGGTTGGGAAGTTGTGTTCAAGGTGTCGCCACATGGTAAGCTACCGGACCCGAACGATGATGATTACTACAACATAAACCCCATGACATACGAGGGAGTGTTCTTTCAAGAGGAACATGATGATGTGGTCCGAAACAACGAGGATGATGACTTGGGTTATGTTGACCTGGACCCAAACGACGACGACGCACGGATTGATGGTGAGGCAGTTGTGAATCAAAGAGACAAAGTTAAATGAACACGCTGACGATGAGGAAGAGCCTCCACCTCCATCAGACAATGAAGAAGATATGCGTGATAGTGATGATGAGACCGGTCGACAAATAGATTACAATAGTGATGATTCATATGGGTTCTAGAAAATGTAAGTTCTTTTAATGATCATTACAATAGTATGCTTAATGTGCTCTTCTGTTATTAATGTTTTTCCTGTATCCTTGTTTATTTGATATCCTTACTAATTGTTTATTCTCTTCTCAATGCAGGTTTGCTAATCATGGGCAAGTCCAGCTGCGCCAGTTTCCTCAGTAAATTCAAAGGACTTACTCGGAGTGGACGAGCCCACAAGGTTCCCTCCCGACTACGCGAGGATGACACCTCACAGGGAGGTGGAGGGGTCGGGAGAGGAGACCCTAGAGGAGGAGGGGGTGGGGGAGAGCCCCTAGAGGAGGAGGAGGTGGGGGAGAGGCAGCCGGGGCAAAAAACTCTGGGCCGTGTCCGAAATAGGAGGGTCTTCTTCGATGCCCTCCTATACAGAGGCACCTTCTGAGTCTGAGGAGGAGGAGTATGTTCCTGATGGTGAGGAGGAGGAGTATGTTCCTGATGGCGAGGAGGAGGAGGGTGAGGAGGAGGAGGGCGAGGAGGAGGAGGCCGAGGAGGAGGAGGCCGAGGAGGAGGGTGAGGAGGAGGGCGAGGAGGGTGGTGGAGGGGAGGTTGACCCCGAGTTGTGGGGTGACATGCCACCGGGTGCTCCGCAGGGGTGGCTGCGTGGTAATGCCGGACTACCTACACCACCTTCTATCAAGACGCACAAGTGGCTCATTGAACCTGTGGGGACAGAGTAAGTGCCTCTCAATCATATTTTAAACACATGACAACATTTTCTTATTGTACACATGGCAATCCTTTGATTCTTTTGCAGTAACTGGATCCTTCGCGGAAAGGGCCGTAAATCGAACGGCCTTATCACTGTCCTTTTGAAGGAGTTTTGGCCTGGCCTATTCTACCCGCGGCCAGACAGGGACCCGCAGCTGCGGGTTTTGGCCACGAGCTGGGCCCACTACGAGTCTTGCAGCAACGTGGAGTACGGGACGGCCGCCAAGGCCGTGATCACCAAATTTTGGGTAAGTTCTCTTCTGAATCACTTGTCTTCAGTTTCGTTCATAGTTTATCATTGAATCACTCAACTCATGCCTTGTTTGCTTCTGGTTTATGCATGATTGCAGGAACTCTATAGAGTTCTTGACGAGCACAAGGCCAGAGCCGACGTGGTCTTGCTTGCGGTTGCGAAGAAGAAAGCTCGTCAGTTGCAGTACGAGGTGCACTGGGTTGCCATCTCGCAGTACTACCACTACTACCTGCACCAAAAGATGACCAAAACTCAAGCGCAGAAGCAACGACTTACCTTGAACAGGGAGCAGCTCATGATGGTAACTATTACTAACTTTTCATTGTTTCAAGCAGTCAACTATATGTTTCGTGCTCACATGTCATGCTTCCAAAATTTGCATAGGTTGTTCCTCGTTGGTGCTATAGAAGGCATGACGGATGGGCGAGTTTGGTGGATAGGTAGCTCGGCGACGATGCAGAGTTTGCTGCCAAGAGCATCAAGGCCCGGGCTAACCGTGGAAAAGACGGGACACACGGCTGATACGTCTCCAACGTATCTATAATTTATGAAGTATTCATGCTGTTATATTATCTATCTTGGATGTTTAATGGGCTTTATTATACACTTTTATATGATTTTTGGGACTAACCTATTAACCTAGAGCCCAGTGCCAGTTTCTGTTTTCTCCTTGTTTTAGAGTATCGCAGAAAATGAAAACCAAACGGAGTCCAATTGACGTGCAACTTGACGGAGATCATTTTTGGACCAGAAGAAGCCCACGGAGTACCAGAAGTAGGCCAGAAGAGTCCCGGGCTGCCCACGAGGGTGGGGGCGCACCCACCCCCCTGGGGCGCGCCCCCTGCCTCGTGGACAGCCCGGAAACCCCCCTGACGTGAAATCAACGCCAACACCTCTCATATATAACCAAACTTCTAGAAAGAAACCTAGATCGGAAATCAATCTAGGCCCTCTCCGGCACCCTGCCGGAGGGGGCCATCATCACCGGTGGCCATGGAGGAGTATCCTGGAGAGGCCATCATCGCCATGAAGGCCAAGGACCAGAGGGAGAACCTTTCCCCATCTAGGGGGAGGCCATGGAGGAGGAAGCACAAGGGGGAGAACCTCTCCTCCTCTCTCTTGGTGGCACCGGAGTGCCATCGAGAGGGGAATCATCGCCGCGGTGATCGTCTTCATCAACATCACCACCATCATCACCATCCTCATCTCTTTTACGCGGTCCACTCTCCCGCACCCCGTTGTAATCCCTACTTGAAAATGGTGCTTTATGTCACATATTATGATCCAATGATGTGTTGCCATCCTATGATGTTTTGAGTAGATATGCTTTGTCTTTGGGTTGATTGATGATATAGATTGGTACGAGTTGTATGTTTTATTTTGGTGCTGTCCTATGGTGCCCTCCGTGTCGCGCAAGCATGAAGGATTCCCGCTGTAGGGTGTTGCAATTTGTTCATGATTCGCTTATAGTGGGTTGGTGAGTGATTGAAACACAAACCCGAGTAAGAGGGATTGTTGCGTATGGGAATAAAGAGTACTTCACTACTGGAATCAGCTAATTTGCCATCTGCCAGCTCTTTGCCGTCTGCTAGCTGACAGCAAAGAAGCTCTTTGCCATCAGCTACTCAAAAGCAGACGGCAAAGAAAAGGCTGACGGCAAAGAAGCTCTTTGCCATCTGCCAGCTCTTTGCCGTCTGCCAGCAGACGGCAAAGAATCTTTGTCGTCCGCTGGCAGACGGCAAAGAGTGTGGTGGCCCCCACCACCCGCTCGTTTGAAAAAATCTTAACGGCCCACCTCTTTGCCGTCCGCTAGCAGACGGCAAAGAGGCAAAAAGGCGGACGGCAAAGAGGGCACTTGACTAACGGCAGGTACCCCCCCCCTCGCCCGTTACTCACTTCCTCCTCGCCCTTCTCCTCCCACCCCGCCGCCGCCGCCCGCCCGCCGCCGCCGCCCGCCCGCCGCGCGCCGCCTCCCCGCCGCCCCCGCCGCCCCGGCTCCCCGCCGCCCCCCCGCCCCGGCCCCCCGCCGCCCCGGCCCAAAGCCGCCCCGGCCCCCCGCCGCCCCGCCTCCTCCACCGCCCCGCCCGGGCCCCCCGCCGCCCCGGCCCCCCGCCGCCCCGCCTCGATCAAAGAAGAAGAAGAAGAAGAAGAAGAAGAAGAAGAAGAAGAAGAAGAGGAGGAGGAGGAGGAGGAGAAAGAAGAAGAAGAAGAAGAAGACGGGGGATGAGAAGAAGTAGAAGAATGAGAAGAAGTAGAAGTAGTAGAAGAATGAGAAGACCCCCTGACCCCCCAACCCCGACACCACACCCCGACACCCGACCCCGACTCCACCCCGACACCCGACCCCCTAATCCCCTGACCCCGACACGACACCCCCCGACCCCCTAACCCCCTGACCCCGACACGACACCCCGACCCCCCGACCCCGAAATAGCACCCCGACACCGACACGGCACCCCGACACCGACACGGCACCCCGACACCGACACGACACCCCAACCCCCGACACGACACCCCTGACACCCCGACCCCGACACCCCGACCCCGACACCGACACGGCACCCCGACCCGACACCCCGACCCCGACACGGCACCCCGAGACCGACACGACACCCCGACCCCCGACACCTCCCGAAAAGGTGTTCTTTGGCCTTCCAGAAGCCGACGGGGTCATATATTTGTGAATTATTTGTTAGGTCATATATCTTTCGATTTTGTTATGAAAAACATCATATATAATTGTGTTGATCGGGTAGTTTTAAATGTGCAGTTGTTTCATCGCTGCGAGGTTTGGTGTTCGACGACCTCGCCGTGCGTTTGACGAGCTCTGCCCCTTCGTTCGTGGGTGAGCACAAATGACATGTCCTCCTCCCCCATTAATTATTTGATCTATTCCGATGAAACTTGATAGCTAGATATATATGTGTCTTGAATCATCAGTATGCGTAACCAATATGTGTCTCCCGTTCGAAAGTGTCATAGTTATAAATATGCATGCATTTGCATATTTATAACCTTGATTCTTTCGAATTGTCCAACGCTATCCATGGACAGCCCGAGTATGTTTAGATTGGGTTCGTTTTCCCATATGCTTTGCTCCGGATCCGACGCATAAATTTCGTCAGTGCCTCCCCTGTTGTTCTCCGGGTACACATCCTCTCTGTTTATTGCAGAGACGTGTATCAGGAGAACAGTGGGGAGGTGCTGCTGAAATTTTGCGTAGGATCCGGGGCATAGCATGGGAAAATGAACCCAATCTAAACATACTCGGGTGGGATTAGGACCTATCATTACCTATTAGAGTGTAGGTTGCATGGACGTAATAAAATTGACAAAGTAGATCAACTGATGAATACATACATGGTGAATTTTATATATATATATATATATATATATATATATATATTTGTTGTGTGTCTAGTAGCTCTGAAAGTCAAGATGAGTGATCATGCGTGGATGTACACCGGTCACACTGGTCAGAACAAATGGAGCACTGAATGGTTCACAAAAACCAAGGGGTTTGTGCGAGCCGCATTTGCAAATGGCCAGAGGAAAACCTGGTGCCCCTGTTTACGGTGCGGCAATTGGGAAAAGAGGACAGAGGCTGAAATGGGCAAACACCTGCAGAAGAGTGGTTTTACGCCCGATTATACGGTGTGGACATTTCATGGTGAGTCTGCCCAACGTGACCGAGCTGAGGTGGATCGTCGTCGCACCGACGAGCATGGTACCGGGATGGAAAACATGGTGCAAGACTTTGATGATGCTCGGGATTCGGACGAGGAGATGGAGGAATCTGCAAAGGCCTTCAATGAAATGTTGGAGTCTTCAAAACGTCCGCTCCATGAGCACACTGAGCTTTGTCAGTTGGATGCCATCTCACAAGTAATGGCTCTGAAGGCTCAGTTCAACTTGGGCAGAGAATGCTACGATGCAATGATGACAGTATTTGGACGCTTTCTACCCAAAGGCCATGTAATGCCTGCAAACCTGTACCAGTCGGACAAAATCCTCCGTGCACTGAAGATGCCCTATGATAAGATACATGCCTGTGAGAAAGGATGTGTCTTGTTTAGGCTTGACTATGCGGACTTGAACTATTGTCCCATTTGCAAGTCTTCCAGGTATGTTGTGGTAGACAACGGTATGGGTGAGAAGACACAGACCAAAATCCCCGTTAGTGTTCTTCGGTATATGCCAATCGTGCCAAGACTTCAACGTCTTTTCATGGTCGAAGAGACGGCCAGACAGATGACATGGCACAAAACGGGCAAAAGAACCGAACTAGATGCAGATGGGAATCTGATGATTGTACACACATCGGATGGTGTTGCGTGGAAAATTTTGATGAATTACATGGTGACAAAGCGGCAGATCCGAGGCATCCTCGAGTCGGCATCAGCACGGATGGGTTCAGTGTGTTTGGTATGACGGCAGCCCAATACAGTTGTTGGCCCGTATTTGTCTTTCCACTCAATCTCCCCCCCGGACAGATTATGCAAAGAAAGAACATTTTCCTGACGTTGATAATTCCAGGGCCCAACTATCCGGGGAAAAATATGAATGTGTACATGCAACCGCTTAAGGACGAATTGCAAGAAGCCTGGGATAATGGGTTCAAGACATACGATGCCTATAGCAAACGGAACTTCATAATGCGTGTCTGGTACATGTACTCGACGCATGACTTGCCGGCGTATGCGCTATTCGTTGGCTGGTGTGTGCATGGAAGGTTCCCGTGCCCCACATGCAAGGGAGCTCTTGAGTTTCGTTGGCTTCAGGCCGGTCGCAAGTTTTCTTGCTTCGACATGCATAGACAGTTCCTGAATCCTCGCCATAAGTTCAGGAAAGACAAGAAGAACTTCATCAGAGGTAGAGTTGTCAAAAACTCTGCACCACATGCATTGACAGGCCAACAGACCCTGGATCAGTTAAACGCTCTCGAGCCAGATCCAGAGCGTCCAGGGTACTTCAAGGGGTATAATTCTAAGCACGCCTGGACTCACAAAACATGCTTATGGGATCTGCCTTACTTCAAAGACCTCCTTTGCCCACACAACATCGACGTGATGCACACTGAGAAGAATATCGCCGAGGCACTTTTTGGTACATTGTTCGGCATAGATGGGAAGTCAAAGGATAATACTAAGGCTAGAGTCGATCTGGAGGCGCTATGTGATAGGCCGTTACAAAACATGAAAGAACCGAAAGGAAAGCAGAACTGGACGAAGCCAAAGGCATGGTTCAATCTTGGAAGGCCAGCTATGAGGGAAATTATCTTGTGGGTGAAAATGCAGTTGATGTTCCCCGATGGGTATGCAGCGAATCTACAGAGGGGAGCCAGTCTTGATAAATTGAAGATATTTGGTCTCAAGAGTCATGATTGGCACATATGGATTGAGCGGGTAATGCCGGTGATGTTGCGTGGCTTCATCCCTGAGGATGAATGGCTAGTACTGGCAGAACTCAGCTATTTCTTCCGTGTTCTTTGTGCGAAAGAACTATCGCCTGGCGTGCTAGAAGAAATGGAAGAGTTGGCGCCGGAGTTGATCTGCAAGTTAGAGAAGATCTTTCCACCGGGCTTCTTTAATCCAATGCAACATTTGATTTTGCATCTCCCGACCGAGGCAAGATTGGGGGGCCCGTGCAAAATCGTTGGTGCTACCCAACTGAGAGGATGCAGAAGACGCTTCGACAAAAATGTAAAAATAAACGTAGAATTGAAGCATCGATGGCTGAGGCATTCATCACTGAGGAGGCGGCAAACTTCGTGACAGCACACTACGAAGCCAAAAATCGTCATTTGCATAATCCGAAGCCTCGGTACAATGCTGACGACCCTAAAAAGGGTGGATCCAACCTCAGCCTATTCAAAGGGAATCTCGCACCAGCCAGTGTTTCAAATCCAGTATCTTTGGATAACGAACAATGGCGGACCATTTCGTTGTATATCTTCAACAACCTGATAGAAGTGCGGCCGTACATCGAGTAAGTTCTCGGTACATAGTTTCGCAACTTCTATTTCCTTTGAACTGCTCTTATTCCTGGATATTTCATACAGTCGATACGTCGCCTTATTCTCGTATGGAGCGGTGATCCAAAAGGATTCTGTCGAAGAGTATGAGCTTCTCGCAAAGCAAGGAGGCGGCTATCCCGGTTTCATCTCTTGGTTCAAACAAACGGTAATTTCTATTAGACTTGTAGGCTAATTTGTAGGCGGCTATCCCGGTTTCATTCGCTAATTTGTGCGTAATGCAACAATCCTTTCATATTAAACTTGTAGGCTAATTCAGAGTCTATGGACGCCGAATTGAGACAAGTCGCTAATGGTTTTGACTATAAGGTCCGTTCATTTGACAAATACGACATCAACGGGTATCGCTTTCGTACCTATGGCAAAGAGCTATCTATGGCCGACCGAAAGTCTACAAATTGTTGTGTATCTGCTATCGGCGAAGGAGGTACCGAGTATTATGGGAGAGTTGAAGCAATTTATGAACTTCTATTCTATGGTGAAAACCCACCGAATGTCGTAGTCTTCAAATGTTATTGGTTTCAGCCGAAGGAGACTAGAAGGACTCATGAACATATAGGGCTAGTTGAAATCAACCAAAGCACCCATTTAGATGTTCCTGATGTCTATATTACGGCTCAACAGGCGACCCAAGTATTCTATCTACCGTGGGCCTGCCAAACTAATCCAAATCTGAAAGGTTGGGATGTCGTTTATGAAGTGCCGCCACGTGCTAGACTATCTCCCCCAAAGGAAGAGGATTATGAACCTCACATTAACCCAGACACATATGAAGGAGAATTCTTCCAAGAGACACGTCTTTCCAAAAAGCGTTTCAAGAACCGCTATACTTCACCCCAAAACATTGAAGTAGACAGCGACAGTGAATCCGACATCACCCCAGAGGAGGAACAAGAAGAGCCGGAACAAGAAGAGGTTACTGCTGCGGATGACCTGTCATTGCTTGACCGATTACGTCAAGGTGGCCTTGCACATGTTGATGCCACTGAACCCTATGAGCCCGTCATTGATTATAGTGATGATGATGATTATGCATTTATTGATGATACTGATCGAGATTATTAGTAGTGTCAGGTATTAAATTTTTTAATGTTGTACTTGATGATGATACACTTAAGTGATACACATATTATTATTCATGTCGGTCTTTTTTTTATGTTGTACTAATTTCGTTTACTGTTTGTCATGGCAGGTGTTGAAAGATGGTGGGCGCTGGTCGGGAGCGCGCCAAGGCCCCTTCTTCGTCGGCGCGTGGTCTGAGGTCTTCGATTCCAGACGTACCTCTCCGCCGAGCGTTGCTGGACAGTATGTCCACACCGCCGGGCCCTTCTTCGTCGACCGCGGTGCCCAGCAGGGGACGAGGTAGGAAGAGAGGAGGTGGGGCACGTGGTCGCGGGAGAGGAGGTAGGGTGACTGCTACGGCGCCTTCCTCGCCGCCACCCCCAGCTGTTTCACCCGAGCACGTGACTGCTAGGGTGGACTCGTCCGAGGAGGAGGCTACACGGACTCCGGTCCACGAGCCTCCGGTCCACGGGTCTTGGGCCCACGAGCCTCGGGTCGACTGGCCTTCGGCCCACGAGAGTTCGGCCCACGAGACCCCGGAGGAGCACACGTCCGGATGGGGTACCTGGCCGGATCAGCCCGAGGAGCCGAGTGGCCATGCTGATGATGGCGGGGAGCCGACTGATCTTGAGGAGGAGGGTGGCACCGTCTACCAGCGTGGTGCTACACGGCTCCCGTCCGTGCCGGCGACCCGCGAGCAGAGGTGGTTGATCTTCCCTGATGGGGAGAGGTACGTAAGTGCATTTAATATTTTTGTACCTTCTGCATTCACGTTTCTTCAAATAACTAATGCGTTGGCCTTGTCATGCTGCAGGGGTTGGGACCACCATCATAGTGTCCGCCGGCCCAACTCCGTCCTTGGAGTTCTTTGCCGGCAAAACTTCCCGGGGTTTGTCACGTTGCCTGGTGAGGGTCGGCTTCCAGAGCTTGGGTTGAGCTGGGAGCACTACGTGGCTGCCCCGGCCCCGCCGGATGTCATTATCGACGGTGTCGTGTGCGACACGAGGGCAGACATGGTGATCAGGACGTTCTGGGTAATTTCTCCTTTACACATTTCAAAATCTTCAACTAGCTAGTTATTAATTGTACTAATCAATATTGTCTCATTTGATTGCAGACATTCTACAGGTGTGAGGAGGGATACGAGGAGGACAGCGCAAATGTTATCCAGAACGTCTGCAAGCGCCTACTCCAGAACTTACGGCACGAGGCTCGGGTGCAGGCTGTTCGAGACTACTACGCCTTGCGTGGTATCAAGAAGACCAAGCCGGCGTGCCGCGATAAGTTCCTGAGTAAGGAGCAGTACATGAAGGTAATTCTTAAGGCCTTCTACTTAAGTTCCTTCATTTAGTAATTCTTAGCCGTAGCGCTCAAGTTTCTATTTGCTAACTTAGGCGCCTCCGAGATGGTGTGCGGATCGGATGGATTGTTGGGAGGTGTTGGTCGATGAGTGGTGCTCACAAGAATGGCTAGCCCTCCACAACCAGGCCAAGGACAAACGTGCCCAAATGGAAGGTGTGCCACACCATCAAGGCAGCTCCAACTTATATCAGTTCGGGCGCAACTGGGTATGTGGTTTGCTTCATGATTCATGCAATTCATTCATCATGCTAGCTTGAGCCCTTTAATTACTAATTTTCATTGTTTCTCTCTTTCAGGCACGCTACAATAAGGCGGATAAGGTGCCAGAGGTGTACGACCTGTATGCCATGGCCCACACTGGCTCTTTCAAGAAAGTCAAGGCTTTCTCTCAGTCTGACCTCGATGATGCAAACAACTTCACCAACATCTCCTCCCACAACAAGCTCGTGAGATATAGAGATGAGGGGAAGGCGAGGAAAGGGGAGGACTTTAACCCGAGCCAGGGTCCCATTGATCCAGAGCTGGTGATGATATCTGGTGGCGGGAGGTCCCATGGCTCCATAGCCATTGGAGATGGACTTATCCGTTGTCCTAGCACTCTCCCGGAGATCAAGGCGCGCCAGTCGAGCTCCGCTCCTGAGATAAGGCCTCGTGAACGGCCAGTGCAACTCGCCATCAAGGTTAGTGATACGTACTCAGTTATCTTTCTCCATTACATTGTGTGCGCTTCCATCAATGATTACAAATGGTCATGTGAGTGGTGTTGCAGGCTGCTATACAGACTGAGAGAGATAGAACGGAGAAACTTCTGGCGGAGGCGGCGGAGAGGCAGCGGGAGATGGAGGAGAGGACGAGAAAGATGATGGAGGAGGAGAGGGCACGGAATGACATGCAGGCAAGGGCCATGTACGAGCTCCTTGTGGTAAGTTTCTTCTGCAGATTACTTGCTAGTCTTAACATTTGAGTCTCATTACTAACTAGTATGACTCTGTTCTGAAAACCAAATGTGCAGTCTGTGTGCGAGAAGTCCGGTCAGCCCGCTCCGCCGATGCCAGTGATTGCTCCTGGGAGCACGGTGAGTTTAGTTTGAATGGACATTACTTGGTAGTCTTAACATTTGAGTGTCGTAATGCTAACGAGACATTGGAATCTTTGGTGCAGCTTAACTCCAGAAACGCATCGCACGATCCTTCTCCAGGTAGCGGCACTAGCCACCCCGCTCCTACACCTCCCTGATCACGGTAAGTTTCTCTAGTGTTTTGCTTAACAAATGCATAAAGACCTAGACTTAGCTTTATTTCCTCCAATATGCTTACCATAATGACCTAGAGTTAGCTTATTTTCCTCCAAAATGACCCATTTTACCTAGGTTAGCTTATAAATGATGCAGTTCATCCAAGTTAGCTCAAAAATGACCCATTTTACCTAGATTAGCTCCTAAATGATCCATTTTACCTACGTTAGCTTTAAAATGGCCCATTTCACCTACGTTAACTCCAAAATGACCCATCTTACCTAGGTTATCTCATAAACGATCCATTTCAACTAATTTAGCTCATAAACGATCCATTTGACCTAAGTGAGCTAAAAAACGATCCATTTCACCTAAATTAGCTCTTAAATGATCCATTTCACCTAAGTTAGCTCAAAAAGATCCATTTCAACTAAATTAGCTCATAAATGATCCATTTCACCTAAGTTAGCTCAAAAACGATCCATTTCAACTAAATTAGCTCAAAAATGATCCATTTCAACAAAGTTAGCTCAAAAACGATCCATTTCAACTAAGTTAGCTCAAAAACGATCCATTTGACCTAAGTGAGCTAAAAAACGATCCATTTCACCTTAGTTACCTCAAAAACGATCCATTTCACCTAAGTGAGCTAAAAACGATCCATTTCTAACTTTCTTATTTTGCCATTTTGCAGATTTCATTATGTGCTGGATGGAGTGCTTGTTCTACTCTTCTTGTTCTTGTCTTCTCATTCTTGTCTTCTCATTCTAGTCACCTTAGCTATGGAGTGCTTGTTTATGTATGGATGGAACGTGTTTATGTATGAAATGATGGATGGAACTTGTTTATGTATGAAATGATGTATGAACTTGTTTATGTGATGAATGCCTGTGAAATATATCTATATGTCATATATATTTTCTGTGCAAATTGTGGGATTTAATAAAAAACAGAAGAAAAAAAACCCAATATGCAGGCTCTTTGCCGTCTGCCACGTGGCAGCCAACTGTGCTTCCTGGGAGCTGACCCATTTGGTCAGTTTGCCTACAGTGGCAGACGGCAAAGACTTTGCCATCTGTGGCAGACGGCAAAGAACCTGCACTTTGCCATCAGTGGCAGACGGCAAAGAACCTGCCATCTAGTGACGTGTAGATGACATCATACGGCAGACGGCAAAGACCAGAGAAATTTTGCCGTCGGCGGTGGACAGCAAAGGTCTGCCGTTAGCCACTTAACGGACTGACAGCGCAATTATTGCCGTCCGCCCTCTTTGCCGTCCGCCGCAGACGGCAAAGAGCCTTTGCCGTCCGCCGCCAGGAAGCAGACGGCAAAGCAGCTGTTTACCGTAGCCTTCTTTGCCGGAGCCTTTTGCCGTCCGTGGCTGACGGCAAAGGTCTTTGCCGTCCGCCTTTCGAGCCTTTG